>NC_135954.1:25932391-26250718 GCF_053455715.1 Rhinoraja longicauda
CAGATAGGCACTTTGCCTTTATACAAGTGGAATGAGATCATTTCTGTTAAGCCACATCTTACTCATACTTTTAAATCAATCATTCTTCATTTCAACCCACTCACTGTCCACGTTGTTCCAATGTGAAATTGGGTCAATAGGATGATTGGATCACAATGCCCTTTACCCTAACCAAGCATGTTCCGCCAGACAGTTTAAGTCATGCTTCAACAGCTCCCTTTTGGATAACCAGATTCTTGTTTCACATTACAAATCAAATTGCCATGTTCTTGGAGAATAACCACAAGGAGGGAATTTTGCCAATTCTCCTATGAATAGTGGCCAAGGCAGTTATTAGAGGCAATATTACATCTACAGAAAAAAATTGAAAGCCTGGGCCTTCCAAAAAAAAAACTGGACGACTAAAACAGCTGAAGTCATCAAGAGTTCATATTACTCAATTACAGACTTGCCTAAAGTGGATGTTCGCTTGACCATACAGGTCTGCCATTCCGTTCACAAATACTAATCATGAGCAAATAGACTAAGCAAAACACTTTTTGGCACCTGTACTGTGGAAAAGTAAAATCTATTGGGATTAGTTCGCTGATGTACTGTTAGGATAATCAAGCTACTACAGAGTCCAAGGCAATCTCTATGGAGTTTTAGTCATTCAATTTTATTTTAGCTTAATCTATATCATGTGCTACTATAGCCATAAATTATTATTTTTAATTAAATTGGAAGTCACCAGTAGATACATGTTGAATTGTGTTCTCTAACTGGACAAACTCCAATTGACGTAATGCAGGCAAAGAAAGCCCCTAGTCCAAAAATATTCCCCGGGGTCAAAGATAAATACTTGCTCCTGAACTGGCTCAGTTACTTACGTGTGGTGATCCAAAATAGAAGCACCAGTAAAACTTTATCTGAAGAAGGGTCTCGACCCGAAACGTCACCCTTTCCTTCTCTCCAGAGATGCTGAGTTACTCCAGCTTTTTGTATCTATCATACTTTATCTTAATTGGACTAGCAAACAAGTCACTTACTAAATTCATGAAGCAGGATTTCCTCTCCTGAAAAGGTGCTCAATGCAGGTAAAAATCAAACTCTTTCCTAATGACTAATTATCTTACTGAAGAAAAGAATTGGTAAAAAAAAATCACTGCAGCAGACCAAGGATTAAGGACAGTAAGCAAAATGATAAATACAGACTTACTGTGAAGCCGAATTGTACTGAATTGGCGTATTCTGGTTTTGTGAAACGCACAGAACAGAAGTTTGATGGAAACTCAGTCCATCAAGAGTAAAAATGACATGGTTAATCAAACGCTGCAGGTATGTAGAGATTTTTATACTCTATTTTTAATTTAATCATTTTTGCTTGGCTGTCACTAATTTGTCATTTAGTGCAAAGGTATAATGTAAGTCATAGAGTCATACAACACAAAAACAGGCCCTTCAGCCCAATTCACCCATGTATATGAGCTAGTCTTCCATTTGCTTGTTTTTTGGCCCAAATCCCACCAAACCATTCCGATCCATGTATCTGTCCAAACTTCTTAAACATTGTAATTGTACTTGCCTCTACCGCTTTCTTGGGCACCATTCCCTTCTCCCACCACTTTCTGTTAAAAAGTTGCCCTTCAGATCCCTTTCCCTTCTTACTTTAAATCCATGTCCTCTAGTTTTAGATACCCATGCCCTGAGAGAAAAAAATTGTGACCACCCACCTTATCTATGCCCCTCATTATTTTATATACCTGTATACGGTCAATCCGCAACCTCCTTTGCTGCGGGGAAAACAGCCCCCGCCTATCCAGCCTCTCCTTGTAACCCAAGCCCTCTAGTCCTGTATAATCAAGCAAATCTTCTCTGTACAATTTCCAGTTTAATGACACCCTCCTATTGTTGGGCAACCAGAACTGCACTCAATGCTCCAAGTGTGGTCTCACCAGCAATTTCTACAGTTATAGAGTTATAGAGTGATGGAGTTGACATCCCAACTCCATCACTCTATGTCCTGACCGATGCAGACAGACATGCCAAATGCTCTCTTCACCACCCTGTCTACCTATGTCACCACATTTAGGGAACCAGTACCTGTACCTCTTGCTCTTTGTGTTCTACAACACTCTCCATTTACTGTGCAAGCCCTGCCCTTACTAAAATGCAATAGTTTGCACTTGTCAGAGTTAATTTCAATTTAAACCATTCAGAAGTGTTAGGCCACGCAATTTTAGGGTTTTATAGTTCATGCATATAATTCATGGCTTTCTTTCCTGAGGAACTCGAGTAGTAAACTCAAGAGAACTAATTTATTGATTGACAAAATTATGGAAACAAGATATTTTATTTGTGTTTCCAGATGACCAGATTCTTGTCACAATCAGGAGGGAAGAATACTCCCACATCCTTTGTTTGTTTTATCTTGGCTATGTGCTCCACCAAGTTTTTGGTGCTTTATGTACAGTGAGACTCTGACCATCTTTGATACCTTTGCTGACTAGAATCATCACCTAGTCTTATTCTCCCATTTTTCTCCAATGGATTCAGCAAAAGGTTCAATATAACTTACGAATATGAGAGAAAGGCTAGCCTTAGAGATGAAGTACAGAATCTATCAATTGCATAATTTTCTAAGGACAGAGGTGCATCATTTAGTTAAAGGGGCATTATCAGCTATCAGGTCATAACAAAAGTCAATAAACCAATTATGTATTTTATTCTAGAAGGAAAGTAATGACAAACAATGATGCGTTAAACTCATGCACCAACAGTTATAAACATGAACATTTCTGTTCATATTACAATGATTTAGAAACACTTCAGAGGATTCAGAAAAATATATATTATTTCAACTTGGTCGTTTCTTGATAGGGATAATCTCTAATTATAGGCTAGGGTATTTTTTTTCCTTTAAAATAAAATTGAGCAGATATAATCTATGATTACAAAAAGCTTTGATAAGGTAGACTTAGACGGAATGCTTTTATTGGTGGGACGAGCAAAGGCCAGACCTTGTACCCATGCAGACAACAACTAATAAGAAACCTTACTCAGTGAGTTACAGTGTGAAACTCACTACCATAATCAGACGAGACAAAAGTATCAGGCATTTAAAGATAGCTCTGGGACACATGAGAGAAAGGAACAGAATAGACACAAAAGTTAGATGGAACAATGGAGTGGCAAGAGGAGCAATTGTCATCATGGACCTATTGCAAAAGTGACCTAGTTCTGTGCTGCAAAATATTATTTAATTACTTAGCAAACAAACAGATAATACAAAAAATATTCAAAATTTTTATCCAAGTTATAGCTCCATGCAAAAATAACGGAAGTAAAAGGGGGAGGGGTGTCAGCGGACCAAATGCAGCAATTAAGTGCAAGAAGCAAGACGTTTGATAGCATCAAAAACATCAACATGAATTAGAACAACTGCAAGGTAGCTAAATCAAGCGATGTACTTCAGGTGCGCATTTTACAGGCCAAGTGGAAACCCACACGCCAGGATGGGACAACAATATTGGGGTGCTGAACAATATAGACTCCTGCAAATGCACTTCTGGGAGTTAGTCAAGATTTTATCAAAGTTAGTTGTAAACTATCAACTATATAAACCTTCAACTTTAGTTCAAGCTTGATCTTTATCAGGCAATTTCTAATAAACATCTCCTCAAAGCAGGAAGGGCCAACACAATATCTACGAGATTTCACGCATTCAAAAAGTCAAGGACCACAATACTTTCCACTTGCATGCAAAGATGCATAGTTATAACCTACAAGAACCCATCTATGGAACTCTCGCCTATTATGCATCTACCACTATTAATTGTCCTTTCATTCATTTCTAAATCTCTTGTCTCTTTTACCTTCTTTAAGCTAACTCTTAATATCTATATTGTTGCTGTGCAACTTTAAATTCATTTCTGTGCGAACTTTAAATTGTTTATGATTTGATTACCAAGTTTCTAACAATTGAAAAGGAGAAATTTGCAGAGCTTTGGAGGAAGAGCAGCAGGACTATTCCGTGGCTCTTTCCTACAATTAAGAATGAACAAAGTAGAATCAATCAATATAAAGACATCAAATACATTTTTCTATTGTAAACTTAGTAACATACTAGGTAATTATTAAAAATGGGAGCCATTAGTCATACAGCAGGGAAACAGGCCCTTCAGCCCAAACTTTGGTTTGCACTGATGATTAATACAGTCATATTACTTTTATACACAATTCTACGCAATGATTCCAGGGTAGCTATTTTTCCTGTCTTTAACGTAACTTGCTTTAAGCTACTAATCCATTTCCAACGGAGAACAGCATGTATGTTCAATTTAAAAACTCTTATTCAAATCCTATACTCACCCATATGGCAAGTTTTGCTTTATTTCCATCTACAGCAATTGTTTTCACTTTGAAATCAACACCTGCAAAAAAAAGTTGATTTTTAAAATTTGCAGATCATTTCCAAAGTAACTTTTACGTTCAATTGAATCCTTGAATAATCCCAATCCGTTCAGAATCTTTTTGCATTTTCCTGTTGAGAGACACTTGGAGTGAACTAGTCCTGACATTTTATGAAATTATGATGACATACAGCCCTAGAGGCAGCATTCCACTGGTGTCACCTTAAGAAAAAAAGCAAAAATTAATTCATGCCCTTCCTCTACAGTCCTGCAAGTTGCTCCTTTTTAATGATAGAAATATGATTTAGCAATCAATACAAGGGATTTTCCCAGCATCACAGCTTGGTTTGGGAATAGTTCTTCGCAAGAACTTGAGAAATTGCAGTTGTTGATGTAGCCCAGTTCACTGCACGGACCAGAACAGCCAGCCCAACATCAATGGTGGGAAAAATAAGGGACAGCATAATTCAGCATACAGGGCACAAATAAATCATTCATTAGCACATATTTCTAAAGGAACAGCTGTGTTTGATTAATAAACTAATATTTAAGTTAAGTTAAGTTGAATGGACTGTAAGTTAATAAGCGCAGCATAGCTGACATAGTTTATGGATTTGATAAAGCCCGACGAGTAGATTGATCACGAAAATAAAACCCCATGGGACCAAAGGTAAAGTATTAAGGTGGATTATGAATAGACTCAATTGGAGAAAAAAGTTGTTAATGGTCAATGGAAACTTTAGTGACAGAAAGAATGTGTAGAATGGGATTCTGCAGGCGATCAGAAAATCGCAGACTGCAAAAAAATATCAATAGGCTCATTAGGTGGGTATAAAGGTGCATACAGGCTTATATGTTAATTTGGCTTCGACAAAAATTGTAAATTGTCCCTAGTCTGTAGGATAGTGCTCGTGTATGGGATCGCTGGTCGGTTCGCACACGGTGGGCCGAAGGACCTGTTTCTGCGCTGTATCTCTAAACTATACTGCTAGTAAATAGAGTTTGGCCTGCTGGGCATGTCCCACAACCTCATTTTAACACACCGCACAAAGAAACAAAATATGCTTCAAACTGTTACAGATAATAATTTGGTCTCATCATTTTAGTGGTATTCATTTCTCTACCCATGCCTTCCCTTCTTCCACATTCTCTATCTCTGAAAACCAATTCATTTTCTCACTTTCCCAGTCCCACAAAGGGTTTCGACCCAAGACATTAACTGTGTTTCTCTTTCCACGGCCATTGCCCAGAATTACCGGGGTTTTCTCATCAGAGTTTTCTTCAGATGTCCAGCATCTGCACTTCTTTGATTTTCAACCTAAATGCTGCCTGGTTAGATTCCTTATGCTCAATAAAGTCTGCCGATTAAAAAAAGCCAGCTGTTTTAATTTTTTAGACATTTGGTGACTGTGTACAATTTAAACAAAACATTAATATATTTTTAATATCTATTGGCAACATTATTCATTCTTAGGGATATTACTAAAAACCTACTATGCAAAAACAGACATTTGAACCAAACATTAAGAGCACCCTAAGTGCACTACTGTAAATTCTTTGCTGACTATTTCCACAATTGTTATGACTTACAGAAGATTGGCAGATTGCATTTTACTGCCAACATTTTCATTTAAAATATACTGCACTCATACATTTTCAAAAATGAGATGCAATTGCAGACTTTTTACACTTGCTTTTCCTGACGCTAGTGAAAATTTAATTCTGGAGGAAGGAACTGCAGATGCTAGTTTAAACCGAAGATAGACACAAAATGCTGGAGTAACTCAGCGGGACAGGCAGCATCTCTGGAGAGAAGGATTGGGTGGCGTTTCGGGTCTTTGGTCTGAAGACCCAAAACGTCACCCATTCCTTCTCTCCAAAGATGCTGCCTGTCCCTCTGAGTTACTCCAGCATTTTGTGTCTACCTTTGATTCAAACCAGCATCTGCAGTTCTTTCTTGCACAATCCGTCTTAAGAAGGGTTTGTTGACAGCAGGAAAGCCTTGAAAGTTAACTAATGATTCATTTGTAGCAGCTTAAAAGCCACTCACTTGCCTTTATGATATACTAGACCAAGTGGACCCATTCCTCATAGAGGGGGGAAGAGGGTGTCACTGAGCGAGCCCTGGACTCAAAGCCTCTCCTGTATTGGTGCAGCACCCTCAACCCCACCACTCAATCCCCCTTATCCCCCCCTCCTCCCCCCACTGACCCACTCCATCCCCCCTACCCACCCCCATTTCCCCCTCCCCACCCCTATTCCCCCCTTCCCTCGCCCCCACCTCCCACCACTCCCCCCATCCCCACTCTCCCTGCCCGCACCCCACCCCCAATCTTCCCTCCTCCCCACCCCCACTCGGCCCTCCTACCCACCCCCCACTCTTTCCTCATCCCCACCCCCATTCTCGCCCCCACCTCCCCTTTCCCCCCACCCCGTCTCGCTCCTCCCCCCACCCCTCCCCCCACCCCTACCCCTATTCTCCCCTCTTCCCCACCCCAACTCTCCCCTGCCCCCCACTGTCCCACTTCCCCCCCACCCCCTCTCTCTCTTACTCCCACCCCCCCCACCCCCACCCTCCCCTGCCCCCCACCCCCACTGTCCCCCTTCCCCCCACCCCTCCTCCTCCCACTCTCCCCTGACCTCCTCTCCCTCCCACCCCCACCCCAACTCTCCCCCACCCCCCACACTCTCCTTCCCGCACCCCCACCCCCTCCCTCCCCCACTCTCTTCTCCCCCAACCCCCACTCCCCTCCTACCCCACCCTCCCCTCCACCCACTCGGCCCCCAAGCCCACTCTCCTCCATGGACCTGTTGGAAAGCCAGTTACCACTGGGCGTGCGTGCAGGGAGGAGGAGAGAGCGCCGGCGGCGGCGGCCTGGCTGAGCTGCGACTACTCAAGGCCGGCGGTGCGGCAGCTGTGGCCTGGCCGAGCTGGGAATACCCGAGGCGGGCGGCGGCGGTTGGCCCGGCGGGAACTGGGATTACTAGAGGTCAGCGGTGGCGGCTGGGCCTGGCGCAGCTGGGACTACGCGAGGTGGGCAGCACGGCGGTGGGAGGCACGCACAAGATGGCAGAGCCTGAGGAGGAGGAGAGCGGCCGCCATTTTACTGAAGTCGCGACGAGGCCGTCGGTGGAAGCGGCCCTTGTCGACGACGCCATCGGTGGAAGCGGCCGCTGAAGAAGGAGGAGGTGCTGGGGCCTGTGTTGCAGTGATGGTTTAAATGAATTAAAAGTTGCACAGCAACAATATAGATATTAAGAGTCAGCTTAAAGTAGGTAAGAGACACAAGATTTAGAAATGAATGAAATCTCCATCACCCCCCCTTTCCCCACCAGCCCCCCTCTCTCCTCCCCCACCCCCTGCCTTCCCCACTCTCTCCTCCCCCACCCTCACCCCCCTCCTACCCCCATTCTCCCCTCCACCCACTCGCCCCCCACACCCACTCCCCTCCGTGGAGCCGTTGGCGGCGAAAGCCACTTACCGAGCGTTCAGGGAGGAGGGAGCGCCGGACTACTGGAGACGGGCAGCATGGCGGCGGCTGTGGCCAAGCCGAGCTGGGATTACTCACGGCGGTGGTGGGGGAGAGGGTAGAGAGGAGAGAGGAGAGAAGCGAGGGGAGAGAGGAGAGAAGCACAAAGTGGGCCCCGTTGGGCCCATTCCCCCACCCCCCATTCTCTCCTCCCCCAGCCCCACTCTTACTCTCCCCCAGCCCCACTCTTACTCTCCCCCACCCCCCTTTCCCCAGCACCCCCCTTCCCCCCACTCTCTCTTCCCCCCACCACCAACCCCTCTCCCCCCCACCCTGCCCCTCCCCAGTCGCACTCTCCCTCCCACCCCCACAGCGGCGGACTACTGGAGACGGGCAGCGCCGCCGCGGCGGCTGTGGCCTATCCGAGCTGGGATTACTTGCGGCGGTTGTGGGGGAGAGGGGAGAGAGGAGAGGGGAGAGAGGAGAGGGGAGAGAGAGGGGAGCCCCTGATTGCGGGCGGGCAGCTCCGCTAATGGCGTCCATCTGTTTGTGCGAGTGAAGAGAGAGTCCGTGCGTGCCCTATGGTGACGTCATATGCACAGCAGCCCTTGGAAAAAGGTGTTTAGAAAGGAGATTTTTGAACTTTAAAATGTCTGTAACTTAAAAAAAAAAAGACCGATTTAAATGAAAGTTGTTATAAAGAGTTGCTGCGAGAGTGGTGATTAAGGTGGCACAAAAATTGGGGCGCTATGGTTTACCGTTTTGGCGAAATCACAGAAATACATAGATACATACGGATATATATATATATATATATATATATATAAATATGTATATAAAGATCTGAGTTCTAGTAGTATATATAGATAGATATATAGATTTAGATTTCTGATCAATTCTCAGGATACTAGGTGTGAAGGATTTTCCAAAGATAATGTCAATGATCAAGGGAGATGATAGAATCTCTTGTTGAACATGGCATGCTTCACACGTGCCAGCCAATATGTTTTTTTTTTTTGTTGTTTTTTTTTGTTTTTTTAAAAAATTTATTTATTAGAGGTTAAATACATCAATGTACTTCACATATATCTTGTTACAATCATTGTACCCCATAATTTTATGGCTTTAAAAGAAAAATAGTAGAAAGAAAGAGAGAAAGAGAGAAAAAAAAAAAAAGAAAAAAAAAAAAAAGAAAAAAAAAAACTTTTATCACGCAAAAGGAATCCACCAACTCGATAGTTTTCCGTCCCCCCCCTACCAAGGCCCGAGGTACTCCTCCACCCTATCTTTGTAATAATTCTATAAATGCAGACCACGTCTGATAGAAGCGTTCTGATTTTCCTTCCAGGCGGAGTCTCATATCTTCCAGATGTAGTGTTTCAAACATAGTTGAAATCCACATATTTAATGTTGGTATAGGAGCATTTTTCCAGAATTTTAAGATTAATTTTTTTCCTATTATTAAACTGTAATCAAATAAATTCTTTTGATACGCATTTAATTCCGAACTACCTTCTGTCATTCCGAAAATAATCCATTCTGGCTTTGGTGTCATTTTTATTTTAAACACTTTTGTGAAAATTTCAAAAATTTCAGTCCAAAACTTTTGAATTTTTGTACAAAAGATGAATGAGTGCGCTATAGTAGCTTCTTGACAATGGCATTTATCACAAATTGGTGAAACGTTAGGGAAAAATTTATTTAATTTAGTTTTTGAGTAGTATAATCTATGTATGATTTTAAATTGTATTAAAGTATGTCTTACGTTAATTGAGCATTTGTGCACATTTAATAAGTATTGTTGCCAGCCAATATGTTAATCGCCAATACCGACTGAAGCACACTGTCTAAGTTTTACTGCAAGCACATTCAAGCTGCTCCATTATCTGAAGAATTATGAAAGGAAATTAACATACTCAAATCAAATCTTCACTTTTGACATCATGGAGGAAAGGAAATTTATCAGAAATAAAATATGGCTGAACAATGAATCAAATTGAGACATGAGATATCAGAATTGTTCTTTATGGGGGAGAAGAGGTTGAAGGAGTGATTTGGTAGGTGTGTTCAAAGTTTTAAGAAAATACGACAGTGAAAAGGTAGAAGCTGTTTCCATTGGCAGCATGGCCAGTAACCACAATGATCTAAAATACTTGGCAATATGACTATTGTGAGGAATCCTTGAAATGATTTGACTGCAATGCCTAAAAGTGGTGGAAATAACTCCAATACTGACTTTCAAAAAGAAAACAGATTAAGTACTTGAAAATTCAGGAATGTGGGATTAATTGCATAACACAGGCTGGCACAGGCATCATGTGCCAAAAGGCTTCTTTCTGCATTTAATGATAAGGCTTTCAGTGGGTATTTGTCTATCTGCCAAAAACAACACAAGTTCAAAATATTCTCCTGTCATGAGTAAAATTCAAAAGAAACCTGGTTTAGCTAAACAATAATAAGAGGGGGCTTTTTCAACCCAAGTAAAATTTGAAATGTTATTTCACACCTAACCTTATTTGCAACAAAGGTGCAAAACCTACACTAAATGCTAAAAAGTCAAAGGATTCTATTTCTACAGTGCAATCTGCAGCTCATAGCTATTTGCACACATTAGTGCAAAGAAATAGCAAGAACGGAGAAATTACACAATAAAGTTCCTTAATTTTTAGAACCACTCATCTTAAGTCTCTTCCGATCTACATCCAAGAAACCTCACATGCTCTTCAACACTTCCATATCTTTCAATTCCAAGGACCCATCGCATTTAACTGGACCAGCTTGCTCTTCATTTTTGTCATTGTCATTCAATCCTTTTAAACCTCCATTCACCAACAGGGTAGGTCTCGGGGGAAACACTGGTTATTCCTTGAACAGAGACCCAATCAGTTCCCTTCAACGAACACTCCTTGCTTGCAGAACTTATCCTCGGCTTCAACAACTTCTCTTTTGACTCCTCACTTTCTTCAAGTCAAAGCTGTAGCCATGCGCCCCAGCTATGGCAAAGTCTTTAAATTGGCTACTTTGAACACTCTTTGTTGCAACCATACCCCAGCATCATTCCCCCAACTCTTTCTCCACTACATCATTGACTGTATCATGGCTGCCTCCTGCACCCATGCAGAACTCGTTGATTTTATCATTTTCACCACTAACTTGCACCCTGCACTCGAATTCACTTGGAGTATCTCCGACACTCTCTCAATCTATCTCCATTACAGGGAGCAGATGTCTACTACAAAATCATCAACCCAGTTCTCTATGGGTTCCCTTCCCCCTCTGCATCCTCCCCTCGGCCTCTTACAAGAACATTGTTCTTTAGTCTCAATTTCTCCACCTCTGCAGCAGTTACTCGAAAGATGAGGCTTTTCATGCTAGGAGATCCGAGATACTCCCTTTCTTCAGTAAATGTGGATTCACAATCACCCCCCCCCCCCCCACTGATGTGAATGGAGCCCTCACCTTTGTCTCCTCTGTGTCCTGCAGTTCTGCTCTCGCTCCCCCCAGATGGAACAAGGAGTTCCCCGGGTCCTTTCATCCCACCAGCCTCCGCATCCAACATACATTCTCCGACATTTCTGTCAACTCCAATGTAATCCCACCACTAATTATATCTTTTCATCACCCCTTTCTTCTTTCTGTAGAGGCCATGCCTTCCACTTCTTGGCTCACATCCATTCCTACTCAACGAGCCTCCACCCCAGGTACTTGCCCCATAACCACAGGAGTTGTAATATCTGCTCTTTCAGCCCTTCACCAACTTCCATCCGGGAACCCCAGCAGCTCTTCCAGGCGAAAAGATTCACATACACCTCTTCAAAACTCATGTACCGCATCAGACAAGGCAATCATTTAGCCATACACTTGTGGTCCGTCTGCCAATGCCTGCTGGATCTCCCGAATGCTAACCATTTTAACTCCCCTTCCTATTTCCATGACCGCCGAATTACTCCAGCATTTTGTGTCTATCTCTGGTGTAAACAAGCATCAGCAGTTCCTTTTTATTCCATACTGACCTTTCTTTTTCTTGGCCTCCTCCATTGCCAGGTTGAGTTCACATGCACACTGGAGTAACAGCTCCTCATATTCTGCTTTAGTAGGTTAGTTCACAGTATGAATATTGAGGTCTCCAATTTCAAGTAATATCTCCTCTCTTTCCCATGCACATACCCCTACCCCGTGTGCACAAATTTCTCCCATCCGTTCCCCTCCCGAATCGCCTTGATCCTTTCCTAAACTTATTTACCATTCCCTAGTCCCCCATTTCCTTCCCTCCCCCCCCCCTTTCCTCTCACCTTCCACCCATATCCCTCTCTCCAGCTTTATATTTCATATCTCCTCTGCTGGCCTTATCTTGACACCCTTTTGTCTTCTTTTCACCTCCAGCCTGTGTCACTTACTCCACTCATCTGCCAAACAAACCACCTCCTCACCTGTCACCACCTATCACTTGCCAGACTCTGTCCCACATCTCTTTTCCTGATTTCTCCCCCCCATTCCAATCAGTCTGAAGGAGGGACCCAACCCAAAACATATGTCCACTCCCTCCACAGATGTTGCTTTACCACCGAGTTCCTCCAGCACTTATATGTTTTAATCTTAAATTCCTGGTTCTTAGTCAGGTTTTTTTAATAGCTATTAATAATTTTGACTTTTGCTGATGTTTCAATACATTTTTGCATGAAATTATTCCAATAATCTTATTCACAAGATTCTTATCACTAATCTACTGCCGAACAAACTCACCAATTGTTGCTGCAAGCTCTGGATCAAAGGTATCATCTGTAAACCGTAGTAGTAAGCTGAAAAATAAAAACAACAGTTCACAGTACAAACAGGACATGTCAGACTATTAAGTCTGCAGTGGCAGCGTCTTCGCCCGCCCCGGATCGCGGGGCTTGGGTCGGCCCGCTGCGGACCTTTCATCGTCCGGCGCGGCCTGGAACGTGGCAACTTCAACAGCCTGACCGCGGGAGAAGACGGCAAGGGAAGAGAAAAGACATTCTGGCCTTCCATCACAGTGAGGAGGTGACTGGAGGAGACTCACTGTGATGGATGTTTCTTTTTTGTTTGTTTTGTGTTGGTTTGTGGTTGTGTAATTGCTTATTTTATTGCTCTTACTGTTGGACTGTGGATGACAAAAGCTCTTGTTTATTTTGGGTGACAATAAATGTAATTCTGATTCTGATTCTTCTGATAAGTAAGTCGAGACACAAGAATCTGCAGATACTGGAACCTTGACGAAAATAAACCAAACCGCTGATGAAACTCAGGAGTCAGGCAGTATCTCTCCTCCATGCCACTTTCTTTCACCTATCTCCTTTCTATTCCAGTTTTAAAGAACGTTCCAAACCCCAAATATCATCTCTCTATTTCCCTTCATAGATGCTGCTTGAGCAACTAAGTTTGTACAGAAGTTTTTTTTGTTGTGATAAATAAGTCCAATTGTTGGACACTCGTTAGTAAAATGAATAACTTGCCCAAATATAATTGTGACAGTTTAGTATGAAGAAATTCTTTAATAAAACAGCATTTGGTTACTCACAAGACATTTCATTTCTGACAAGGACTGTGAATGAAATGACTTTCAGTAATTTGTGACTGGGCAAGAATAGACTCAGTTATTTGTAGTTTAAAAGTTAACATTTGAGCCCAATAAAAAGAGGGACATTTATTGTTGATATGACCATCTGAACTGATAGAGTAGAAAAGATTCCTAGGACGAAACAATTTTTAACTACAGATTTTACATGAAAAATGTTAAGATATTAAATACAGCAATTTATGAAATAAAGCAAACTTTCTTGGCTGACGAGGGAAATGAGGCATTGGTCAAGAATAAGGAGGCCGAATGGGACAGGTATAGGTAGCTAGGGTCAAGTGTATCCCTGGAGGAGTTTCTGGAACCAAGGAGCAAACTAAAAAAGGAAATAAGGGCAAAAGAGGCCAGGAGATAGCTCAGGCAGATATCATTATGGACAATCCCAAGAGATTTTATAAATACATAAGAGGGAAAAGGGGAACTAGAGAGAGAGTGCGACCCCTCAGAAATCAAAGCGATCAACTCTGTGTGGAGCCACAGGAAATGCGCAAGGTCCTCAATGAGTATTTTTCAGGAGACAGACAGGAGGACAGATGAATTTGGGGCAGTTAATGGAAGTGTCTTGAGAGCAGACAGTGTTACGGTCGAAGAGGTGCTGAAGGTACTATCATGTATGAAGGTAGACAAATCTCCAGGGCCTGATCAAATATATCCAAGGACATAGTGGGAAATTAGAGAGGAAATTGTGGGAGCCCTGGTTGAAATTTATGAGTTGTCTTTAAATACAGGAGAGGTGCCGGAAGGCTGGTGGATGGCAAATGTTGTGCCTTTACACAAGGGCTGCAGGGAAAATGCAGGGAACTATAGGCCAGTAAGCTTAACATCTGTAGTTGGAAAGTTACTATAGAGTATTCTGAGTGAAAGGATATATACGTAATTAGACGGACAAGGGCTTATTAGGGATAGTCAGCATGGTTTTGTACGAGGGAGGTCATGTCTCATAAATCTGATTGCGTTTTTTAAAGACATGACCAAAAAGGTCAATGAGGACAGAGCTACAGATTTTGTATATATAGACTTCAGCAAAGCATTCAACAAGGTTCCACATGGTAGGCTGCTCTGGAAGGTTAGCTTGCATGGGATCCAAGGAGATATAGTTGAATGGAGAGAAAATGTGCTTCATAGAAGAAAACAGAGGGTGAAGATGGAAGGTTGCTTCTCGGACTGGAGGCCTGTGACTGGTGGTGTACCTCAGGGTTTGGTGCAGGATCTGTTACTGTTTGTTATCTATATCAATGATTTGGATAAGAACATACATGGCAAGATTAGCAAGTTTACACGATACAAAAGTGGTTTTGCAGATAGTGAAGATGCTTGAGAAAAATTGCAGAGGATCTTGATCGATTGGTCAGGTGGGCTGAGGAATGGTTGATGGAATTTAATACTGTGAAATGTGAGGTGTTGCATTTTGGGAAGTCTAACATGGGTAAGACCTAAACAGTGAATGGTAGGACTCTGGGGAGTGTTGTAGAGCAGAGGGATCTAGGAGTGCAGGTGCAAGGTTCCTTGAAGGTGGAGTCACAGGTAGAAAAGGTGGTCAAAATGACTTTTGGCATATTGACCTTCATCAGTCAAGAGTATTGAATAAAGAAATTGGGAGGTCATGTTGCAACTGTATAAGACATTGGTGAGGCCACATTTAGAGTCTTGTGTTCATTTCTGGGCACCATGTTATAGGAAATATGTTGTTAAGCTGGAAAGGGTACAGAGACGATTTATGAGGATGTTGCCAGGACTAGAGGGTGTGACCTATAGGGAGAGGTTAAGTAGACTGGGACTCTATTCCTTGGGGTGCAGGTGGATGAGGGGTGATCTTACAGAGGTGTCTAAAATCATGAGAGGAATAGATCGGGTAGATCCACAGAGTCTCTTGCCCGGAGTAGGTGAATCGAGGACCAGAGGATATAGGTTTAATGTGAAGGGGAAAAGATTTAATAGGAATCTGAAGGGGTAACTTTTTCCACACAAAGGGAGGTGGGGATATGTAGCCCACAGAAATGTAGGAGTTGGTGATTTTGTAGTAGAAGACTGTACATGGTATGCTCCCCGTGATGGAGACTGCAATTGACGAAAGAGGAGTGTCGGACATACTCCAAGTGAATTTGAGGGCAGGGTGGAATTTAGTGGTAAAGTTGATGAAGTTAACGAGTTCTGCACGGATGCAGGAGGCAGTCCCAATGCAGTCGTTAATGTAGCAGAGAAAGAGTCAGGGGAGATGCGGTGTACCTTTGGAACAAGGAGCCTCCCCTCCCCCCCATACTAAAACACAGGCATAGCTAGGGCCCATGGCTGCACCTTTGACTTGAATAAAGAGAGTTGCAAATCTTTATCGGCATGGATTAATTTGACTAAAGGACCTGTTTCCATTCTGTATTAGTCCATGGTATTATCCCTGTGGAATTATTCAAAGCACTTCCCCTAATCATCGCAGCAACATTGGGTAATCATGTCTTTCTTAGCACATTGCCAGAGCGAGTAAAAGGTTCTCCATCTGCCACTATTTGGTGCCTATGTTTAATGGTAACTTCTTATTCAGTTCTGCATCCATAGTAAACTGCAATCTGTCTCACTGGATAAATATGAAATCTTCCCTTTTTTTTTTTAAAGGTGTGAATTGTCAGTTAGCGTCCTAGAATCACAGAAATGTATAGAAACTTATAGCCCTGCTCATCCATGCCAATTGTGATTCCTTTCTACAATAATGCCATTTGTCTGCATTAGGTTCATATCCCCATACTCCTTTCCTGTTCACATACCTATCCAAATGGTTTTAAACATTTATTGGTACCTCCCTCCACTACCTCCTCCAACAGCACATTCCAAATACTCACCAGCCTCATAATTTTGTAAACCTCCGTAAGATCATCCTTCAGCCTCTGGGTTCCGGTCAGAATAAACTCAGCCCACAAAATTACAACAGGATTTTGATCAGTTGGGCAAGTGGACTGAGGAATAGCTAACAGAGTTTATTGCATAGAGGTTGTGATGTTATGTTAAAGTTGCAGAACACATTGGGAGGTCACATTTGGAGTATTGTGTCCAGTTTTGGTTGCCCTGCTATAGGAAGGATATTATTACACTGGGAAGGGTGCATAGATTTAAAAGGATGTTGCCAGGATTCGAGGGCCAGAGCTATAGGGAGTGGTTGGGTAGGCTAGAACTAAAAATGTCAAAAAGAGGGCATAGGTTTAAAGTGAGAGTGGCAAAGTTTAAAGATGGGTCAGGCAAGTTTGTTTTTACACAGATAATCGTGGGTTTCTAGAACAAACTGCCAGGGGTGGTGAAGGCATAGCATAACAGTGTGTCTAAGGCTTTTGGATAGTCACAGGAAATGGATCATGTGCAAGTAGAGGAGATTCATTTAACTTGGCATCAAGTCCAGCGTGGATATTGTGGGCCAAAGATCCTGTTTCTGTACTCTTCTATGGGTTAAGAGAAATGAGGACCGTTTGCTCTTGTTATAAATCTTTAAGATTGGGTGTCATTAATGCTTGAAATTAACACAGTTGTGATAGATGGTTTAACTTAAGTTTTGGGATTCAAGGATACTATGACTGTTGTTATGGGCAATTTAGCTGTAGGGTACAGTAGCTATAATTCAGGATAACTAAATGTAGGAGCTGAGAGATGAGGACTTCCAATGTTGAGTGTTAAGTTTTGAGGTTGTTGTAATAGCACCACCTTTTGTGGAGGATTGTAAATGATTGAATAAACCACAGTGCAGCTGTGCAGTCATGAGTTAACTTGTTATTCTGTGTCTGAGCTCAAGATATCACAAATTGGCGACGAGAGTAGGATCGTCAATTCCCCAGCTTTACTTGTTTGTGTAGATAAGGAATTCTGCAGAGGCACGGAAAAGGTTGTATAACTTTTGGTGTCAAGGAAAGCAGGTAATCGGGTCACAAAGTTGAATTCTGCGACTGTTAAAAAAAATTTAAAAATCTAAAATGGCGGTGCCCAGTGGATATATCGGAAGATTGGGTGAGTTCCAGCAAAGCCGGGAAACGTTCAGTACATACATCGAACGTTTAGAGATGTTTTTTGCTGCAAATAACATCACTGAAGTAGAAGTTTCTGATGCAGAATCAAGACGGTTGAATGAAGCAACTCAAACAAGGAAAAGAGCAATTTTTCTCACTGAAATGTGTCCCAATGTTTATGATACAGTAAACAATTTATTAGCTCCAGCCAAACCAGACACACCTTTGAAGGATATTCTGAAGAAGTTAACAGAACATTATGACCCTAAGCCCTTAGAAATAGCTGAAAGCTATCGTTTTGGAACGAGATGCCAACTTCCAGAGGAGGATATTAGTAATTTTATCGTGACACTCAAGAGGTTATCAATTCATTGTAATTTTGGAAATTTCCAAGACCGGGCGTTAAGAGACTGTTTCGTGTGTGGACTGAGAAGTGAGCACATCCAAAGTAAGCTGATGGCGGTGTATGACCTGATCTTTGAAACAGCTTGTAAAACTGCTTTGTCAATGGATATGGCAGAAAGGGGTTCTAGAGAAGTCAGGACAACTTCTAGACAACCAGCGGAAGAGTTGAACAAGCTGCAGTCCAGCAAACTAAAGATGGATAAGTCGACAAAGACGTCAGAGAATCGTTATCCATGGAAGGGTAGCAAGACGACTGCAAAATCATGCTATCGCTGTTTGGGCTCACATCTAGCACAGTCTTGTCCGTTCTTCAAGGCAGAGTGTTACTCGTGTCACAAGATGGGAAGGCTTGTCGAAAGGCTAAGCAGAAAAAAGGTTCAACAACAAATAAGCTGCATTCTGTGGAGCAACTGCAGGCAGAGGAAGAGCTTCTCGAGATATACACCATCTGCAGCAATGAGCTAGTAAACCGGAAGACAAAGAATGTGTCCGGGCAAGTCCAGTTGAATGGAGTTCATGTTAGCATGGAAGTCGACACAGGAGCACATCTGTGAGCGTGATTCCAGAATTGGTGTATCGGGAGAAGCCGAGTCAAATTCCTCTGGAAGCTAAGCGAATCAAGCTACATGGTTACTCTGGAGAGAAGATTCCAGTGTTAGGATGCGTACATGTACCAGTTAGGTATAAGGAGCAACAGGCGGAGTTGCCCCTCATAGTTGTAAAGGGAGATAAACCTGTGTTGCTAGGTCGGAATTGGCTACAGATCTTGAAGCTCAACTGGAACGAGATATTCCTCGTTCGTGAAGAATTAAAGTGTCCGGAGGACGAAATGAAGCAACATCCGAAGGTGTTTAGCGACCAGGGAGAGCCAATCAAGGGGTAAAAGGCTAAAGTACGCGCGAAGCAGGATGCGACACCAGTGCATTGCAAACCACGGGTTGTGCCGTAAGCTCTTAAGGACAAGGTTGAGAAAGAACTGAAAAGACTTGAAGCTGAGAACATTATCAGTAAGGTAGAAAGTAGTGAATGGGCCACACCCATTATAGTTGTACCTAAACCTGATGGTAGTGTTAGACTTTGTGGGGATTATAAAGTGACCGTAAACCAGGTACTTGAAGATAGCATACCAGATACCCTACCAATGGCAGAGGATTTGTTTAGTACCCTCACAGGCGGCCAAGTCTTCACAAAAATGGACTTGACAAATGTCTACTTGCAGTTAGGTGTAGATGACGAATCTAAATCCAAGCTAACTATTAACACGCATTTGGGATTGTTTCAGTTCAATAAGCTTCCATTTGGTATATTATCAGCCCCAGGGATTTTTCAAGGGGCAATGACACAAATTCTAGAGGGAATTGAAGGTGTGGTGTGTTACTTGGATGACATCATCTCAGCCCCTGACAGGCAGACACATGATGAAAGGTTGGAAGTGGTACTCAAACGATTTGAAACACACAGTGTAAGAGTAAAGGCATAGAAGCGCGAGTTCTTTCAGAACTCGGTAGAGTACTTGGGTCATAAGATAGACAAGGATGGTCTACACCCCACCAAGGGTAAAGTTGTTGCGATCAAGAATGCACCCACTCCCAGGAACATATCTGAGATCCGATCCTTTTTAGAATTAGTGCATTATTATGGGAAGTTTGTGACAAATCTGTCCACCTGTTTACATTCCTTGAATGAGGTTTTGAGAAAAGATGTACCATTGAAGTGGACATGTAAATGTGATCAAGCTTTCAAGTCATGTAAAGCTCAGTTGGCAGAGAGTTCAATGCTTGTTCATTACAATGTCAATAAGCCGATGAAGTTAGCATGTGATGCTTCACCATACGGTGTTGGTGCTGTGATCTCTCATGTGTTAGGAAATGGAGAGAAAAGGCCAATAGCATTTTCGTCTAGAACACTCAATGCCAGTGAGAGAAATTATGCGCAAATAGAGCGAGAGGCTCTTGCATTGATTTTTGGCGTTAGGTTTCACAAATACTTGTATGGTAGAAGGTTTGTAATCGAGACAGATCACCAGCCGTTGACAATGATCCTAAATCCAAAAGCACACATACCAACTCTGGCAGCAGCCAGAATGCAAAGATGGGCATTGATATTGTCTGCATACCAGTATGATATTCAGTATCGTGAGGCAGCAGAGCACAGCAATGTTGATGCCATGTCTAGATTACCTTTGGAATTGGAGGTTATCCCAAACCGAGAGGACTTGTTTTACTTCTCTCATGTAGATGAGTTACCTATCACATCAGAGGACATTCGGAAGGCTACTCGCACTGACAGATTTTTGTCAAGAGTGCAGGAAAGGGAATGCTGTAAAACACACTAGAGTCGCTCCATACCATCCCGCTTCCAATGGAGCAACAGAACGCACAGTGCAAATTGTGAAGCATACATTAGTCAAACAACTGCTGGATCCAAATCCAAAGAAGACAGTTGTCTTTGTTTCACAAACTGGCTAACTTTCTGATTACATATCGAAACACACCTCACACCACTACTGGTCAAACACCAGCTGAACTGTTCTTGAAAAGAAAACCCAGAACCAGGTTTTCACTGTTGAAACCAAACTTGGCTCAAACAGTAGATGAGAAACAGGAGAAACAAAAAGCATACCATGACGGAAGTAAAGGAAAGGTGTTGAGTTGAATCAGAAGGTAAAGGTGAAAAACCATCATCACAAGTGGGTGAAGTGGTTACCTGGAAGAGTAGTGAGAAAGTGCGGACCACAGACATACTTGGTCAAGATGTTTGGAAGTGGAAAGGTGAGAAAAGTACACATTGACCATGTCATGCCTATGCAAGCACAAACAGGGTTGAAATCAGACCAATTAGACGAGTCAGATAATTGGGTTACCACTCAAGTACAGGTACCAGATGAACCAGAAATGGTACAAGGCACACAAGTTGGTGAGAGTTTGAATCAGCCTGAAAATGGAGGTTCAAGGGGGGTTGACAGTCAAACAAAATTGACTGATGGTCTGGAATCTATGAATGCAAGTCAAAAGGAAGGCTTGACTCGATTAAAAATAAGTCCAAGTGGTTCTAAACAGTCAGAAACATTTGGTCAGAGAAGATATCCAGAAAGGAGAAACCCAGTGGTTAGGTTAAATTTGTGAAGTTATTTCCTGACATGCACATATCATTGTATATGCAACATATATGCATGATGCCCTCATTTTATTCAAGTTATATAAAAGTAAACTATCAAGACAAGATTGTAATAATTTCATACCGTTTGTTATATTCAAAACAAAATGTCCACAAGGATTTTTAAAAAAAATTAGGGTGGAAGAGTTGTAATAGCGCCACCTTTGGTGGCTGATTGTAAATGATTGAATAAACCACAGTGCAGTCATGAGTTAACTTGTTATTCTGTGTCTGAGCTCAAGATATCACAGTTGTTGGCAGCTACTCCTCAGCTTATTACGTTTATTTCAATGTTTGTTTGCACCTTCCACTTGGCTTAAGTTAAAGTTTCCGCAGAATGGTATCAAATCAAGTCGGGGAATGCTTATTTTGGGGCAAGTGGTATTTAGATAAACGGTTAGGTTAGGGTTTAATGTAATATAGTTAGAATATGACTTGTGGAGATGAGTAATGTCAGAGCCAGAGCAGAGGTGGCAGTGCGGCTGCCGATTGACCTGAACTGCTTCTCTTTCCACTGAGGCTGCGAAGACTGGCAATGTTGTGTACCCGCACTACCACCTCGATCTTGCCCGTCGCTAAATGCTGCCATGCAGTCTTGTTCTCGGGGAGAGAGCTGGATGAGGTGAAGCCCAGAGAGACCAGGCTGCAACGTCCGCCAGCTGTGCCTGTGCTGCGTCAGGAAGCCCGCGGCCTACGGCGCAGCGGCTCGGAGTCGGAGCCGAGCCGGCCCGGAGCCAGTGGCCACCCGGGCACTGCCTCACCTGGACTTGCCGACGCCGCTCTCGCCAATGATCAAGATCTTGAGGGTGGTCAATATGTCTTCGTCCATCGCTCCCTCCACCAGCATCCGCTCTCAAATCACCCCCTCTGCCTCTTCACGCCAGCCCGGCCAACAAACGAAGCATCCGATTTACGACCCGCCCCCTCGTCGGAGCCGCGCCTCTTCCGCGACGCAGGCACTTGCGAGACAACACACGCCAGCCTGCTGTCGTCTGGCGATTTACCCTCTAAAACGCAAAGCGAGGACGTGAGAAGGTGAAGGTGTGTGTTTATCACTGGCAGCACAGCAGCGCAGTTAGAGCTGTTACCAGGGTACGACACAAAGGAGCAACTCAGCGGCACAGGCAGCATCTGTGGATGGAATGGGTCGGGATCCTTCATTGAGTGTGGGGCGTTTTTTGTCGGCGAGGTGAATCAGAAAATTCCCACATTTCAGGAAATTACATTATGGCAACTCCCATTTAAATTCAAAAACCTTTTAGGATGAGAACAGAGTGTAACTGTAGTGGAATGCTGGAACAAATGGCAAGTGATGCTGTAAAAGGGACCAAAATATTATTTTGGTTCTATTCTTTTTGGTATCACCCCCCCCCCATTTAAAAAAAATAAATCTGCCATTGGTGTATTTCATCATCTCTAAAAGTATATAAAGGAGGTCAGTGGGTCCTTGCCGACCTCTGGGGAACGTACAACACAGAAATGGGCCCATTCAACCCACCTGGTCCATGCTGATCAGCCCTATCTCTTGTATACTAAAACTCGTTTGTTTGTTCCTGAACTACAGCCAAAACGGTACACGATAGCGCGACACTTTTAGGCCCACCTTACCGTCGTCCCGCACCAATGCAGGAGAGGTTTGGGCCCAACGGGTCCACTTGGTCTAGTTATACCAAGTTCTCTGCAATCTATCTCAACTTGATATGTTTTGCTACAGCGCTGCACTGTAGCTATAAAACTACACCACGGGATAACTTGGAGTAGCTAGTTAACCGACCAGCATGTCATTGGGGCATGGAAGAAATTCAAGAGAACATCAGGAATGCACAGGGAAAATGTGCTATTCCGCATTGAAAGCATCTGAGTTCAAACCCAGGGCAGTGGAGCTACAAGGCATGAACACTTAATGGCTGCACTGCTGTATCTCCCTTAAGCATGTAATAACATCATTGCTTATATGGGGTCAAGGAAAGAGGGTTCATGTTGGGGACCTGTTTCCACCAATCTTTCTACCACTTTGCACAAGAAGCGCAAGACACCATTGTGCGCAGATGCTGAGAAGTGTGTTCAGCTCCGGCTGAACCATTTCTAATCTTGTGAAGTGGGCTCAATAAGAAGATTGTTTGTGTGTGACATAAGCACCTTGTATTTGTATGCTATACTATTAGATGAGAATAAAATATTTACATTAGTTTAGAAGCTCGGTATACCACAGGTAGTTTGGTGGTTAGAAATTGCCAGTGGTTATGCATAGTTTAAGTTATATACCAAAATGCATTATGCCTAAACCACAATCAAAATCAGCAATACTTCACCCCGATTGCCCCATCCTTCAGATATACACAAAATGCTGGAATAACTCAGCCGGACGCTCCTGGGAGAGAAGGAATGGGTGATGTTTTGGGTCCATCTGCCCCACCCTTGAACCTCTTTTTCTACAATATCAATATTTGGATTTGTACTTGCAGTGCAACAGGTTTTCATGGTAATGTCTATTGCAAATGATACAAAGGCTGATGACAATGTGAACAAGAATGAGGACAGAGGGGCTTCATGGGGATATAGACAGGTGAAGTGAATGTGTTTGGTAGAAAAAATGGAAAATGATAATATCTTTTCATTGGAAGTCGTGGGATTTGTTTTTGCAATTTTAGCAGTTTTTACTGTAACTCCAGGGCAAATATGGGCATGGTTTAAAAGAAGGACATGTTGAAAGACGACAACATCGATGGCATATTCAGGAAATTCTTCTGTGGTTTAATGAATCAAGATAGATAGGCTGTAAAATAGCTAAAGTGATATTGCTGCTGGAAAATTGATTTAAAAAAACTACAAACATGATCCAAACATAATTAATTTTTATAGGAATGCAGAAAGTGATGAAAGGCCAACTGACTACAAATGGTTTATGGAGATTTACAGTTAATAATCAAGTATTAAGTGATTGATTGAGTCTGAAGAAGGGTCGCGACCCGAAATGTCACCCATTCCTTCTCTCCATAGATGCTGCCTGTCCCGCTGAGTTACTCCAGCATTTTGTGTCTATCTTCGATTGAATCAAAGGAATATTTTGCAGTAATCAGATCCTACCCAGAGGCATTATTTGAGATACAGGAGGGTTAGAATTGGCAATCGTGCACTTCCTTGTTTTGGATTGATTAAGAGCAGTACCTCATATTCAAAATGTGTACAAAAAAACATATTTTGTAGATAAGATCATAAGTGATAGAAGCAAAAAATAGGCCATTCGGCCCATCAAGTCTACTCTGCCATTCAATTATGGCTGATCTATCTCTCCCTCCTAACCCCATTCTCCAGCCTCCTCCCCAAAACCTCTGACACCTGTATAATCAGAGATAGTGTGGGGATCGTGCTCTTGGTGGCAACAGACCTCTTCACATCCTCCCACCCCACCTGACCCCAGCAAGTCAAAGATGGCTCAAACGTACTTTTTTCTCTCTCTGTTTAATCTAAGCACAGAATTATGTGATTGTTTCATTTGCGCCACAATGCCGAATATATTCAAGGCAGAAAAGGGGACATTTTCAGTTATTAAGGGAAGCGTAGGGGTTAATGTAGGAAAGCAGAGTTAAGGAAAAAATCACCCATAGTCTTATTAAATGTGAGAATAAACATAGGAGGGTCATTGGCCTACTTTAGCTTTTATTTTTTATTTTGTCGAGGTACAGGAACACATAATGGAATTCAATTAAATCTCCGATAATCTGGGCACAGAATTCTAGCCTGACTGATCATTTTGATACATAGGGATGATCACCTGGCTCCTGGCCAATATTTACCCATCCCTCAAAATAAGTTGTCTAGGTCATTATTGCAATGATGTTTGTATGCAAACAGTGAAATTCCCACAGTGAACATACTTCAAAAGTAATTCAATGTACATTTCTTTGGAATAGCTTGAGGCTGTGAAAACATTTCATAACTGTTGCTTTATCTGCATATTATGCTCTGTCCTCATGCTCTTTGGACTTGACATTACTCTTTGTTTTGGCTACCTAGGATGGAAAGCCAACAGTATACATACAGCATCATAATCCCTGGAAAATCTCAGGTTCAATTTTTGTAAAACAAGTAAGCTTTGAGCCCAAATTCGCAGGATAAAATTTAGGTCATAACTTTCTTGGTTCATCCCAGTAAAATGTTTTAGAACAGGAAATATTAATCTCGGGATCTCCCTCTAAAACTTCCACATCGAGCCTCACCATAAATTCCACCAGATGGCAGACCTTGAGCAGCACAAAATCGAAAAGATTTAAAGACAATATTTAATAACATTTCATAAAAGTTTAGTGTAAATGTTTGCAGAGAAAGAAAGTTGTTTTTGATGAATACTGCTATATACAAAGCCACTAAACTTACATTTTAAGTACAATCTTGCAAAACCCAAGAAAAAAAAGTGAGAATTAAGAACATAGAGCATGAACTTAGAACAGTACAGCACAGGAACCACAATGCGCCGAACATGATGCTTAGCTGAACAGATCTCAACTGCCTACAAGTGATCCATATCCCTCCATTTTCTGCAAATCCACATGCCTATCCAAAAGCTTCTTAAAATGCCACTGTTGTATCTGTTTCCATCACTACCCCTGGCAATGCGTTTGAGGCCCCCACCACTCTGTGTAAACAACTTGCTCTGTACGTCTCCATTACATTTCCCACCTCTCACCTTATAGCCTGGCCCTCTAGAGTTGGACATTTCCACTCTGGGATAAAGGTTCTGAATATCTTCTATCAATGCCTCACATCAATTTATATACTTTACCAAGTCTCCCCTCAATCTCCAACATTGCAGAGAAAACAATCCAAGTTTATCCACCTCTCCCTGTAGCTGAAACCCTGTAATCCAGGCAGCATTCTGGTAAACCTTCTTAATACTCTCTCCAAAGCTTGCACGCAATACTCCAAATGTGGACCAACCAAAGTCTTATAGAGCTGTATCAAGACTTCCAGACATCCATATTCAATGCACCTACCAAAGGTTCTAATCCAAAACTTCACCTCTTCTTCTTGCATTTGAGGCAGCAGAAGTTATGTAACGCCCTCCAGGCGCTGTAGTCAGTTCAATGTGCTGTTGCCGCGGGCCGTGAGGTCTACCCCTCCAACAGGACAGTCAAAAATGACGCGCTGTGCTGTTTGCTGGTCTGCTCCACACACGCAGGCTGCTGATGAACGCAACCCCCAACGATGCATGTTGGCATCGAACCGGCTGACCCCTGTGTGGAGCCGGTTCAGGGTAACCCACTCTTTGCGGGGCATGTCTGAGCTGGGTGGGGCTGTGGTGTTCGGTGCGACAGTGAATTGAGGAGGTCGTGAAGTCTGTTTCCAGCTGGTTCTCCATGCTCCTAGTATGTTGAAACCGGAGCCACAGAGGGTCGCTGCGTGACGGGAGAAGGAACTTCACCTATTCCTTTTTTCCAGAGATGCTGCCTGACCCGCTAAGTTGCTCAAGCATTTTGTGTCTTATCTTAAATATCTACATAACTCTTCAGTGGCACTCTTATGTGATTCACTCTCTCTAGATACCCTCCCAGCCCAGCAACCCTCCTCCAACTGATGACACTCACCCATTCTATCCCCCCGCAACCCCCCTTTTCCCCCCTCCTCTTCCCCCTTCACTCACTCCATCTCCCCATAACCTCCCTTATCCCCCCTCCTCCCCTTCCCCTCCTCACCCACTCCATCCCTCGTATCCCCCCTCCTCCCCTCACCCCCCCCTCCACTCTTAGGAGCTCTCCGGCACTGCCCCTTCCACTCACCCACTCCATCCCCCCTCATCCTCCCCTCAGCCCCCGCTGTGGTGTTTGGTGTACTGTGTGGGGTGGGAGGACCCGTTGCTCCTCCCGCGCAGCAGGTGGCGCTGCACAGGACAAAGGGAGATGTTTTGTATATAGTTATCTTGGCTGTACACAGTGTGGAGTGTGTAGTCAGATTGTGGGGTGGCAGCCATTTTAGTTGTCTTGCTGCCAGCATTGAGTTACTGTAATAAAAACTTCTGTTGTACCTTGAAGACTCGCAAAGTTTCATACAGACGTAGAACAAGAACACGAAAGTGGTGTCAGGAACGGGAGACCGGATTGTGTCCAATGTTTTTAAACATGTCTCTGCAATTTGATCGTTTCGATCCCGAGCGAGAAAGGTGGTCGTCATATTTAATGCGCGCTGAGTTTTATTTTGAAAGTTTGGCAATTACGACTGACCTGAGGAAGAAGGCTGTCTTGTGTTCATCAATGTCTCCAGAAACTTTTGCACTACTTCAAAATTTACTTACAGAAGAAGTAACTGAAGTTTCATATGCTGAAATCACAGCGGCTTTGCAGTGGCATTACGAAGAAAGTCAGACGGTGCAACAGGAAGGGCAATCTATCACTGAATTTCTTGCCGAACTTCGCACCAAGGCAAAGGCATGTGATTTTAAAGCTCATTGCTGCAAAAAGTGCCAAGACAATGCGTTGCGGGATAGACTGGTCACGGGCTGCAGGCACGCATTCATCCAGCAGGCGATTCTCAAGGAATCGGACGCCTCATTGAAGAGCTGCTAAGTAAAGAATTGCACAAAATGGCCGGCGATACAGCATCGAAGCCCCCTCAAGAGGTGCATACAGTTCGTCAGACTTGTCCGCAACGCCAGAAACCATTTGATCGAACCAGAACAAATCCGGAGAAGAAGGGGCAGTTTCAGAAGAGCCGACCCCCTGTGGGGGAAGGATTGAAACCCTGCTACCAGTGCGGCGCGACTGCTCATCATCACCGTGAGTGTCCGTCTATCCGTTTGTTATGCCTGTTAACGAAAAGGTCATCTCCAGGCAGTGTGTCAATCCGTAGGAAAGCGGAGAAAGGGCAAGAAAGCACAAAATACAGTCGACCAAATCGTGGAGACCATTTCTATTGAAGTGCTCGGTGTGTCCACGATCACCGACAAGCCGAGGCACTGCACAAAGATGAAGGCACGGCTCATACTCAAAGACAATGCCGTCCCTAAGTTCAAACCAAGACCAGTTCCGTTCAGTCGGATCGACACTTGTAAGGGGTTTCAGCGCCGAGCTTTCGCCCGACCTAAGGTCCCCGTGCCTTGCTCTGATCCCTTGACCAGGCCGCGCACACTGGTTCCCCGTGAGTGGTTCGACCCACTCACCCCTTACGGTTCTAGACACTGGACTTAGATGCAGGAGCTCTTATAGTGCAGAAAAATTCCACCAGACCAGATTTGAAAACCAGGGTTTAAATGAAAAGGCTTTTATTTAGCGCTTGGGACTATTGTCCATGAATATTTATACATTGCTATATGACATACCTATTAAACACATATTGAATCACATGAATACCTTTGACTTATGAATCACAAAACGCACAGTTCCACAAGACATATACACGAATACCTTTTTCGCTGAATTCTTAAACACACAGTTCCACAAGACATATACACGAATATCTTTTTCGCTGAATTCTTAAACACACAGTTCTACAAGACATATACACGACTGTAAGATGGGGAACGTACGACACATCGCAAAATTGACCAACACATATTTCTTCACACACCCAACGTTTATTCAAACCACCCTCCCCTCTACACTAAACTATGTCCAGGATATGCAGGATTTGGAGTACATGCTCACCATGGGGCTATTACTGGGGTTACTGGCTGTTCGTTTTTCAGTATTTCTCTTCGAGTTGCGTGCCTGTTCCTCTCTCTTGCATCCGTTCTTCTTGCCTGTCGTTTCTTCCTTCTCGCGTCCGTTTCTTGGAACCCGGTTTTCTCTGCGTGTCTTGACTCGAGTTTTGACTTGCTTTTTTTTACTCCGTTTTCTTGCCTGCTTGCGTTCCTTGCAGGTTTTCTTCTTGAGTTTAAAACCCAAAAGTCGTGGCCAGTTATACTATTCTGACCCGTCCTATCTCCCGCCAGATCTTGGAATCTCTTTGTTTAAAAAGATATGTATGAGTTTTCTCTCTGATCTGCGCTTATGTCCGGGGATACCGGGGATGGCCAGACGGTGTTAATTGGTATTTCGTTGCGAGGTGATGGGTTTAACTGGTTTCCCATCACCTACCAGGTAGTTTTCTATGGGCTATTGTGCCCCCTTAACGAGATGAACTGTTTAGGTCGGCTTGGGGCATTGTGAGTATGCTGATGTCAGCGCCCCAGTGTCTGGACTTCGACCTGGTTTCGTAGGTTTCTGCATGGCCAATACCCATCCATTGTTCTGGCCGTGGCTTTGCAGAAACCTAGAGACTGGGTTGTAAGGTTTTTACTTTTTGTGGCTGGTCACGAGGTCCTGCGGCCATTTTAGGACCCACGGATTGTGACATCCTTTGGTAATCTGACCGCAGCCTTTCTCCGCTATCAGCCCCAGTCTCTCGTATAAAATGTCCAAACTGCAGCTCTTTGGTTTGGTGTTGCTTTCCAAATGAGGGAAAACTTCTCAATTCTTACAGTCCCTCCTGTTGATTTGCATAACCCCAGCTTATCGAATCAATTAAATAATGTGGTTGAGCAATGTTTTCCCGATTCTCCATATCCAGACCCCTGAGGTTTTAACTAAACTAGTGTTTCATTGCGAACGTACAGTCCCCATCTTTTAGGCTGACCTTTACTGCCCGTGTCCCGGGCAAAACTATATTACAAGTGTGTACATTTTTATGTCAAACATATACACCTACACCTCGTCCCAGGCCGGTGTGGCTCGGCTGCGGTACTTTACATCGCTGGTGCGGCTCGACCACGGGACTTTACATCGCCCGGTGCGGCTCGGCTGCGGGACTTAACATCGCCCGGTGCGGCTCGGCTGCGGGACTTTACATCGCTGGTGCGGCTCGACCACGGGACTTAGCTGCGCAAGGCTTGGTCGCGGGGCCTTTCATCGCCCGGCTCGGCCGCGAGACGTTTCAGCGCCCGGTGCGATTCGGCCGGGGGGACTTCCATCCCCTTGCGGGGACTGTGCGGGTCGGTCGGGGACGAGCTGTCTGTCCGTGGGCGTGGGGAAGAGAGTGGAAGTTTTGTTGCCTCCATCACAGTGAGGGGGTGTTTGGAGTCACTGTGATGGACGTTTGTGTTGGGGCTATGTGTCTTGTGTTCTTTTTTTCTATGACTGCTATGTAGTTTCGTTCGGTACTTCGGTACCGAACGACAAATAAAGCTCTGTTATACTGTTATACTGTTATACGCCTCCGCCATCCTCCTACTGGTGTCAGCTTTAATGTAGGACATGAAAACAACACAACAGCAAAACGATACATTTTGTACATTCCTTCACAATCACTCTTGATACAAATTCGAAGAGGACAATACAAAAACACAGTTTATACAAATTCGAAGAGGACAATATAAAAACACAGTCTACTCGGTGCGGAGGGGGCACGTCCTCCTAACAGCTTGCGGCTGGGTCCTGCTCGCCCACCCGCACGTAACGGTCTCTCCATTCTCCCTGATATACCCGGTTAGTCTTTCAGTTTCCCTGGGGCACCACTCCGGCAACCGCACCTCGGTGAGGTTTAAGATCACCGAGGCTACCGCGTAGTGCACCCCCTGGTACAATACCTGGTCAGTCGGTATCAGTACCAGGCCATTCCCGGGCCCCTTAGTGGTTTTTGGGCACTCACCCTCCTGTGCTACTGCCAGTGGAACTGTGGGAGGTGTTATGCGTGGTCGTGTGATGAGTTCAGTGGCGTTTACCGGGATCGGGGAAAGGGGGACCCCACAAGCCCGCGAGCTAACATCCCACCTCATCCCCTTACCGTCATCCTGCCACTGTCTCTGGAAAAAATATGCTGTTGCCCGTGGGGCAGCGATACCTCGAACCCCACATGCACATATAAATCCCCTCATCCGGTTCCCACCATTTGTCCCAAAAACACTCAACTGTTCTTTAGTCCCAGAAATAGTCCTGTGAGCGTCGTTGTCAAGTCTCTCCCACTCAACAGTGGAGTTGGCCATTGTCCTGCTCGTTTTCCTCAGCCACCACCGCCTGCTCGCGGGGACCTTCCCCGTGCATACCAGGCAGATCCTTTTGCCAACGGTGGCGCTGATCTTTTGGGCGATGATCTTGACTCTCGGGCACAATAATGAAGTGTCCCGATAAGCAAAACCTGGGGCGCTGGAATACTCTGAAGAGTTCGATCCCGGCCACCGGCCTTCATGGAAGTAAACTGCGGTCTCCTCCGCTTCTCTCCTTCCAGTCCCATCGGTCGCGATGGGAGCCGTGTCCCCGGAGCAGCCGTAGACGATGATGTCCTTGGTGAGGCCCCGATAGGCCCACCCACATTCGATCGCCGTGGCAACGATCCACCACACGAGTGCCTCCTTCCACTCCAGAAAACAGATAAAGAAGAATGGTATAGCCAGCCTCTTGGGGAGCGCTTGGCTTTGTTAACGCCTCTGCGGGCGGGTCTCTTGACCCCCAGCCTGCACCCCACACCCACACATCCTGGACGCATCAACTTTATTTACAACTAACTATCCCCACAAAACTTATCTATAATACTTATCCTTATCTAAAATACCTATCCTTATCTATATGACCTAATCCTTATCTATATTACCTAATCCTTATCTATATTACCTAAAATATAATACAGCGCCGCCTTCCCAGGGCGGCTCAGCTAATCCCTCTCAGGGCTGCAGCGGGTCGTCTCCTGTGGCTGCACCGTGCTGTCTCCCACCTTTGATCCTCCGCAGCCTGTTGCTGCCTGTCGGGGGCTAGGTCCCCTCCGAGACGTAAGCTCCCTCCTCCCTACTTGGCTCCCGTACCTCGGGGCGTGATTGACCTCTGGCCAAAACTTTCTACGTTGGGGTTTCCTGCTGGACCTACGGAGGATCACCTTAGACACTTCCCCCTGGACAGCCTGGCTGAGGACCGGTTCCTGCCGTGCCGCAGCTCGGGTACCCCCCGCAGCTGCCGACCCTGGCCCCGCCTCATCCAGCTCTGCCCCCTTGGTGCTGGGTATACCCGCGGCATCCGGCCTCACTCTGCCTGTATCTACAGGTGGTGAGCCTTCGCTCGCTACCCCCGCCTTCCTGGTGCTTGAGTCGAGGACGTTACTGTCGTCCCCCTCCGACTCCTCTTCCTCCGTAATGGGATCCAGCCCCTGGTCGAGCTGATCAGGCTCTTCCTCGTCCGAATCCCACCCAAAACGCGAGACTCTCCATTCCTGGAGAATGTCCTCCCCCCTCACGCAGGCAACCGTACTTGTCTGCGTGGCCTGCCTCATTCTTGGCTGAGTCCCCACTCACAGGGCTGGCCCCTGTGGTTGACCCCTGTGCCCCCGGCCTGTACAATTTACACTGATTGACATGGAACCACTTAATCTGCCGGGGCATCTTCACGGCGTAGACCATGGGGCTGGCTTTATCTACAATGCTGTAGGGCCCCGTGTAGAGTGGTTCGAAACTACAATAGACAATAGACAATAGGTGCAGGAGTAGGCCATTCAGCCCTTCGAGCCAGCACCGCCATTCAATGCGATCATGGCTGATCACTCTCAATCAGTACCCCGTTCCTGCCTTCTCCCCATACCCCCTCACTCCGCTATCCTTAAGAGCTCTATCCAGCTCTCTCTTGAAAGCATCCAACGAACTGGCCTCCACTGCCTTCTGAGGCAGAGAATTCCACACCTTCACCACCCTCTGACTGAAAAAGTTCTTCCTCATCTCCGTTCTAAATGGCCTACCCCTTATTCTCAAACTGTGGCCCCTTGTTCTGGACTCCCCCAACATTGGGAACATGTTATCTGCCTCTAATGTGTCCAATCCCCTAATTATCTTATATGTTTCAATAAGATCCCCCCTCATCCTTCTAAATTCCAGTGTATACAAGCCCAATCGCTCCAGCCTTTCAACATACGACAGTCCCGCCATTCCGGGAATTAACCTAGTGAACCTACGCTGCACGCCCTCCATAGCAAGAATATCCTTCCTCAAATTTGGAGACCAAAACTGCACACAGTACTCCAGGTGCGGTCTCACCAGGGCCCGGTACAACTGTAGAAGGACCTCTTTGCTCCTATACTCAACTCCTCTTGTTACGAAGGCCAACATTCCATTGGCTTTCTTCACTGCCTGCTGAACCTGCATGCTTCCTTTCATTGACTGATGCACTAGGACACCCAGATCTCGTTGAACTCCCCCTCCTCCTAACTTGACACCATTCAGATAATAATCTGCCTTTCTATTCTTACTTCCAAAGTGAATAACCTCACACTTACCTACATTAAACTGCATCTGCCATGTATCCGCCCACTCACACAACCTGTCCAAGTCACCCTGCAGCGTTATTGCATCTTCCTCACAATTCACACTACCCCCCAACTTAGTATCATCTGCAAATTTGCTAATGGTACTTTTAATCCCTTCGTCTAAGTCATTAATGTATATCGTAAATAGCTGGGGTCCCAGCACCGAACCTTGCGGTACCCCACTGGTCACTGCCTGCCATTCCGAAAGGGACCCATTTATCCCCACTCTTTGCTTTCTGTCTGTCAACCAATTTTCTATCCATGTCAGTACCCTACCCCCAATACCATGTGCCCTAATTTTGCCCACTAATCTCCTATGTGGGACCTTGTCGAAGGCTTTCTGAAAGTCGAGGTACACCACATCCACTGACTCTCCCTTGTCAATTTTCCTAGTTACATCCTCAAAAAATTCCAGTAGATTTGTCAAGCATGATTTCCCCTTCGTAAATCCATGCTGACTCGGAATGATCCCGTTACTGCTATCCAAATGCTCAGCAATTTCGTCTTTTATAATTGACTCCAGCATCTTCCCCACCACTGATGTCAGACTAACTGGTCTATAATTACCCGTTTTCTCTCTCCCTCCTTTCTTAAAAAGTGGGATAACATTTGCTATCCTCCAATCCACAGGAACTGATCCTGAATCTATAGAACATTGAAAAATGATCTCCAATGCTTCCACTATTTCTAGAGCCACCTCCTTAAGTACTCTGGGATGCAGACCATCAGGCCCTGGGGATTTATCAGCCTTCAGTCCCATCAGTCTACCCAAAACCATTTCCTGCCTAATGTGGATTTCCTTCAGTTCCTCCATCACCCTAGGTTCTCCGGCCCCTAGAACATTTGGGAGATTGTGTGTATCTTCCTCAGTGAAGACAGATCCAAAGTAACGGTTTAACTCGTCTGCCATTTCTTTGTTCCCCATAATAAATTCCCCTGCTTCTGTCTTCAAGGGACCCACATTTGCCTTGACTATTTTTTTCCTCTTCACGTACCTAAAAAAACTTTTGCTATCCTCCTTTATATTATTGGCTAGTTTACCCTCGTACCTCATCTTTTCTACCTACCCTAGCGTAGTTCCGAACCATTACTAGTTCTCCTACCTCCCACTCCTGCAGCTTGCGCGGCTCCAGCAACAGCTTGTTACCCAGGTGCTGCCTTCCCATGTTCCCAGCCGCCTGCCCGTGGACCTGCTTTAGATGCTCGAAGAGGTTCTGGACAAACCTGTCCCTCTTAACCTCTTCGAGCTGACCCTCCGTGAGCACCGGGGCCAGAACATGGGTGGGAGTGCGCATAACCCTGCCAGTCATCAGCTCGTATGGGAAATATCCCGTGCTCTTAGACTGGCTGGCCCTGATCCCCATGAGGACTAGGGGCAGGACCTCCGCCCATTTTTGGGGCGAGCCCGTAGCCTCCTTCCTCAGCCTTTCTTTCAGGGTCCTGTTCTGACGCTCCACAATCCCTGATGACTGGGGATTGTGGGCTACGTGCCACTTCCCCTCAATGCCCAGGAGCATGAGGGTGTTCTGCATTACCTGCCCGGTGAAATGACTCCCTTGGTCGGACTCCACAAAACGAGGGAGCCCCCACCATGAGAACACCTCCCGGACCAGGATCTTAGCAGTACCCAGTGCCGTAGCTGCCTTGCAGGGGAAAGCCTCCACCCACTTTGTGAACACGTCAATGAGGACGAGGCAATACTTATAGCCTCCTTGGGTGGTGGGCAAGGGCCCGATGTAGTCGATCTGGATCAACTGCCATGGTCCCTCCACCCTCCTGACGTGTCCCGTGGGCGCTTTCCTTTTCTGGGGGTCTGGGTTATTGGCAGCACAGACGAGGCAGCTGGCACAGAACTCACGGACCTCGTCCCTAAGCCCCGGCCACCATCCCGCCTGCTCTACCCGCTGCCACGTAACCTCCGGTCCGGGGTGCCCTGCCCCTGGACCCTCATGTGCCAGCTGGAGGAACTCCCTCCTGTGCTGCTGTGGCACAACCCACTGTTCGGCATGGAAGAGCATGCCTTCTTTTACGGAGAGGGTCGCCTTACCGTAGAGACCCTCTACCTGCTCGCCCTCGCTAACTGCGCTGAGGACGGCTTTGAAAACAGGATCCTGAGCTTGGACGGTCCTCAGGTCCAGAGGCAATGTGACCTTTGGGGTCCCGACGTAACCCTCCTTACCCTGGATCGCTGCTATCCGCCTGTGCCCATAGGGGTCCCAAAAAATGCCACTGCGGGCGCCCTCCTTAGCCAGGGCGTCCACCTGCTTGTTGCCATCCCACCGGGGCTCTGTGGCGGAATGAGCCTTTACCTTATGGATGAAAACCTCCCCTTTCTCCCCTACTGCTGCTAAAATCTGCTCTAGCAGGGGTTTAACGGTTAAAGGCCTCCCGTCTGAGGAAGTGTATCTGCAACGGGACCAGATGGCCAGGTACTCTGTACACGAATTGCAGGTGAACATACTGTCCGAGCAGATCGTGTACGGGGTTGGGAACCTCTCTGGGTGGGTGATAACGTACGCCACTGTGGACAGCTCAGCCTGCTGCGCGCTCATGAGACTGGGGAGCTTAATTGCCAAGGCAATGCCTGCCTTGGGGTCATAAACTCCACATCCCGTGAGTCGTTCGCCAGCTGACACCGTGCTGGAGCCGTCCACATAGATCTCCCGGCCTGTGGGATGGATCCCAGCCCGTAGACCTATGTCGACGTCCCAGACCCCCTCCACGGAACACCGATGGGCCGTTCCGGGATATATTAAATTTGCCGCGAGCTTTGGCCCGCACAGACCTTCAATCTTTAGATTCATCTGTGAAAGGAGGAGGGTCCAGCGCGCGATGCGGGCGCTGCTGACAGTCCCATCCTTGATCCTTCCATCCAAAAGCATCTGGGTGGGTGTGTGATGGGTGAGGAGAGTGATTGGAGAGGTTCCTGTGAAGATTAAAGCCCTCTTCACAGCCCAATGCGTGGCTAAAAGGTGCCTCTCGCAATTGGAGAAACTCCTCTCCACATCGGTGAGCACCCTGGAGGAGTACACCACTGGTCGCAGCATACCGTGCCGTTCCTGCAGCAGCACGGCACTCAGGCTGTCCCCACTGGCTGCCACCTCCAGAGAAAACCCTTTCTCCCCATCTATGGCTCCTAAGGCTGGTGCGGTTTGCAGATCCCCTTTCAACTTCTCGAACGCGGCCTGGCAACCCTCATCCCAAGCCCACTCCACTCCCTTGTGTAGGAGTCGGAGTAGCGGGGCTGCGGTGGCCGCGTAGTCCTCGATGAAGTCTCTGCAATACCCGGTCAGTCCCAGGAAAGACCTCACACCCGTTATTGTATAGGGAATCGGCAACTCCTGCACTGACTCCCTCCTAGCCTGATCTATGGCCCTTTCCCCAGCGCGGATGGTCAAACCCAAGAATTTTACTTCTGGCAGACCGATCCGTGCCTTTTTCGGATTTATTTTAAAACCCTTCCTAGCCTGCAGCTCTAGCAACTCGGTCAGCAGTGGACCGTGCTCCTCCCTTGTGTCTGTGAACAAAAGGAGGTCGTCCACATACTGCATGACCTGGTGGCGCTGGCTAAACTCCCTCAGGTTATCCGCCATACACTGGTGAAAAATGCTGGGGCTGTTGTGGAAACCCTGTGGTAAGCAGTTCCAGGTATACTGTTGCCCTTTAAAAGTAAAAGCAAACTTGTATTGGTCCTCCCGCCGCAGCGGAATGGACCAAAACCCATTGGAAATATCCAGCACCGTGAACGTGGTCACGGATGCTGGGATACTTCCGATGAGGTCGGCAACTGCTGCCACCGTGGGTGCGCAGGCGGGGATATTACTGTTGAGGACCCAGTAGTCCACCGTGGCCCTCCATGAGTTATCCGGTTTCCTAACCGGCCACAATGGAGAGTTCACGTGTGTGGCTATCGGCCTCAGCACGCCCTGCTGCACCAGTGAAGATATGGCTATCTCCAAATCGGGTTCTGCCTCCTTGGGGAAATTGTACTGCCTCTGGGGTCTGATCATGGGGTCCCCGTCTATGCTGACCTCGAACCCCACTACCCTACCACAATCGTGTTTGTGGGTCGCAAACGCGTCCAGGTTGCTCCCCACACACTCTTGTAGTTCGGCCGGGACCTCCGCCACCATGCACTCGAGATCATAACCCTCGGGAGGCTTCATGGTGCACAGAGTCCCTTTCCCCTCCTTTATCACCATTATCTCACCCTTACCGCCCTTGTCCACCCAAAGGCAGTGGTTCCGTAAGTCCATGAGGATCCCATGGCTTACTAAAAAATCGGATCCAATGATCCCCTTCCCACCCCCTTCTGTCCACTTCATTAGGATACACTCCCATGTGGTGCGGAGTGCCCCCAAATGAACGGACAGCGGGATGGAACGCGCGCCAGCCTGTTCCTTCCCTGTGAACCCCGCCAGTGCGAAAGGGACCCCTGTGGACAGGGGAGAGTCAAAGGGTTCCTCTGTGTGGACCACGGTGCATGAAGCCCCCGTGTCCAACAGATAATTGCCCCTTTGCCTCTCCACTACCATCTCCACAAGCGGCCTCTTCCACGCATCGTAGCGGAGAGGACACAGATAGGCGGGCTGTGCGGGCTGATGTCATTGGGGAATGTCCAGTGTGTCCCCCGTACCCGGGGAGCCGATGGCAACTGCCACCTTCCCCTGTGCTGTCATGAGGGACCGCATCACCTCGATCATCGTTTCGATGATCTCGGGCTTAACTGGGACATCGGCGCGCTGGGTGGTGCCAACCCTATCTTCCTTGATGTGGACCCTGCAATCTTTCCGCCAGTGCCCCACCTTACCGCACTTAAAACACTTGGACTGTGTGGTAGGGTTATCCTCCTGTCGCCACCCCTTTTGGGCCGGTGCAGTAGCCTCCGCTACGTGCACCTTCCCTTTTACTAGCCGGGTGGTCGTACTCCGGGTATTTCTATACCCTACCGTGAGTCGTGAGCATCGGAGCCACTGGGCTCTCCCATTCCCGACCAGGTCATCCCGCGCGGGGATGTGCGGCAACTGCTCTGGTATACTGTCCACAGTCGCGCCGCAAAAACCCTTGGGGGTTCTCCCTCCATCTGGAGGGTCTTCCCTAATCGGGCAAATGGACCCTCATCGCCCACCCCCAAGACTTCCAGGACCTCGTCCCGCAGGAGATCGTAGGTCCTGGTCCCTCTTTTAATCTCGTCTGAGAGGCATTGGAGGATCGAGCTGTCCAGGGAGAACAGCAACAATTTTGCCCGTTCTCCCTCGTCGCAACCGTTGATTGCGGCGGTCTGTTCTATCTCCCTGAAATGCAGCGAAGGGTCCCCTGATCCGGACAATTTTGTTACATGCCCGATCATAGCTCTTAACTGCTGGGAGCTGTGGGGCACCACGATCTCGCTCTGAATGGGTCCGGCGTCCCCATTCTGCATGGTGGGTCCCTGTCTGGTTTCCAGGACCGGGCACATGGGCGCCGGTGCCGAGTCCTCTACCGGGAGCTTCTCTCTCTCTCTCTCCCCTACACTACCCCTTTCCCAGGATGCCTCGTAGCTAGGGGGATCGCGGAGTTTGGGGGCTGAAGCCACCATGGTCTTTCTGGGGACCTGAACCGGGACCTTCGCACCCGCTAGTGACTGGCCCGCGGGGGGGGGGGTTCATCAAACAGACCAGCCCGCTTGCTTTATTTAAAGCACCCCGCAGACCCTCTATCTCCTGCAGGCAGGCCCCGTGGTCAGCCCCTTCCGACCTGTCCTCTAAAACCATTTTGTAGGCTGCCCTAATTCCCTTAAGTTTCTCTTCCTGGGTCTCCAGCTGGCGGCTCAGGTAAGCGCACTGCTCCCTGAGCTTGCCCTTACTGCGCATAGCCTCAGTGATCTGACACTCCATCAGCTCTACCCTGGCTTCGTGGCGGTTGGTCACGACCCGGCGCTCCTTGTTTAAAGAGTCCAGAGCCTCGATCAATTGGTTCCCACCCGCAGCCTTCTCCTCTACCTCCTCCTGAAGGTCCCTGATCTGGGCTGCCTGTGCCACAACCACGCGGTCCAAAAGCTGGACCTGCTTCTTATAGCAGGTCAGCCAGACCGCCTTCTCTACCGATTTCTTGTGGGCTTTACTGGCCGTCCACCGGATCGCTGCATCCAGTGGGCGCTTGTTCTCTAACAAGCCACACATCCATTGTTTGGTGATATTCACCTTGCTAAAAACATAGTCCGCAATGCGCTCGTCCATTACATCCCTAGTTTTAAAATCTTTTTCTGGTACACTATCATCCTGCTGCCAGGGTCCCTTCGTGGTCGCCATTACTTGTAAGGGGTTTCAGCGCCGAGCTTTCGCCCGACCTAAGGTCCCCGTGCCTTGCTCTGATCCCTTGACCAGGCCGCGCACACTGGTTCCCCGTGAGTGGTTCGACCCACTCACCCCTTACGGTTCTAGACACTGGACTTAGATGCAGGAGCTCTTATAGTGCAGAAAAATTCCACCAGACCACATTTGAAAACCAGGGTTTAAATGAAAAGGCTTTTATTTAGCGCTTGGAACTATTGTCCATGAATATTTATACATTGCTATATGACATACCTATTAAACACATATTGAATCACATGAATACCTTTGACTTATGAATCACAAAACGCACAGTTCCACAAGACATATACACGAATACCTTTTTCGTTGAATTCTTAAACACACAGTTCCACAAGACATATACACGAATACCTTTTTCGCTGAATTCTTAAACACACAGTTCTACAAGACATATACACGACTGTAAGATGGGGAACGTACGACACATCGCAAAATTGACCAACACATATTTCTTCACACACCCAACGTTTATTCAAACCACCCTCCCCCTCTACACTAAACTATGTCCAGGATATGCAGGATTTGGAGTACATGCTCACCATGGGGCTATTACTGGGGTTACTGGCTGTTCGTTTTTCAGTATTTCTCTTCGAGTTGCGTGCCTGTTCCTCTCTCTTGCATCCGTTCTTCTTGCCTGTCGTTTCTTCCTTCTCGCGTCCGTTTCTTGGAACCCGGTTTTCTCTGCGTGGTTTGACTCGAGTTTTGACTTGCTTTTTTTTACTCCGTTTTCTTGCCTGCTTGCGTTCCTTGCAGGTTTTCTTCTTGAGTTTAAAACCCAAAAGTCGTGGCCAGTTATACTATTCTGACCCGTCCTATCTCCCGCCAGATCTTGGAATCTCTTTGTTTAAAAAGATATGTATGAGTTTTCTCTCTGATCTGCGCTTATGTCCGGGGATACCGGGGATGGCCAGATGGTGTTAATTGGTATTTCGTTGCGAGGTGATGGGTTTAACTGGTTTCCCATCACCTACCTGGTAGTTTTCTATGGGCTATTGTGCCCCCTTAACGAGATGAACTGTTTAGGTCGGCTTGGGGCATTGTGAGTATGCTGATGTCAGCGCCCCAGTGTCTGGACTTCAACCTGGTTTCGTAGGTTTCTGCATGGCCAATACCCATCCATTGTTCTGGCCGTGGCTTTGCAGAAACCTAGAGACTGGGTTGTAAGGTTTTTACTTTTTGTGGCTGGTCACGAGGTCCTGCGGCCATTTTAGGACCCACGGATTGTGACATCCTTTGGTAATCTGACCGCAGCCTTTCTCCGCTATCAGCCCCAGTCTCTCGTTTAAAATGTTCAAACTGCAGCTCTTTGGTTTGGTGTTGCTTTCCAAATGAGGGAAAACTTCTCAAATCTTACACACTGTCGGCAAGGAACTCTGCCGTCTTGAAGAAATGGGAATTATCACCCATGTGGACCATTCAGAATGGGCCACACCCATAGTTGTCTTTCAGAAACCTTGCAGCAAGGTGCGCATCTGTGGCGACTACAAAGTGACAGTAAACCTTCAATTGATCAACACCCCATACCAAGCTGCAAGGAGGACAGTACTTCTCGAAATTGGACATGTCCAACGCGTATTTCCAAGTGGAACTGGACGACGAGACAAAAAACCTGCTCGTGATCAACACGCACAAGGGACTGTTCAGATACAACCGGTTGTCATTTGGATCGGCACCGGCGCCGGCCATCTTCCAGAAACTGGTCGACAATCTGGTTGCCGGAATTCCGTATGTAGCAGCCTACCTAGATGACATAATTGTCACTGGCTGGACAGAAGAAGAACACCTGCAGAACCTAAAACAGGACCTCACGGCACTGAACAACTACGGCATGAAGTTGTGCATGGACAAGTGCGCATTCTTCCGAAAATAGGTCACATATCTCGGACATGTGATCTCGGCAAGTGGTCTGAAGCCATCGGAAGAAAGAGTGGACCCCATTGTGAAATTGCCGACGCCCGAAAATGTGAAGCAGCTTGAAAGCTTCATTGGCAAGGTGAACTACTATGGCAAGTTCATACTGGCACTTTCGACTTTGTGTGCACCATTGAACAACCTGTGAAAACAGGACGTCAAATGGCACTGGTCCAAAGAGTGTGACCATGCATTCACCAGGTTGAAGGAGATGCTCGCCCAGAAGACGCGTTTGGTCCACTATGACCATCAAAGCCAATCTCGCTGGCCGCCGATGCATCGCCGTATGGTCTTGGCGCTGTAATCTCACAAACAGTGCAGAACTGCAAGGAAGAACCAATCGCGTTTGCATCCAAAACGTTGACGACTGCCGAGAAAAGCTATAGCCAAGTGGAGATAGAAGCGCTGGCGATCGTGTTTGGTGTCTGGAAGTTCCACCAATATTTGAGTGGGCGACATTTCCTGCTCATCACCGACCACAAGCCACTGCTGACTATTTTCAGTCCGGAGAAAAGTTTGCCTGTCATGACGTTGCAGCGTCTACAACGTTGGGCCCTGATCATGATGGGATATGATTACCGCATCATTTACCAACAGTCTGCCGAGCATGCCAATGCCGATGCACTGTCTCGTCTACCGATTGATAAAGAGGAGGCAATTAGGGAAATTGAGACGGACGTGAACTTGCTCAACACGTGGGTCATCACCGATTTCCCCGTCTCCGCAAAGACGGTCGGCAACTATACGAGCACAGATCCCATTTTGTCGAAGGTACAACATTTTGGCACTCAGGAGTGGCCGGACAGTCCCAAGCTGGACAAGGAATTCCGCTCATTCCAGAATGCGCAAACGGTAATCTCCTCAAAGGATGGCATTCTGCTCCGCGACTGTCGAGTGATCATTCCGACGGAACTGCGATCACCAATTCTGAAAATGTTGCACAAGACACACATTGGAATTGTGCGAATGAAGGCGCTTGCCCGCATGCATGTGTGGTGGCCGAATATCGAGACCGATATAGCCGACCACTGCAAGGACTGCACACCATGTGCCGAAACAGCGCTGAATCCGCCGGAAAAGACCTCCCCATGGCCCGTCCCCGACCAACCATGGCAGCGAATCCACATAGATTTTGCCGGACTGTTCCTGGAGGACATGTGGCTGGTCGTCATGGACGCCCATTCGAAATGGCCACATGTTATCAAAATGAATAAATATCCAACCACCGAAACAACCACCGAAACAACCACTTCTGCGCGCGACGATTTGTTTGCCATTTGGTGATTGCCCATAACAATCGTAAGCGACAATGGACCCCAATTTGCCTCGCAAATGTTCAGTGACTGGTGCAAACATCACTCAATCGTGCATCTGACATCAGCACCTTTTCTTCCACCCTCAAATGGTGAGGCAGAGCGGCTCGTCGGCGTTTTCAAGCAAGCCATGAAACGCGCTGTAGAAATTGAAAAGAAATCGAAACAATCGGCATGGCGCGATTTCTTACAGCAGTATCGAACTGTTCCAAACTGCATTACCGGTCGAACGCCAGCGGAGATGATGCTCGAACGTCAGGTGCACTCTCCCCAATCAGTTTTGAACCCGACCCGTAACTCTAACACGCACTCAGCCAACGAAGTTGAACAAGTCCAAATTCGACATTGGCGACTACGTATATTATCGCAATTATACGACCAAGCAAAACAAATGGTGCGCTGGCAGGATCATGGCTCTCATTGGAACCAAAATGTACACCGTCCAAGGACAAGAAGGACATTGCCGACGGCGTGATGACCAATTAAGAAGCCGTGATCCTCCCGGGGACTTTAAGTTGAAAAAAGTGATTTTTAAAGATTAAAACGTGAAAAATATTAAAATATAACAACCATCTGAACCACAAGACAATGGTGATTAAGGTGGCACTAAAATTGGTCTAGCACCCTCCACTCTCCCACCCCCCCACTCATCCACTCCATCCCCCCTCAACCCCCCTTATCTCCCCTCCTCAACTCCACCCCCCTCAAATCTCCTCGTCCCCTCCCCCCACCCACTCCATCCATCCTCATCCCTCCTTATCCCCCCTCCCCTCAACCCCCCTTATCCCGCCCTCACCTCCCCTCCCTCACCCACTCACTGACTCCATCCCCCCTCAACCCCCCTTACCCCCTCCTCCCCTCCCCCCCACCCACTCCGTTTGCACCATCGCAAAGTCGACATATCGTAGGTCAAAGCACCGTAAGTGGAAATCAGGGACCATCTGTATCAGATCGATGGGATCGAAAATGCAACTTGTCCTCCCGGCAGGGGGAGCGCATTTATTAAAGTTAGCGGCAACTTGTCGGCTCAGCAACCCCCCCCCCCCCCATTGGCCAGCACTCCCGTCACTCTGGCGGGCGGGCGGGCGGGCGGACGGACGGACGGACGGACGGATGGATTTATCTATCTGTCTATCTGTCTGTCTGTCTGTCTGTCTGTCTATCTGTCTGTCTGTCTGTCTGTCTGTCTATCTGTCTATCTATCTATCTGTCTATCTATCTATCTATCTGTCTGTCTATCTATCTATCTGTCTATCTGTCTATCTATCTGTCTATCTATCTGTCTATCTATCTATCTATCTATCTAAACATAGCACAAAAAGTAAGGAAATTTGTGTTTGGTAGATTATTTCTTTGTTGTAACAATGCTTCTTGGCAATAAATCTTATACCGTTGGAAAGCCTGTTTATTTCCCTTTTAAATGGTGCCACATTTGTAAGGAACATGCATTTGTGGGATGAGCAGCAGAGCTGAGTATATGGGTTGCGCCCATGAAAAATTTGCCAAATCTTCTCTGCCAATGCCAAACAGCTTATTCTGCTGTTGCTATTGACTCTTGTTTTGAGCTTCTGGTACCCCCAGGTGCTGACAAGAATGGGATGCCATCCCACAACAGTGTGTGACCAGGCTGGTGACCAGCATGAGGAGGAGGTGCCAGGCTGTTATGGCTGTGTATGGTTCTTCCACACGCTACTGTGGCTCCTGTTTATTAAATGAATAAATTGTTAAATTGACAATATGTCTTGTTTCTTCAGACTTCAATCATCCAATCCACCAAACAACACCGAACAAGAGTCAATGGCAGAATAAGCTGTTTGGCATTGGCAGAGAAGATTTGGCAAATTTTTCATGGGCGCAACCCATATACTCAGCTCTGCTGCTCATCCCACAAATGCATGTTCCTTACAAATGTGGCACCATTTAAAAGGGAAATAAACAGGCTTTCCAACGGTATAAGATTTATTGCCAAGAAGCATTGTTACAACAAAGAAATAATCTACCAAACACAAATTTCCTTACTTTTTGTGCTATGTTTATCTATCTATCTATCTATCTATCTATCTATCTATCTATCTATCTATCTATCTATCTATCTATCTATCTATCTATCTATCTATCTATCTATCTATCTATCTATCTATCTATCTATCTATCTGTCTATCTGTCTATCTGTCTGTCTATCTGTCTATCTGTCTGTCTGTCTATCTGTCTATCTGTCTGTCTATCTGTCTATCTGTCTATCTGTCTATCTGTCTGTCTGTCTATCTGTCTATCTGTCTGTCTATCTGTCTATCTGTCTATCTGTCTATCTGTCTATCTGTCTGTCTATCTATCTGTCTATCTGTCTATCTGTCTGTCTATCTGTCTATCTGTCTATCTGTCTATCTGTGTGTCTGTCTATCTGTTTGTTTATTTATTTATTTTCACAATGCTGCTGTGGATAGAGTTCCAGAATTTAAAGCTGGTAACAGTCAAAGAACAGCAAGGCGAGAATAGCTTGCAGCTTGGAGAAGAACCTGTAGGTGGCGATGTTTCTTTGCTTCAGAGCCGTGGTTTGTTATAACTGAATGTTTTGCAAAGCCACATCTTGCTAATCGTATTTACACTGTAAATTCCACATCTACCAAAATAAGATTTGAATTCATATCTCTTGGCAGTGCAGGACTCTTAAGTTGAATGTTTGGTAATTTAATCTCTGCATAATCACCTGATGACAGTCTTCAGAGGTTGCCCGCATTAGAACTGCTTTCCTGTTTCAATGTACGCCATCTTCATACTTTGTTTTCAGCTGTCAGAACAGCAAAATATTGGACATTCTGCTGTTTGTGATGCACTGGCCATTTCACTGGACAGAATGTCCGGAGGAATACAGCTATGTAAGTACTATATCTGAGTATATAAAACTGGAGGGCATGGATTTAAGATGGATGGGAGGTTTGAAGGATATTGAATGAAAGAATGAATGAATGAATGAATGAATGAATGAATGAATGAATGAATGAATGAATGAATATCATTCATTCGTCATGAATCATCTCATCACCCTTTCTCCCGTCATGCAGCGACCCTCTGTGGCTCCGGTTTCAACATACTAGGAGCATGGAGAACCAGCTGGGAACAGACATCGCGACCTCCTCAATTCACTGTCGCACTGAACACCACAGCCCCACCCGGCTCGGACATACCCCGCAAAGAGTGGGTCGGCCGGTTCAACGCCAACATGCATCGTTGGGGGTTGTGTTCATCAGCAGTCTGCGTGTGTGGAGCAGACCAGCAAACAGCGCAGCACGTCATTTTTTACTGCACTGTCCTCCGACCCCTTGGTGGAGGGGTAGACCTCACGGCCCTCGACAACAGCACATTGCACTGGCTACAGTGCCTGGAGGGCGTTACATAACTTCTGCTGCCTCAAATGCAAGAAGAATGAATGAATGAATGAATGAATAAGTTTATTGGCCAAGTATGTACATATACAAGGAATGTGCCTTGGTGCTCCGCTCACAAATGACAACACAAACATACAGTTAACAAAGGGGTAAGCCTCTCATATGAAGAGTAGTTGTTATCTGCGATCAAGTACCAGAGGAGGTGGAGGATGCAGGATCAGCAACAACATTTAAAAGTCATCTTTAAAGATACTTGAGTGAATGGAGTACAGAGGGGTAGGAAATTAATGCAGGCATGTGGAATTAATATAAATAGGCATAATGAATGGCATAAACTTAATAGAATGAAGGGCCTGTTTGTAATCTGACACTTCTATGATTGTATGATTCTACAATGCTATGACTCTATAAATCCAGAATATGCTATCGTTGTTCCTCTATTTGTAGTGCCAGTTTACTACCTTGCTTCAGAGTAATCATCAGAAATCAATGATCCGATGAGGTTTCTGTATTTACAAAACATTCTCACTGAAAGACCCCTCTGAAAATGTTATGTTAACTTGCTTGAGTTTTTAGTGGTGTACAAAGCCACAATACTGCTAAATGCATGTTCTGTTCCTGTAAAACAAATATTATATATGTGGATTGTCATTCCCTCATGTAAATATTTCCAAATAGATTTTATTTCTCCATAATATAAGTTTGATGTTTTGAAAAGAGTGATTTAATGATATTTAACTTTCACATGAATTTCATTTGATTGCTTAAATCTTTATTTCATGGTCTGTAAAATCATCAAGCTATTAGTTACAAATTGTCTCTTTAAAGGATTTGAATAAACAACATGGATTTTCGCCACAAGCGGGTAGCCTCAAGGTCACCATAACTGAGGCTAGTTAGGTTTATCTAATTATTGAATGTACATTCCTTGCTTGCTCTGAATTCCCCAGAACTCAGATCACAGGATTGGTGACTGGGGGCACTGGTTTCTAATAAGGTAACAACCACAAAGCAACAATACTGCTATTTTGCCACTTGGCACTGAATGTGGGCCAGTGTTAAGACTATGGCAATTTACCTGGCACTCTTTGATTGTAAACATATGCATTGAGGATTTGACCAGGTATGAATGAAGCAAAACATAACGGGAAGGGATGGTGAACAATTGAAAATGTTTTAGGGTAAAAAACAAAAATGTTGCTGGACTGTTAGGGGCTTTAATTAGCTGTTCGGGCAAAACAATGCATATACATTAAATTATTTGCACATATTAGATTCTACAGATAATTATTATGATTATCTCGTGATGGTTCAGCAATAAAATTTTATGGAAACCATACAGTGGAAGGTGAAGGGGAAAAGATTTAATAGGGATGTGAGTGGTAACCTTTTCACACAAAGGGTGGTGGGTGAATGAAACAAGCTGCCAGAGGAGGCAGTTGAGGCAGGGACTATCCCAACATTTAAGAAACAGTTAGACAGGAACATGAATAGGACAGGTTTGGAGGGATATGGGCCAAATGCAGGCAGGTGGGACTAGTGTAGCTGGGACATGTTGGCCGATGTGGGTAAGTTGGATCCAAGTCACCTTGCATCCTCATAGCATCCTCCTCACAGTTCACACTGCCACCCAGCTTTGTGTCATCTGCTAATGTTACTTTTAATCCCTTCATCCAAGTCATTCATGCATATCCCAGCAACAAGCCTTGTGGTACCCCACCAGTCACTGCCTGCCATTCTGAAAGGGTCCCGTTAATCCCTACTCTTTGTTTTCTGTCTGTCAACCAATTGTCTATCCATGTCAGTACCCTACCCCCAATACCATGTGCTCTAATTTTGCCCACTAATCTCCTATGTGGAACCTTATCAAAGGCTTTCTGAAAGTCCAGGTACACTACATCCACTGGCTCTCCCTTGTCAATTTTCCTAGTTACATCCTCAAAAAATTCCAGAAGATTAGTCAAGCATGATTTCCCCTTCGTAAATCCATATTGACTCGGACCGATCCTGTTAGTGCTATCCAAATGTGCCGCTATTTCATCTTTTATAATTGACTCCAGCATCTTCCCAACCACCGATGTCAGGCTAACTGGTCTATAATTATCTGGTATATAATTACCTCATCTTTTCTTCCCTTAATGCCTTTTTAGTTATTTTCTGTTGCACTTTAAAAGTTTCTCAATCCTCTGGTTTCTCTCTCGCTCATCTTTGCTATGTTATACTTCTCTTTTATTTTTATACTGTCCTTGACTTCCCTCGTCAGCCACAGTCACCTCTTGTTCCTCTTTGGAATGCACCTTCTGTATTATTCCCAGAAATACCTGCCATTGTTGTTCCACTGTCATCCCTGCTAGGGGCTCTTTCCAGTCAACTTTGGACAGCTCATCCCTCATGCCTCCATAGTCCCCTTTGCTCAAATGTAATACTGACACTTCCGATTTTCCCTTCTCCCTCTCAAATTGTAGATTAAAACATCATATTATGATCACTACCTCCTAATGGCTCCATTACCTTGAGTCCCCTTATCAAATCCGGTTCATTACACAACACTAAATCCAGAATTGCCTTCTCCCTGGTAGGCTCCAGTACAAGCTGCTCTAAGAATCCATAAACATATGGCCACAATAAAATGTGGATTTGTATTTCTTTAACAGCTAACTTCCTAACAACCAGTGAAAACACTATTATGAAATGATGGCAATGTTGTAAAGTTTTAGAGATGCTAAAGTTTTAGACATGAAAACAATCCCTTTGCCCCTCTGATTCCACACTGACCATCGATCATCCGTTCACACTATTTCTGTGTTATCCCACTCACATCCACTACTGACACGCTGGAGGCAATCTACAGAGGCCAGTTAACCTACAAACCTGCAAATCTTTGGGATGTGGGAAGTAATGGAGTACATAGAGGAGACCCTTGCAGTCACCAGCAGAATGTGCAAATTCCACACAGACAGCACCCAAGGCTGGGATCGAACCCGGGTCTCTGGCACTGTGATGCAGGCTGCTGTACTAACTGTGCCACTGTGCTGCCTTATAGTTGATCATAAGGTCATAAGTGATGGGAGTAGAATTAGGCCATTCGGCCCATCAAGACTACGCCATTGAATCATGTCGGATCTATCTCCTCCTCCTAACCCCATTCTCCTGCCTTCTTCCCATAACCTCTGACACCTGTCATGAATCTATTTATCTCTGCCTTAAAAATATCCACTGACTTGACCTCACAGATTCACCACCCACTGACTAAAGAAATGTCTCCTCATCTTCCTAAAAGAATGCCCTTTAATTCTGAGGCTATAGACAATAGACAATAGGTGCAGGAGTAGGCCATTCGGCCCTTCAAGCCAGCATTCACCATGATCATGGCTGATCATCCACAATCAGTACCCCGTTCCTGCCTTCTCCCCATATCCCTTGACTCTGCTATCATTAAGAGTCTATCTAACTCTCTCTTGAAAGCATCCAGAGAATTGGCCTCCACTGCCTTCTGAGGCAGAGAATTCCACAGCTTCACAACTCTCTGAGTGAAAAAGTTTTTCCTCATCTCCGTTCTAAATGGCCTACCCCTTATTCTTAAACTGCGGCCCCTGGTTCATGACTCCCCCAACATCAGTAACATGTTTCATGCCTCTAGCGTGTCCAATCCCTAAATAATCTTATATGTTTCAATAAGATCCCCCCTCATCTTTCTAAATTCCAGAATATACAAGCCCAGTCGCTCCAGTCTTTCAACATACGACAATCCCGCCATTCCGGAAATTAACCTTGTGAATCTACACTGCACTCCCTCAATAGCAAGAATGTCCTTTCTCAAATTCAGAGACCAAAACTGCACACAATACTCCAGGTGTGGTCTCACTAGGGCCGTGTACAACTGCAGAAGGACCTCTTTTCTCCCACACTCAACTCCTCTTAGTATTTCTCCCACACTCAAATACTCCGCAATTTCTTCTTTTATAATTGACTCCAGCATCTTCCCCTCCACCGATGTCAGACTAACTGGTCTATAATTTCCTGTTTTCTCTCTCCTTTCTTAAAAAGTGGGATAACATTAGCTACCCTTCAATCCACAGGAACTGATCCTGAATGTCTAGAACATTGGGAAATGATCACCAATGCGCCAACGAGTTCTAGAGCCACCTCCTTAAGTATCCTGGGATGCAGACCATCAGGTCCTGGGGATTTATCAGCCTTCAGTCCCATCAGTCGATTCAACACCATTTCCTGCCTAATGTGAATTTCCTTCAGTTCCTCCGTCACCCTAGGTCCTCTGGCCACTAGTACATCTGGGAGATTGTTTGTGTCTTCCTTCGTGAAGACAGAGCCAAGGTACCTGTTCAACTCGTCTGCCATTTCCTTGTTCCCCATAATAAATTCACCTGTTTCTGTCTTCAAGGGACTCACATTTGCCTTAACTATTGTTTTCCTCTTCTCTACCTAAAGAAGCTTTTACTATCCTCCTTTATATTCTTGGCTAACTTACCTTCGTACCTCATCTTTTCTCCCCGTAATGCCTTTTTAGTTATCTTCTGTTGCTCTTTAAGATTCCTAATCCTCTGGTTTCCCGCTCATCTTTGCTATGTTATACTTCTCTTTTATTTTGATACTGTCCTTGACTTCCCTTGTCAGCCACGGTCGCCTGTTACTCCCCTTTGAATCTTTCTTCCTCTTTGGGGTGAACTGATCCGGCACCTGGGTGACTGTAAGGGGTAGAAACGAAATGCTGAAGTAACTCAGCAGGTCAGGCAGCATCTCTGGAGAAAAAGAATAGGTTACATTTCGGTTCGAGACCCTTCATTAGACAGTAAGGGATGTTCTATATTAATCCAGGAATGGGCATAGAAACATCTTCTTGCGTTTGAGGCAGCAGAAATTATGTAACGCCCTCCAGGCGCTGTGGCCAGTGCAATGTGCTGTTGTTGAGGGCCGTGAGGTCTATCCCTCCACCAGGGGGTCGGAGGACAGTGCAGTCGAAAATGACATGCTGGTCTGCTCCACACACGCAGGCTGCTGATGAAAGCAACCCCCAACGATGCATGTTGGCGTTGAACCAGCCAACCCGTGCGGAGCCGGTTCAGGGCGACCCACTCTTTGCGGGGCATGTCCGAGCCGGATGGGGCTGTGGTGTTCGGTGCGACAGTGAATTGAGGAGGTCGCGATGTCTGTTCCCAGCTGGTTCTCCATGCACCGAGTAACATAGAAAATAGGTGCAGGAGTAGGCCATTCAATATGATCATGGCTGATCATCCTAAATCAGTACCCCGTTCCTGCTTTCTCCTCAAATCCCTTGATTCCGTTAGCTCTAAGAGCTATATCTAACTCTCTCTTGAAAACATCCAGTGAATTGGCCTCCACTGCATTCTAAGGCAGAGAATTCCACAAATAAATCTTTCACTATTAAAATGATTAAGTCTACAAAACTACTGGCCTAGATTATTGAAAGTTTACCATTTTGGAATCATATTGGTTTTAGCACAAGTAAAACAGATCAGAGCTTTCATGGTCCACAGAATTGTTTTAAAAAGGAATTGGGATTTCCTCAACCACACTATCAGTATAATGTTTTATTTATGTTCTAAAATGGCATTCTGGCCCCCCATGTGTATTATGGACTCATTGCATATTAAAAGAGATAGAATTAGGTTGGCATTTTAGCTGCCTAATGACCATCCACCATAAAAATGCAGCACCTTGAGCCTTAGCATTTGCACTGTAATAGTTCACTGATATGATGTTCAAGTTATCATTCCCTTAATTCCAATGATGTGAGTTAATGTGAATTAAAACAGGCTTCTATACCTTTCCCTGGATGATTGAGTACAATTTTTTTCAATCAGAGCATTTCCTCTTCCTTGTTACCTTTGGTCAAATTTTTACATCAGCAATTGAGGACAATTAGACATTAGTGATACAGCACAAAAACAGGCCCCAAGGTCCACCGAGTCCATGCTGACCACCCCATACATTAGCACTATCCTACACATCAGGGAGAATTTACAAGCCAATTAACCTACAAACCTGTGCGTCTTTGTAGTGTGGGAGGAAACCGGAGCACCCGGAGAAAACCCATGCGGTCACAGGGAGAACGTACAAACTCCATACAGACAGTGCCCATTGTCAGGATCGAACCCGGGTCTCTGGCACTGTAAAGCAGTAACTCTAACACTGCCCCGATGTGCTGATATATGGAAAATTTCAGGTCTGGACTATGCTCCCACAAAATTATTTCCTCATCTTCTAAATTCCCCGTGTTAAATTAATCTGTTTTCTTATTGAAGGATCTATTGCATTTCAGTTATACACTTACTGGCAAAGTTAAGATGCGCTGAAGACACAGCACCCATAAGTAGGTGATAAACCTATAGTATAAGTAAATTAACTAAACGGCCAAATTGAAATCAAGAAGAACAGTTTTATCCAATGTGCTGGTATGATCTGCAACAGGTGGAGTGGCATCTTTCTGTAAGGAATTAGATATTGAATTGCACCGACAAAATTATAATTTCACACCTAGGATACCCTGAAAGGTGTTCTGTGATACTGTTGGGCATTATTCAGAGCTAGATCTTTATGTGGAAGTAGCAGCCATTAATTGAAAACAAGAACCTGTCCTCAGAATATCTGTTTTAATGTACACTGAAAGCAGTAAACAATTTGAAACTAAAAAGACAGTTTTGCAAGCAGACAGGATGTTTATTAAGACAATTTAATATGTTAACTTGGCATACATCAATCCAAAAATCTTCAGTTCAAGTTATTTTACAATATTCCCATAGAGATGAAGGAAGCTTCCAGATGAAATTGATTTGTCATTTGACACACAAAAACAAGGCCTAAGGCACATTTATCTGTCTATCAATAATTGGGGTATTTGTGTACTCAAGGAAGAGAGTCAGCAGGGGGAAACCCCATTTACTAAAGAAAGAGGGCATCTCATATGTCCTCATATAGAAAGCATCATCTTGGAAGCAGATGCGGCAGAGACGGAGGAATTGAGAGTAGGGATAACATCTTTGCTAGAGGTAGGGTGGAAGTGTAGTCCAGATAACTGTGGGAGTCGGTAGGTATGAAGTACACATCAGTTGATAGTCTGACTGCTGCGATGGAAACAGAGAGATCAAAAAAGGGGAGAGAGATGTAAAAGATGGTCCAAGTGAATTTGAGCGCATGATGGAAGTTAGCGGTAAAGGTAATAAAATCATCGAGTTCTATACATCATCGATGCAGCGGAGAAAGAGTTGGGGGATGATGCCAGTGTACTTTCGGATCAAGGACTGTTCAACGTAACTGCACATCCACAGTAAAGATAAGGCAAGGGGGACCTAGAAATTGAAAGTTATTGAAGAGTTACAGGACGTGTCTTGGATGAATGTCAGAAGGGACTGGACAATGAAGGATAGAATGGAGTCAAGGTATTTTGAGATGAGTTCTCTGGGGCAGGAGCAGGTCAGGTGAGACGGGGTTCATGTGCACCTCCTCTAACCTCAACTACTGCATCATGTTCCCATTGCGGCCTCCCGTACATTGGCAGACTTACATAGATAGACTCGGCGACCATTTCGCCAAATGCTTGCACTTGGTCGGCCAAGTCCTCCTGGACCTCCCGGTTACGAACCAATCCCATTCTGACTTTTCTGTCCTGGGCCTCTTCCATTGCCAGAATTAGGTTTTGTTCAATCGAGAGGAATAACACATCATATTCTGATGGTGACTTAAAACCCAATGGTATGATCATTGACTTCTCCAATTTTAGGTAACTACAAAAAAAAATCAATTTCCCCAATCCCCATTTCTGTATCAAAAGCAAAAGTAATGTCCCACTGTCTTTAAGATCCATTTTATGTTTAACTTGACCATGTTTCCCAATCATGTTCTTGGTGGCCTTGAATATCTAGATCACCATCACTCATTTACAATCTCTCTCCATTTAGATAATAGTCTGCCTTTTGATTACTGTTACTGAATTTCATGACCATGTAGTGGGTCTGGACGCAGTAGGACGTCAGGTAGGTATTAACAGTGATTTTAATGCAGCAACAGAACATCCACACTCTCTTCAGTCTCAAGCACGAGTGATCTCTCTGGCCCCCTTCAGGCAAACCCCGTAGTACTAGTCCCTTCCCCAGCCCTGTCCACCCCATGCCAAGGGGGATGATCCAGGGAGTGGCCTAATCCCCGGGTACCGCCACAGGACCCCCCCCCCCCCCCCCCAAGAACCAGAGGCACGAAACGGACAGGGGGACGTATGAGACGACCAGCCCGTGTGTGCACCACGGCGGTCGCAGGAACCGGAACCACACTGCCAGGCAAAGAAAGCTGCGGGGACGCTGGGGGTAAGGGCCGGGACGCACGACGACCTCGAGGGCTAAGACGCGCCAGTAGGACCGGCCGGCTAATGTCTATGTGCGTCGGCTTCAGCCGCGCAATAGAGACAGTCTCAGGACGACCCCCCAAGTCCAACACGCAGGTGGCAGAGCCACGCTCGAGCACCTTGAATGGTCCTTCATACGGACGCTTCATACATGTGCATCCCGGCGCAGGAAAACAAACGGACAGTCCTGCAGAGCGGAAGGGACATGCGGCCGAACTGAACTGTGGCGAGACGTCGGCACCAGTGCAAGCTTGCCCACCGTCTCCCGAAGGCGTTGCAGGGCGGCCGATGGTTGTTCCACCTGACCCTGGGCTGATGGAATAAACTCACCGGGCACAGTCAGCGGGGCCCCGTACACCAATTCAGCCGAGGAGGTGGCCAAGTCTTCTTTGGGTGCAGTGCGGACGCCCAGTAAAACCCATGGCAACGCGTCGACCCAGTCCGGGTCAACGAGCCGGGCCTTCAGGGCAGCCTTGAGCTGGCGGTGGAAGCGCTCCACCTGGCCGTTCATCTGCGGATGGTACACCATGGTGCAGTGCAGGTTATCCCCCAGTAGGTGAGGCATGGCCGACCACATTTCGGATGTGAATTGCAGCCCCCGGTCAGACGTGATGTTGAGCGGCACTCCAAATCTGGCAATCCAGTGTGTCGCCAAGGCACGGGCACAAGTAGCGGCAGAAGTGTCTGGCAGTGGAACTGCCTCCGGCCACCGCGTGAAATGGTCCACCACAGTCAGGAGGTAGGTGAAGCCCCGAGAAGGCGGCTGCGGCCCCACGATCTCCACGTGGACGTGGTCGAACCGCTGGCGAGGGACGATGAACTCCTGGAGCGGCGCTCGCACATGCCGCTGTACTTTGGCAGTTTGGCACGGGATGCAGGTGCGCGCCCAATGCCCAACCTGTTTACGTAACCCGTGCCACACGAAACGGGAAGCCACGAGGGCCGTTGTCACCCGAATGGAAGGGTGGGCCAGCCCGTAGAGCCACTCGAACACTGTGCCGCCAGGCAACGGGAATGATGGGGCGCGGTTGCCCGGTAGATACATCGCACAGCAGCGTTGCACCCCCAGTGCCACAGAGAACGTCCTCCAACCGCAGGCCCGAAACGGCGGTACGATAGGCGGACATCTCATCGTTCATCAGCTGGGCCCCTGCCAGGGCTGAGTAGTCGATGCCATTGGCCACTTGCAGGACGGTGTGGACCGTGGGTCGAGACAAGGCGTCGGCCACTCTGTTGTCTTTGCCCCCGATGAAATGGATGGAGGTAGTGTACTCCGAGACAAAAGCTAACTGCCAATGCTGGCGAGCTGACCACGGGTCGGACACTTTGGCGACGCAAAGGTGAGGGGCTTGTGGTCAATGTACGCGGTTAAGGATCGCCCCATGAAGACGTAGCGGAAGTGGTGGACTGCGAGGTAAAGGGCGAGGAGCTCACGGTCAAAGGCACTGTAGTTCCACTGTGCGCCGCTGAGGTGCCTACTGAAGAAAGCGAGAGGCTTCTAACACCCATCAATCTGCTGTTCTAGCACCGCCCCAACCGCCAATTCCGTAGCGTCGACCGTCAGGCTGGTTGGTGCATCCGCCCGTGGGTGCACGAGCATCGTGGCCGTAGCCAGGGCTTCCTTGGCGTGTTGGCACGCTGCCACCGCATCATCAGTCCATTCGACCACCTTGCGCTTGCCCGCCATGAGGTGGAACAGCGGGCGCATGATCCGGGCCGCAGACGGCACAAATCGGTGGAAAAAGGCCACCATCCCAACGAACTCCTGGAGGCCCCTCATGGTGGTCGGGCGTGGAAACTGGCGCACCGTGTCCACCTTGTTCAGGAGCGGCAGTGTCCCGAACGGAATCACGTGGTGGCCCAGGAAATTGATGGATGTCACCCCGAAACAGCATTTGGCTATGTTGATGGCCAGCCCATGATCGCTGAGACGCTGGCATAGCTGGCGGAGATGGGTAGCATGCTCCTGTCTCGAGCGGCTTGCCACCAAAATGTAATTGAGGTAAACGTAAACGTAAAGTCCAGGCCACGGCACACGCAGTCCATAAGCCGCTGAAAGGCTTGCGCCGCGTTCTTAAGTCCGAAAGGCATACGGAGGAATTCGAACAGGCCAAATAGCGTCACGATGGCCGTCTTGAGGACGTCGTCTGGGTGGACGGGAATTTGATTGGCACCTCGGCCTGGTCAAACCAGAAATCAGGGTCGTCGGTCCAAAAGGGAGGCAGCTTCAATGCCATGGAATGGAGAGCGGCGCGGTCGGCAGGGTCAATGGGGTGGGGTCCAGCAGGGTCCAGAGGCGGCTGACCAGCAGGGCTGGGTAGTGCGTGTTGAGGAACGTTCGGGTCCATCGCGACTTGCGAGGAAATGCCGAGGGTCACCAGTACAGTGGGTCTGGACGCAGTAGGAATCAGGCAAGACGCCAGGTAGGTATTAACAGTAATTTAAAGCAGCAACAGAACATCCACTCTCTTCAGTCTCAAGCACGAGTTATCTCTCTAGCCCCTTCAGGCAAACCCCGTAGCACTAGTCCCTTCCCCTGCCCTGCCCAACCCGTGCCGAGGGGGATGATCCAGGGAGTGGCCTAACCCATGCCGAGGGGGATGATCCAGGGTACCGCCACAACCTCACCCTTCCCCACTTTTTATTGTTTTTGCCTAATTATTCCATCTATCTATATCCCATTGAAGAATCAGAATGTCCTTATAACATGTTTTTCCAGCTGGTTTTGTATTATTGGCAAATTTGGAAACCTTACATTTTTCTCCCTTCTTCAGGCCATTAATGTAAAGGGCAAACAACTGAGGGCCAAGAAACAATTTCCTGGGGTAATCCAGTAGCTATAACCCTCCATGCTGAAAAAAAACATTGCTGAAATTATAAACGATAACTACTCCAATTGTATTTTCTTCACTTCCTTCCAGTAAAAAAAGTGTGATAAGAAAATATACATACATGATACCTGGACAATTAGAGGACAAAGTTATGTTGTGCTGCAGCAAGTAAGAATTTCATTGTTCTAACTGGGACATATCACAATAAAACACTCTTGGCTCTTGAAATAGAATATCACAATGAACTGTCCTTATATTCTGATGAAGATCTTTCTTCGTCTTTTTCATCAATGAACTCTGTTTTTAATTGTTCTTCATTGCAGCTCACATTTCCATGCCGATAAGACTTCCCTGGGGCTGGACTTGTGTCCGTGCCATTTCCTCCACAGATTCCACAGAGAGTTAGAAACACAGGCAGAAATACAAGACCATGAACTGCCCCAAAAGATATGACAAGAAACATGATTTTAAAAAACGTCCGAAATATGTAACTTTTGGCAGCAGCCAACACGACAATACCCAGAATGGTTGAAAGAGCTCCCTGAATAATGGGATAGCCAAGAGCATACAATGCATCTACAGCTTTGTCATTGCAAATTCTTTTAGCACTTGAAACATATGCATATGAAATGTGAGCTGAAAAATCCACTGAAAAGCCAATGCAAATGACCAGATTAATCATTGATATTGAGTCTAAATTGACACCCCAGAAGGACATAAATCCAGCCACACCCACTAATACTGAGGCAGTCGCAAATGTGACCCACAGAGAACAGACTGGATTAGGTATTAACAATAAGGCAACAAGTAGCATGGCGGCAGCAGCCACAATTATATTCTGTATTGTGTTGGAAATTATAACAAGATATTGATCATAATAGATGAATGCAGAGTGATATACTAGCAATGGAATTCTACATTCCTTCGCTAGTTCTCTCAATTCAATCAGTATGTTTTTTTCTGCAACTGAATTATTAACATTAATGGTCTGAATGAAAAAACGGGAAGCCTTAATACTTTGGTTATTTTCTGAAATGTCAACATCTCGTTTGAATGACGGGACCAACTGAAGGAATTTATATAAGTTGGTCATGAACACTTTTTCCTTGTTTATAGCGCTGGTGTTATATCCATAAAACCCAATGTAAGCACGAAGCCAAGACTCTGACAGTTCACGATCTACATATGAGAGGTTTTCAAACCTACCCATGCAGGTTTCAATTTCATTTTGCACACTGGAATCCCAATAATCTACAGATTCAGTAACAGCGACCATGACTCGTGGTCCATACCCTGAGAAATATTCATTTGCATTGTCATAGAATGGAATCGCATATGAATCATCAGAGGCCAGATTTCTGAGATCTATTCCTTCTTTGATCTGTAAACAGCCATAAATACTGCAAGCTAAATATCCTAAATACAGAAGAATCACAGTTGCCTTGGTCCATCCATTTGTAAGGAATGGACCATAATATTCCTTAAAGAAGAAGAAGGCTGGATGTTCCGATTCTGCACCTGATTCTTGATCATAAGCACCACCTACACAACACATTGCGCTGTGTGTAGATTCTCCTTGTTTAACATTTTCAACCTTTCTAAACGTCAGCCAATGCCTGTTACTGGCTTCTCTTCTCCCATTCAGTGCAAGAACAGCTCCAAAAAATGTAATATTATAAATGAAGCAGAACAGAACAGTTGTACCAGTGTAAACACAAAATGATTGCACGGATCGAAAAGGTGTCGCAATGCCAATATAAAAGGCCAAAAAATCAGTCAGAGTGGTGATTGTGATGGAAACAGCTGCTTCCTTGTATGTCTTTGCCAAGCGATCTTCAACTTTATCTTTAACTTTTGTCTTTTGCCAGCTGGAAAGCATAACAAACATATCGTCCACGCCGATACCTAGAGATGCGAGAATGTGATGAATTAGTTTTATTAGTGAATAAATCTAACATTGTCACTTGAAGGACATGTAATGTTTGCTGATCAAGATTGTAATAACTTTACAAAGATTTAAAAGAGATGGGGAACTAAAATGTTCGAACTAAAGGCATATAAGATGGCACCATGTGCATTTGTTAAACGTCTTTCTGCCAACACAATTATGCTTTAGTATTACTTTGGATGGACAAACATAATGCTGTATTGAAACCGGAACTCGTATGCCAAAGAAAATATTATAGCCATTACAGGTCATAGAGTGATACAGCACACAAACGGGCGATTAGTCACACTATGTGTCCGTGACGATCATTGGGTACCCATCTGTACTAATCAAGTTATTGAAAAAGGTAAGTCTGGTCCATAAGTGATGGTCCTAAATGCACTGAGATAGTATGCACAGAAACAGGCCCTTTGGCCGACAATTTCCATGCCAAACATGGAAATGCCAAATATGCCAAAAATATAAAATTATTAAGGGATTGGACAAGCTAGATGCAGGAAACATGTTCCCGATGTTGGGGGAGTCCTGAACCAGGGGCCAAGGTTTAAGAATAAGGGGTAGGCCATTTAGAACTGAGATGATGAAAAACCTTTTCACCCAGAGAATTGTAAATTTGTGGAATTCTCTGCCTCAGAAGGCAGTGGAGGCCGATTCACTGGATGCATTCAAAAGAGAGTTAGATAGAGCTCTTTGGCCCAGTGGAATCAAGGCATAGGGGGAGAAGGCAGTAACAGGGTACTGATTGTGGATGATCAGCCATGATCACATTGAATGGCGGTGCTGGCTCGAAGGGCCGAATGGCTTACTCCTGCACCTATTTTCTATGTTTCAAACATGATGCCAGGTTAAAATAATCTCCTGTTGTCAAGGGACATCCAACAAGTAGGAGGTTTTTAAAAGTGAGATGGAGAGAGGTCAGTGCCAATAGGTTCCTGTTAGTGTGAAGGGCAAGGCTAGCAAGAATGGTATATCATCCTGGTTGATGACAGATATTGAAGCTCTGATCAGAAAAAGGAGGAATGTGTCAGATATAGGCAGCTGGGATCAAGTGACCCTCTTCAGGAATATAAACGATGTTGGTGTATATTTAAGAGGAAATGAGAAGGACAAAATAAAATATGTGACAGCTTTAGTGAATAAGGGATAGGAGAATCCTAAAATAGACAATAGACAATAGGTGCAGGAGGAGGCCATTCGGCCCTTCGAGCCAGCACTGCCATTCAATGTGATCATGGCTGATCATTCTCCATCAGGACCCCGTTCCTGCCTTCTCCCCATACCCCCTGACTCTGCTATCCTTAAGAGCTCTATCTAGCTCTCTCTTGAATGCATTCAGAGAATTGGCCTCCACTGCCTTCTGAGGCAGAGAATTCCACAGATTCACAACTCTCTGACTGAAAAAGTTTTTCCTCATCTCAGTTCTAAATGGCCTACACCTTATTCTTAAACTGTGGCCCCTTGTACTGGACTCCCCCAACATTGGGAACATGTTTCCTGCCTCTAACGTGTCCAACCCCTTAATAATCTTATACGTTTCGATAAGATCTCCTCTCATCCTTCTAAATTCCAGTGAATACAAGCCTAGTCGCTCCAGTCTTTCAACATACGAGTCCCGCCATTCCAGGAATTAACCTAGTAAACCTACGCTGCACACCCTCAATAGCAAGAATATCCTTCCTCAAATTTGGAGACCAAAACTGCACACAGTACTCCAGGTGCGGTCTCACTAGGGCCCTGTACAACTGCAGAAGGACCTCTTTGTTCCTATACTCGACTCCTCTAGTTATGAAGGCCAACATTCTATTGGCTTTCTTCACTACCTGCTGTACCTGCATGCTTCCTTTCAATGACTGATGCACTAGGACACCCAGATCTCGTTGTACGTCCCCTGTTCCTAACTTGACACCATTCAGATAATACTCTGCCTTCCTATTCTTACCACCAAAGTGGATAACCTCACACTTATCCACATTAAACTGCATCTGCCACGCATCCGCCCACTCACACAACCTGTCCAAGTCACCCTGCAACCTCATAGCATCTTCCTCACAGTTCACACTACCACCCAGCTTTGTATCATCTGCAAATTTGCTAATGGTACTTTTAATCCCTTCATCCAAGTCATTAATGTATATTGTAAATAGCTGCGGTCCCAGCACCGAGCCTTGCGGTACCCCACTAGTTACTGCCTGCCATTCTGAAAGGGACCCATTTATCCCCACTCTTTGCTTTCTGTCTGTCAACCAATTTTCTATCCATGTCAGTACCCTACCTCCAATACCATGTGCTCTAATTTTGCCCACTAATCTCCTATGTGGAACATGTCAAAGGCTTTCTGAAAGTCAAGGTACACCACATCCACCGGCTCTCCCCTGTCAACAATCCTCAAAGAATTCCAGATGATTAATCAAGCATGATTTCCCCTTCGTAAATCCATGCTGACTCGGAACAATCCTGTTACAACTATCCAAATGCTCCTCAATTTCGTCTTTTATAATTGACTCCAGCATCTTCCCCACCACTGATGTCAGACTAACTGGTCTATAATTTCCCGTTTTCTCTCTCCCTCCTTTCTTAAAAAGTGGGACAGCATTAGCTACCCTCCAATTCACAGGAACTGATCCCGAATCTATAGAACATTGGAAAATGATCACCAATGCGTCCACAATTTCTAGCGCCACCTCTTTAAGTACTCTGGGATGCAGACCATCAGGCCCTGGGGATTTATCGGCCTTCAGTCCCATCAGCCTACCCAACACCATTTCCTGCCTAATGTGGATTTCCTTCAGTTCCTCCGTCACCCTAGGATCTCTGGCCACTAGAACATTTGGGAGATTGCTTGTATCTTCCTTAGTGAAGACAGATCCAAAGTACCGGTTCAACTCGTCTGCCATTTCCTTGTTCCCCATAATAAATTCCCCCGCTTCTGTCTTCAAGGGACCCACATTTGCCTTGACTATTTTTTTCCTCTTTACATACCTAAAAAAGCTTTTACTATCCTCCTTTATATTATTGGCTAGTTTACCCTCGTACCTCATCTTTTCTCCCCGTATTGCCTTCTTAGTCATCTTCTGTTGCTCTTTAAAAGAGTCCCAATCTTCTGGCTTCCCATGCTTCTTTGCTTTGTTGTACTTCTGCTCTTTTATTTTTATGCTGTCCTTAACTTCCCTTGTCAGCCACGGGTGCCTCTTACTCCCCTTGGAATCTTTCCTCCTCTTTGGGATAAATTGATCCTGCAACTTCTGCATTATTCCCAGGAATACCTGCCATTGCTGTTCCACCGTCTTCCCTGCTAGGGCCTCCTTCCAGTCAATTCTGGCCAGCTCCTGCCTCATGCCTCTGTAATCCCCTTTGCTATACTGACACTTCCGATTTTCCCTTCTCCCTCTTAATTTGTAGAGTAAAACTTATCATATTGTGATCACTGCATCCTAATGGCTCTTTTAACTCGAGTCCCCTTATCAGATCAGGTTCATTACACAACACTAAATCCAGAATTGCCTTCTCCCTAGTAGGCTCCAGTACAAGCTGTTCTAAGAATCCATCTCGGAGACACTCTACAAACTCTCTTTCCTGGGGTCCATTACCAACCTGATTTTCCCAGTCTACCTGCATGTTGAAATCTCCAATAACCACCGTAGCATTACATTTGCGACATGCCATTTTTAGCTCCTCATTCAACTTGCAAGCTATGTCGAGGCCACTGTTTGGGGGCCTGTAGATAACTCCCATTAAGGTATTTTTACCCTTACAATTCCTCATTTCTATCCATACTGATTCTACATCTCCTGATTCTATGTCACCTCTTGCAAGGGAGTGAATATCATTCCTCACCAACAGAGCGACCCCACCCCCTCTGCCCACCTGTCTGTCTTTTCTATATGTTGTGTACCCCTGAATATTCAGTTCCCAGCCCTGGTCCTCTTGTAGCCATGTCTCAGTGATTCCCACATCATCATACTTGCCAATGTCTAACTGAGCCTCAAGCTCATCTACTTTATTTCTTATACTTTGCGCATTTAAATACAACACTTTAATTTCCGTATTCACCTCTCCTCTCACACCGGTCACAATTGGCCCTGACCTTACTCTCTTATCCCTTCTAGAACTTCCCTCTCCATTCATTCGAGAGTCCTTTGCAATTTCTCCTGTATTTGCTTCCCCTTTAAGTCCATCTCCATATTCCCAGTTTGTTAACCCCTCCCCCCACCACTTAGTTTAAAGCCACACTTGTAGCACTAGCAAACCTACCTGCCAGAATGTTGGTCCCTCTGCTGTTAAGGTGTAACCCGTCCCTTTTGTACAGGTCACCCCTACCCGAGAAGAGATCCCAGTGGTCTAGAAATCTAAATCCCTGCTCCCTGCACCCGCCCCTCAGCCATACATTCATATCCCCGATCTCTCTATTCCTGCCCTCACTCACTAAAATATTCTATATTAAGAGTGACAGGATAACTAGGGAGAGAATATATCCCTTTAGAAACAGTACAGTCATTTATGTGTGGAGCCACACGAGATGGGCGTGTAGATCATGGAAACTGGGGAATTCAAGGAAAAGAATAGTGATGTCCTGAAACATATCGACATTATGAAAGAAGAGAAGCTGGTATCTTAAAATGTGGATAAATGACTAGGAGGAGGTCTTGGAGAGTGTAATAGAATGTCTAACTGAGCCTCAAGCTCATCCATTGCTATGGAGGGCGTGCAGCGTAGGTTCACTGGGTTAATTCCCGGAATGGCGGGACTGTCGTATGTTGAAAGGCTGGAGCGATTGGGCTTGTATACACTGGAATTTAGAAGGATGAGGGGGGATCTTATTGAAACATATAAGATAATTAGGGGATTGGACACATTAGAGGCAGGAAACATGTTCCCGATGTTGGGGGAGTCCAGAACAAGGGGCCACAGTTTAAGAATAAGGGGTAGGCCATTTAGAACGGAGATGAGGAAGAACTTTTTCAGTCAGAGAGTGGTGAAGGTGTGGAATTCTCTGCCTCAGAAGGCAGTGGAGGCCAGTTCGTTGGATGCTTTCAAGAGAGAGCTGGATAGAGCTCTTAAGGATAGCGGAGTGAGGGGGAATGGGGAGAAGGCAGGAACAGGGTACTGATTGAGAGTGATCAGCCATGATCGCATTGAATGGCGGTGCTGGCTCGAAGGGCTGAATGGCCTACTCCTGCACCTATTGTCTATTGTCTATAGAACAGATAAACGAGGGGTACAAGTACATACTTCCCTGAAATTGTTGACACGGGTAGACAGGTACAATGTACACTGTGAATGGCTCGATTGTAATCATGTATTTCACTGACTGTTAGCACGCAACAAAAGCTTTTCACTGTACCTTGGTACACGTGACAATTAAACTAAACAGAGTGATGGAGAAGGTGTTTGGCATGGTTACCTTCATTTGTCAGGACATTAAGTACAAGTGTTATGTTAGAATTGCACAAGACATTGGTGAGACCACACTTGGAGTATTATGCACAATTATTGGCACCTAGCTACACAAAGCATGAATTTAAGCTAGAAAAAATGCAGAAAAGATTCACAAGGATGTTGCTGGGACTGGACTGCAAAGAGACTGGATAGGCTGGGTCTTTTTCTCCTGAATGTAGATGACTGATGGATGACCATAAGATCATAAGTTGGACGGTGACAGTTTATTTTTTCTAAGGGTGCAGGAGTCTAACACTAGAGAGCTAGACTTGAAGTGAGAGGGGAAAGATATTAAGGGGACCTGTGGGGCAACTGTTTTCACACAAAGCTTGGAGGTAAATGGAATGAGCTTCCAGAAGAAGTGGTGGGGCAGGTACAATTATATTGTTTAAAAGATATTGAAAGAGTAACATGGATAGGAAAGGTTTAGAGGATTACTAGACCAAGTGGACCCATTGGGCCCAAACCTCTCCTGCATCTGTGCAGAACCCTCTTCTCCTCCTCCCCCTCCCTCTCCCCCACTCCATCCTCCTTAACCCCCCTTATCCTCCTCCCTCCCCCTCCCTCCCTAGATAGATTGATTTAAACTTTAAAATGTGAATAACTTAAAAAATATAACACCGATTTCTATGAAACCTCTTCCATTAACACCAAAGGGACGACAGTGAGTAAGGTGGGCCTAAAATTGTCGCGCTACTGTGTACTGTTTTGGCTGTAGTTCAGGTACAAACAAACAAGTATTTAAGTATATAGATGGGTCAAATTCAAGCAAATGGGACCTTGGTCATTATGGATTCCATGCTGTATAACTATATGACATTGATCTGTAGCTGTTTATACCTTTGTGATTCATGGGGTTATTCAGATATTTGTCAAGAGTTTAATCTCAGCAAGTGTGAGATATTATACTTTGGGCGGTCATATGTAAAGAGAAAGTATACAGTTAATGGCAAGACCCTTAACAGCATTGATGTACAGAGATCCAAGTCTATAGCTCTCTAAAATATGCAAGACAAGTAGATAGAGTGGCAAAGAAGCATATGGTATGCTTACCTTCATTGGGCAGGACATTGAGTATAAGAGTCAGAAAGTCATGAATGCAGCTCCATAACACTTTGGTTAGGCTACATTTGGAGTATTGCGAAGATAGACACAAAAAGCTGGAGTAACTCAGCGGGACAGGCATTGAGTTAGTTCTAGCTGCCCCTTCACAGGAACGATGTGGAGGCTTTGGAGTAGATGTAGAACAGGTTTACCAGAATGTTACCTGGAATAGAGAGTATTAGCTAAATGGAGAGGTTGGATAGACTTGGATTGTTTTCCTTCGAATGCCAGAGGTTGAGGGGAGACCTGATAGAAGTATATAAAATTATAGAAGCTTTAACCCAGAGTAAAAATGTCAAAGACTGGAGATCAATGTCATATAGTTATACAGCATGGAATCCATAATGACCAAGGTCCCATTTGCTTGAATTTAACCCATCTATATACTTAAACGCTTGTTTGTTTGTTTGTTCCCGAACTACAGCCAAAACAGTACACAGTAGCATGACAATTTTAGGCCCACCTTACTCACTGTAGTCCCTTTGGTGCTTATGGAAGAAGTTTCATAGAAATCGGTGTTATATTTTTAAAGTTATTCACATTTAAAAGTTTAAATCTATCTCCTAGGGAGGGAGGGAGGGGTGGATGGAGTGGGGGGAAAGGAAGGGAGAGGGGGAGGAGGAGAAGAGGGTGCTGCACCAATGCAGGAGAGGTTTGGGCCCAACGGATCCACTTGGTCTAGTAATCCTTTAAGATGAAAGGGGTAAAGTTTAAAGGAGATGTGGGCGTTTAAAGGGGCGTTTATGTTTACACAGAGGGTTGTGGAGGTCTGGAACAAGCTGCGAGGGGTGCTGATGAGGTAGATACTATATGTTGGGAATGAAGGTGCATGGATCATATGCAGGCTGATGGGAATAGTTTCTTTTGGCATCATGTTCGGAACAAACATGGGCCGAAGGGCCTGTCCTGTGCTGTACTGTTCTATGTTCGATTTATAATTATGAAAAGAATGGATAGGATAGATTGTCAAGAGTATTTTTTCCAGTAGTGGAAATGTAAAATACTAGATGGTGTAAGTTTATGGTGAGAGGGTGAAAGTTTAAAGGATATTACACAGAGTGTGGTAGACAACTAGATACAGTATCAATATTTAACAGGCATGTAAGCAGACACATGAACAGCCAGGGAATAAAGGTCCGAAGAAGGATCTCGACCCGAAACGTCAGCTATCCATGTACTCCAGGGCTGCTGCCTGACCTGTTGTATTGCTCCAGCACTTTATACCCTTTAGGGAATAGAGGAATGCAGACTATGTACAGGCAGATGGGATTAGTTTAAATGGGCATCATGATCTGTGCAGACATGGTGGGCTGAAGGCCTGTTCGGTTACATTACTATTTTGCTCTAAATCCACCCTTACTAAACTTCCAAAGATTGTCACCTGTTTTCAGCATTCTATATCCCAAGTGTAGGAAGGAACTGCAGATGTTGGCTTATACTGAAGATAGACACAAAGTGCTGGAGTATCTCACCAGGTTGGCTATGAATTCTCACTATTTTACTTTAAAATAAACCCTACTTATTATGAGCAGTTTTGGGCCCCATGTTTGAGCAAGGGTGTGCTGGCATTGGAGAGTGGCTTAGAGGAGGTTTACAAGAATGATCCCAGGAATGAGTGGGTTAACATAGGATGAGTGTTTGACAACACAGGGCCTGTACTTGCTGTTGTTTAGAAGGATGAGGGGGGGAATATTGAAAGACCTGGACAGAGTAGATGTGAAGTGGATGTTTCCACTAATGGGAGAGTCTACGACCAGAGGCCATAACCTCAGAATAAAAGGACATACCATAAGGAAGGAGATGAGGAGGAATTTGTTTCGTCAGTGGGTGGTGAATCTGTAGATTTCATTGCCACAGAAGGTTGTGAAGGCCAAGTCAATAGATATTTTTGAGGCACGGATTTACAGATTTTTGATTAGTACAGGTGAGAGGGGTTATGGGGAGCAGGCAGGAGAATGGTGTTGAGAAGGAAAGATAGTTCAGCCAAGATTGAATGGCGTAGACTTGATGGGCTGAATGGCCTAATTCTGCTCCTGTTGATCCTGAAATACCACATACTGTGTTTTATGACTATATTTTCCAGATTACCCCTCTCAAAATTTAGAGTTATGATCACTATCTCCAAAATGTTCACCTGCAGATATTTCAACTAGGTCCACACTCAAGCAGGTTTATCTTCGACTGGCTCTGTAACTAGGTACATAACTGGTTGACTTTGAAGACTGCAAGCTTGCTAGCAGAGCTCTGCCAGAATTCTCTAGAAGGAATAGAGCAGTCATAAGTACAATGTGATCCATCCCAGACTTGGGCTTCACGACAGTAAGGATCATTAGTCAGGCTTTCAGAACTTTGGAGATAATAACGAGCCTGTGTGTTTATGTCATGAATGCACAATTGCATCATAATCTGTATCGTGACTTTCTATTAAAATCCATAATGGGTAAAGAGACGTCACAGGAGATAACCATTTTGGGTAAATGATAGTGAAAAGCAGCTGGGAATAAAACCGCTGGAGCTTGAGGAGTGACAAGACAAAAAGTTGGGATGGAGGCCAAGTTTCAGTCAGATTTAAATTCAAATTATTTTATTCTCATATATGCCAGAGTATAATGAAATTCCTTGTTCACAAGAAGCTCACAAGGTAAACAGTGTCTATATATAAGGGCGGCACGGTAGCGCAGCGGTAGAGTTGCTGCTTTACAGCGAATGCAGCGCCGGAGACTCAGGTTCGATCCTGACTACGGGTGCTGCACTGTAAGGAGTTTGTACGTTCTCCCCGTGACCTGCGTGGGTTTTCTCCGAGATCTTCGGTTTCCTCCCACACTCCAAAGACGTACAGGTATGTAGGTTAATTGGCTGGGTAAATGTAAAAATTGTCCCTAGTGGGTGTAGGATAGTGTTAATGTACGGGGATCGCTGGGCGGCACGGACTTGGAGGGCCGAAAAGGCCTGTTTCCGGCTGTATATATATGATATGATATGATATGATTAATGTTAAATAGAAAACTAAATAAGTGCAAATCAGCAGAATGGTGCAAAATTGTAGTGCAGACATGGTCATGAACATTGAGACATTTGATTTTTGGTTTTGGCTTCAGTAAGAGAAATTAGGGATGACAATTGTTTAGATTTTAATCATGCTTATAGTGTTGAGATAATAATGACTAACCTAGAATAAGAAAAGGTGCATTGGCTGTATTTATGGCAAATTTCACCCCACAAAACAGCAGCAGTCCAAATCCCGATAGTACAGCAAATCCGGCTGATATCACTCCCAGAGCAGCAACCCAGAATTTATTCCTCACACAGTCAAACCTGAAAAAAAAGTGATAGTCTTTGAGAAGACAACATATATTTTATATACTAGACAGGCGTGGACCCGTTGGGTCCAAATCTCTCCTTGGGCGCAGCAACCCCCGTTGGGTGTAAACTTCTTCTGCTGGCCCAGCAACCCACCCCGAACTGATCCAAAACTCACTGCGGGCCTGGAAACCCACCATGCAAACCTCTCCTGCGGATGTCACAACTCCCATTGGGTGCAAGCCTCTCCTGCGTCCCGGCAACCATCCCCCAACTGACAATCCGAGGATCCGTTGGGCACAGCAGCCCCCCCCCCCCATTGGAAGTTGCTCCCGTCACTCTGGCGGTACCCGCCCCCGGCGGCCATCATGAGCCCCTCCCCATTGACCGCTACTCCCATCACTCGGGCGGGTCCCATTGTGACATCGAACACGGCTGACGGCCAGGGAACATGGAATAGTGATTTTTAACATTTAAAAATGTCAATAACTTAAAAAAAATATAACACCAATTTGAATGAAACTTTGCTAACACACACCCCAGGACAATGGTGAGTAAGGTGGGCCTAAAATTGCCGTGCTATCCTGTATTGTTTTGGCTGTATCTCGGGAGCAAATGATCAAATATAAATACAAACAAGTTGAGAGGTTTAATAATATACTAGACCAAGTGGACCCGTTGTGCACAAACCTCTCCTGCATTGGTGCAGCACCCTCTCCTCCCTCCCCCCCTCTCCCCCCTGCTCCCCTCTCCCCTTCCCCTCCATCCCTCTACCTCCCTCCTCCCCCCCCCCACTCCATCCCCCCTTATCCTCCCTCCGCCCGTTCCTCCCTAGGAGATAGATTTAAACCTAAAAATGGGAATAACTAAAAATATAACACCGATTTCAATGAAACTTCTCTCATTAGCACCAAATAAGGTGAATAAGGTGGGCCTAAAATTTTTGCGCTATCATGGGCGGCACGGTAGCGCAGCGGTAGAGTTGCTGCTTTACAGCGAATGCAGCGCCGGAGACTCAGGTTCGATCCTGACTACGGGTGCTGCACTGTAAGGAGTTTGTACGTTCTCCCCGTGACCTGCGTGGGTTTTCTCCGAGATCTTCGGTTTCCTCCCACACTCCAAAGACGTACAGGTATGTAGGTTAATTGGCTGGGTAAATGTAAAAATTGTCCCTAGTGGGTGTAGGATAATGTTAATGTGCGGGGATCACTGGGCGGCACGGACTTGGAGGGCCGAAAAGGCCTGTTTCCGGCTGTATATATATGATATGATATGATATGTACCATTTTGTCTGTAGGTCAGGAACAAACAAACAAGTGTTTTAGTATATAGATATTCAATGAAAATGCATTGCAACAAAATCTGACAATAACACATTTTACCTCATGCAAGACGTGATGGAAAAAAAGATTGAAAGAAAATAGGTGATCGAAAACAAAGGAACAATTCTTTTAGCATTCCCTTCAAATTCTTCTTGTCTCGATACTGATGTGAAATAAGACACCTATATTTCAACGACAAAGGTTATATAATTATATAACATCATGCAGAATTATGCTCAAACAAATCTCAAGTCATCTCAAAAGATCTTCCATTTATTAAATCTGTATTTTTTAAATCAATTGCAATTTACTTCAAGCATAAATCATTACATAATAAGGCATTTCTTCGAATCTAGTATCAAAGTACAGAAGTAAATATTGTCTTTTCATGAGGAAAACTGACTGGCTTTTTTGATGCCCTAACTTAATCTTTGGTATTAACCTGCATAAGATTAATGCTGAAGAATAATACCCATTACCTTTTCAGTTTAAACAGATACAAAGATGAATAGTTAAATCTTTTAAGTCATTATTCAATAACTACTATTTATATCATATTTTCTAGTTTGAAATTCAGAAAGCGCAGAGTATATTTTGACAGGGTTTATCATATAGAATCGGGAAGATACCTCTACTTCATTTAGGTTAAGATTTAATGTCCTTAGGTGTGCTCTACAAAATGTTGTCCTGTGGACATTTATTGTTGCAAGGAGGTGTTGCACAGCAGGGGCAGATTTGTAGAGGCGCTTTATTTAACGAATGTTAAGTGTAAGGCCCATTCTATCATATACCTTAGTGAACTAGCCAATGCTGACGAGGAGCCAATGAAAGTAAAAAGGAACTACAAAAGCCAGCAATCTAAAATTAAAAAAGCAATTGGTCAAAAAAAAATCTGAGTGAAGAGGAGCAATCTTTCAGGTCTGGAACCTTTATTCAAGTTGATAAAGAGAGAAGCAACGTTCACAGTATCTCCTCACAAAATTTCTTCGCTTCAACCAAGATCAGCGCACCTTACTTACTATGACATAGACAGAAATCATTCAGCATATTGGGTCTGTGCTTCTTCCAAACAGAGCAACTCCATCAGTTCCATCCCTCCACCTATTTCCCTGTTACCTATTCACTCTCACATGACCAACAACTCTGCCATTCTGTATATGCATTATTAAGGGAAACATTGATGATAAAATTCACTATAACTTTCAATGCACCAGCATAGCATGTGGCCATGTGAGGAAAAGACAAAGACCACAAACTTGACACAAAGTGCAGATTACTGGTCATCATGATCCCTTTCCTTCTGGATTTATCTGAGATTTGGACACTTATGACATTACCACAGAGCACCCAGGAGATGCCAACAATGCTACCTCTACAATATCTTCCTAATCCAATGGAACTGTTCTTTTCTTCTCTCCAGCACCATTTATGTTGGCAGTTCATTCACTACCTCTATTTGTTTGAATCCTTTTGGTGACTTTCCCAGGATTGTAGAAACTTTCAAACCTGCTTTGGCACAGCTCCCCAGCCTACAACCTACACTACCTTCTAGGACAAGACGAATGCAAAGAAAACATCATTATTTTTAAGATTTCCTTCAAGTCAATACCGACAAGGCCAAAAGAGTTATAATGTTATTACGGTGCAGCTGGAAGGCAATTTGACTCAATGTCATAAGGTCATAAGGAATAGGAGTAGAATTAGTAGTAAAGGAAACATTGATGATAAAATCCGCCATCACTTTCAGTGGACCATGTGAGGAAAAGACAAACACCTCAAACTTGACACAAAGTGTCAATCTGAGATTCCGACAACTGTGACATCACCACAGAGCACCCAGGAGATCATAGGTCATGTGATAGGAACAGAATTAGGCCATTCAACCCATCAAGATATTCTGTCATTCAATCATGGCTGATCTATCTTTCCCTTCCTCCATTCTCCTGCCTTTTTCCCCCATTACCCCTGACACCCGTACTAATCAAGAATCTGTCTATCTCTGCCTTAAAAATATCTATTGGTCTATTGGCCTCCACAGATTTACCCTCTGGCTAAAGAAATTCATCCTCATCTCCTTCCTAAAGGAACATCCTTTAATTCTGAGTCAAAGACCTCTAGTCCTAGACTCTCCCACTATCCACGTCCACACTATCCAAGCCTTTCACTATTCGGTATGTTTCAATTAGGTCCCCCCTCATTCTTCTAAACTCCAGTGAGTACAGGCCCAGTGCCATCAAACGCTCATCCTGGGACCATTCTTGTAAACCTGCTCTGGACTCTCTCCAGAGCCAGCACATCCTTCCTCAGATATGGTGCCCAAAATTGCTCACATTACTCTAAATGCAGCCTGACACCTTATAGACCCTGTTTTTGTATTTTAACCCACTTGAAATAAATGCTAGCATTGCATTTGCCTTCTCTTTTACCGATTCAACTTGCAGATGATCTTTTTGGGAATCCTGTACTAGCACTCCCAAGTTCTTTTACACTTCCGATTTCTGGATTCTTTACCCATTTAGAAAATAGTATACGCTTATATCCCTACTACCAAAATACATGACTCCACACTTTGTTATATTATATTCCATCTGCCACTTCTCTGCTCACGCTCCCAACCTGCCCAAGTCCTTCTGCAGAGTCCCTGCTTTCTCTACACTAACTGCCCCACCACCCATTTTCGTATCATCCCCAAACTTGGCCACAAAGCCTTCAATCCCCTCGTCCAAATCATTAATATACAACGTGAAGATGACCAACCTCTACGGAACTCTGCTCGTCACTGGCAGCCAACCAGAAAAAAAACCTTTATTGTCATTCTTTGCCTCCCAACATCCAGCCAAAACTGCTAGTATGCTAGTATCTGCCCTTTAATACAATGGGCTCTCATTGTCCTTAGCAGTCTCACATGTGACACCTTTGATCTATCATCTTTGAAGACTTTCTGAAAATCTAGGTAAACAACATCCACCGACTCCTTTGTCTGTCCTGCTATTTACTTCTTCAAAGAATTTCAGCAGATTCGTCAGGCAAGAATGCCCCTTCACAAAACCACGCTGACCGGCATATTTTATCATGAACTAAGTACTCCGTAACCTCATCCTTGATAATGGACTCTAAAATCTTACCAACCACTGAAGTCAGGCTAACCGGCCTAAAGTTCCCACTATTCTGTTTTGCTCCTTTCGTGTACAGCAGGGAAATATTGGCAATTTTCCAATCATCTGAAACCACTCCTGACTCTAGTAAAGTCAGTTTAAAAAGAGGTAAAGGCAGATAAAGGTAAAGGCAGGTAAAGGCAGTTTAAAAAGAGCGCCAAGACCCAGGTTCTAGAGTTATATTTGCGTGGAGCTCAGAGAACCAGGCAGTTTAAAAATGGAGTAAAGAGTTAATTGGCTGGAAAGCTTGTAACAAAAGAAGGTGACTCACAGGTAAAGGCAGTTTAAAAAGAACGCCAAGACCCTGGTTCAGCTAATTTACTAATCAATTTACTAATCAGCCCTAAAGTAGTTGATTAGGTAGCAGATAAAAATAAGTGCAGCTGTAGCAAAGCCACCTTGGCGGTGAAGTGCAAGTCTTTGGCTCAAGAGTCTTCAACAAGGAGGCTGCGCTTGTTTGCACTTTGACTTTTGATTTTTGTCACTGAAGAAATGGCAGGCATGTTGGTGCAGTGTGTTTCCTGTAGAATGTGGGAAGGCAGGAGTACTGCTGGAGCTTCTGGAAACTACACCTGCAGGAATTGTGTCCAGGTGCAGCTCCTGAGTGAACGCGTTGGAGAACTGGAGAAGCAGTTGGTTGACCTCAGAGACATCTGGGAAAACAAGAGTTTCCTGGACAGGACCTACAGTGAGGTTGTCATGCCAAGGATACAGGAAGAGCAAAGGTGGTTGACTGTGAGAAAGGGCAGTACAAGTGGAGTGCAGGTGGCTGTGCCAAATGAAAACAGGTACACCCTCTTGGGAGCTGTCGGGGCAGAAGATGCTTCCAGCCCGAACGGCGGACTCCAATACCAACGATGAGACTCGACTGGGGAGACTGATGTCAGGCAGAGCCATAGTGGTGGGTGACTCCATTGTCTGAGGTGCAGACAGGAGATTCTGTGGTGGCAGGCAAAACTTGAGGATGGTCTATTGCCTCCCTGGCGCCAGGGTTAAAGATGTCACAGACTGACTTCAGAACATCTTCGAGGAGGAAGGTGAACAGCCAGAAGTAGTTGTGCACGTGGGCACAAAGGATGTCGGGAGGAAGAGGACGGAGGTTCTGCATCGTGAGTTTAAAGAGTTAGGAAGAAGACCGAAAAGCAGGACTTCAAGGGTGGTTATCTCTGGATTGCTTCCTGTACCTCGTGCTGGTGAGGGCAGGAACAGGGAGATAGGGGACATGAATGTGTGGCTGAGGGGCTGGTGCAGGGAGCAGGGATTTAGATTTATAGACTATTGGGGTCTTTTCTGGCCTAGGGGTGACCTGCACAAAAGGGGCGGGTTACACCTTAACTGGAGGGGGACCAACGTTCTGGCAGGCAGTTTTACTAGTGCTACACGTGTGGGTTTAAACTAAATAGTGGGGGGAAGGGGTTGACAAATTGGGAATATAAAGATGGAGTTAAAGGGGAAGTGATTACAGGAAAAGTTGCAAAAGACTCCTGAATTAATGGGAAGGAAAGTTCGAGAAGGGATAAGAGAGTAAGGTCAGGGCCAATAGTAACCGGTGTGAGAGGGGAGGTGAATACCAAAGTGTTGTATTTGAATGTGCGAAGTATAAAAAATAAAGTGGATGAGCTTGAGGCTCAGTTAAATGTTGGCAAGTATGATGTTGTGGGAATTACAGAGACATGGCCGCAAGAAGACCAGGGCTGGGAGCTGAATATTTAGGGGTATACGACCTATTGAAAAGACAGACAGATGGGCAGAGGGGGTGGGGTTGCTCTGTTGGTAAGGAATGAAATTCAGACACTTGCAAGGGGTGACATAGAATCAGGAGATGTAGAATAAGTATGGACTGAACTGAGGAATTGTATGGGTAAAAAGACCCTAATGGGAGTTATCTACAGGCCCCCAAACAATATAGGGTGCAAGTTGAATCAAGAGTTAAAATTGGCATGCGCAAAGGTAATGCTACAGGGGTTATGGGAGATTTCAACTTGCAGGTAGACTGGGAAAATCAGCTTGGTAATGGGCCCCAAGAAAGGGAGTTTGTGGAGTGCCTCTGAAAAGGATTCTTAGAGCAGCTTGTACTGGAGCCTACCAGGGAGAAGGCAATTCTGGATTTAGTGTTGTGTAATGAACCTGATCTGATAAGGGGACTCGAGGTAAAAGAGCCATTAGGAGGTAGTGATCATAATAGACAATAGGTGCAGGAGGAGGCCATTCGGACCTTCGAGCCAGCACCGCCATTCAATGTGATCATGGCTGATCATTCTCAATCAGTACCCCGTTCCTGCCTTCTCCCCATACCCCCTGACTCTGCTATCCTTAAGAGCTCTATCTAGCTCTCTCGAATGCATTCAGAGAATTGGCCTCCACTGCCTTCTGAGGCAGAGAATTCCACAGATTCACAACTCTCTGACTGAAAAATATTTTTCCTCATCTCAGTTCTAAATGGCCTACCCCTTATTCTTAAACTGTGGCCCCTTGTTCTGGAATCCCCCAACATTGGGAACATGTTTCCTGCCTCTAACGTGTCCAACCCTTTAATAATCTTATACGTTTCGATAAGATCTCCTCTCATCCTTATGATAATATGATGTAATATGAAGATAAGAAAAATGGCAATAAGGGGAAAAAGGTGAGGTACGAAGGTAAGCTAGCCAAGAATATAAAGGAGGATAGATAGTAAAAGCTTTTTTAGGTATGTAAAGAGGAAAACAATAGTCAAGGCAAATGTGGGTCCCTTGAAGACCGAAGCAGGGGAATTTATTATGGGGAACAAGGAAATGGCAGACGAATTGAACCGGTACTTTGGATCTGTCTTCACTGAGGAAGATACAAGCAATCTCCCAGATGTACTAGTGGCCAGAGATCCTAGGGTGACGGAGGAACTGAAGAAAATTCACATTAGGCAGGAAATGGTGGTGGGTAGACTGATGGGACTGAAGGCTGATAAATTCCCATGGCCTGATGGTCTGCATCCCAGGGTACTTAAGGAAGTGGCTCTAGAAATCGTGGACACATTGGTGATCATTTTCCAATGTTCTATAGATTTAGGATCAGTTCCCATGGATTGGAGGATAGCTAATGTTATCCCACTTTTTAAGAAAGGAGGGAGAGAGAAGACGGGAAATTATAGACCAGTTAGCCTGACATCAGTGGTGGGAAAGATGCTGGAGTCAATTATAAAAGAACAAATTGCGGAACATTTGGATAGCAGTAACAGGATCGTTCCAAGTCAGCATGGATTTATGAAGGGGAAATCATGCTTGACTAATATTCTGGAATTTTTTGAGGATGTAACTAGGAAAATTGACAGGGGAGAGCTGGTGGATGTGGTTTACCTTGACTTTCAGAAAGCCTTCGACAAGGATCCACATAGGAGATTAGTGGGCAAAATTAGAGCACATGGTATTGGAGGTAGGGTACTGACATGGATAGAAAATTGGTTGACAGACAGAAAGCAGAGTGGGAATAAATGGGTCCCTTTCAGAATGGCAGGCAGTAACTAGTGGGGTACCGCAAGGCTCGGTGCTGGGACCACAGCTATTTACAATATACATTAATGACTTGGATGAATGGATTAAAAGTACCATTAGCAAATTTGCAGATGATACAAAACTGGGTGGTAGTGTGAGCTGTGAGGAAGATGCTACGAGGTTGCAGGGTGACTTGGACAGGTTGTGTGAGTGGGTGGATACATGGCAGATGCAGTTTAATGTGGATAAGTGTGAGGTTATCCACTTTGGTGGTAAGAATAGGAAGACAGAGTATTATCTGAATGGTGTCAAGTTAGGAAAAAGGGACGTACAACGAGATCTGGGTGTCCGAGTGCATCAGTCACTGAAAGGAAGCATGCAGGTACAGCAGGCAGTGAAGAAAGCCAATGGAATGTTGGCCTTCATAACAAGAGGAGTTGTATAGGAGCAAAGAGGTCCTTCTGCAGTTGTACAGGGCCCTAGTGAGACCGCACCTGGAGTACTGTGAGCAGTTTTGGTCTCCAAATTTGAGGAAGGATATTCTTGCCATTGAGGGCGTGCAGCGTAGGTTTACTAGGTTAATTCCCGGAATGGCAGGACTGTCATATGTTGAAAGACTGGAGCGACTAGGCGTGTATACACTGGAATTTAGAAGGATGAGAGGAGATCTTATCGAAACGTATAAGATTATTAAGGGGTTGGACACGTTAGAGGCAGGAAACATGTTCCCAATGTTGGGGGAGTCCAGAACAAGGGGCCACAGTTTAAGAATAAGGGGTAGGCCATTTAGAACTGAGATGAGGAAGAACTTTTTCAGTCAGAGAGTTGTGAATCTGTGGAATTCTCTGCCTCAGAAGGCAGTGGAGGCCAATTCTCTGAATGCATTCAAGAGAGAGCTAGATAGAGCTCTTAAGGATAGAAGAGTCAGGGGGTATGGGGAGAAGGCAAGAACGGGGTACTGATTGAGAATGATCAGCCATGATCACATTGAATGGCGGTGCTGGCTCGATGGGCCGAATGGCCTCCTCCTGCGTCTATTGTCTATTGTCTGTTATGTTGTGTCGTTTTTTTATAAACCAGCATCTGCAGTTTCGCTACAGCTCAAGAGCCATGAATGGCACCAAAATACCCATTCAGCTGGATGGTAGGGGAAGCCGTAGTACAATGTCGACTGTTGGGGTGCATCTGGAGTATATTGTTAACAACAGAATGACCGATCAGTATTGGGCTAGAACTGTTCATCAAATTTATGAATCACGTTTCTGAAAGGATCATCAGGATTAACAAAATTGGATGATGACACAAGGATAGATAGCATTGAAAGGAGTGCACGGAAAAAAGTTGAAGCAGACCAATATTAATTGATTAATAAAATGGTGGCAAAGAGATGTAAATAGTCAGGCCAAATGCGAGGTCATCAAACATAGACATACTGCATTCCAAATGGTGAAAATCTATATATGCCAAGGGAAATAACATGGAAATTGCACTCTGGCCATAAATAATAAATCTTTTGGGATATGAGTGTGTGCCTGAGGGCTGGAAGACGGCAAATGTTTTCATTTAAAATTCTTAAGTTTATACTCCAATCCGGTCCACCACCGATTTTCTGGCAACTGGTGGTCCGGCACCTACGGACAAAATTATGAGAGCACACTTGGAATATCCCCTGGAACTCCCCATCGGAAATGTGGTGCCTAGGCCGGGTGAGGTGTCCGATCTCGATCTGATCAGGACTTCCACAACCGATCAGCAGATTGAATTTGCCCCTTGCGGCCAGGACTCTGGAACTCCGGCCTAGCCAGAGCCGGCAGATCCGTTACCTTAGCCGACTTCCACTGCCGATCGGCAGGTCAAATTTGCACCCTGCGGTCAGGGATCTGGAACTCCGATCCAGCCGGAGCCAGTAGATCCATTCCCATAGCTGGCATTTGAGGATATGTAAATGCCATTAAGGGCCACCTGTATACTTTCCCCTTGTGTTCAACCTCCCAGAGTGCAACCCATCACACGTGCTCGGACTAAACTCCATATGCCATTTCTAGACAAAGGTAGATAAATCTCCAGGGCCTGATCAGATATATCCGAGGACATTGCGGGAAACTAGAGAGGAAATTGCGGGAGCCCTGGTTGAAATTTACGAATTGTCCTTAAATACAGGAGAGGTGCTGGAAGACTGGAGGGTGGCAAATGTTGTGCCTCTTTTCAAGAAGGGCTGCAGGGAAAATGCTGGGAACTATAGGCCGGTAGGCTTAACATTTGTAGTTGGTAAGTTACTAGAGAGTATTTTGAGGGATAGGTTATACAGGCATTTGGATGGGCAAGGGCTGATTAGGGATAGTCAGCATGGTTTTGCAGGTGGGAGGTCATGTCTCTCAAATCTGATTGATTTTTTTGAAGACGTGACCAAAAAGGTCAATGAGGGCAGAGCTGTAGATGGATTTCAGTAAGGCATTCGGTAAGGTTCTGCATGGTAGGCTGCTCTGGTAGGTTAGATCGCATGGGATCCAAGGAGAGATAGCTGAATGGACAGCAAATTGGGTCCATGGATGGAAGCAGAGGGTAATGGTAGAAGGTTGCTTCTTGGACTGGAGGCATGTGACTAGTGGTGTGCCTCAGCGTTCAGTGCTGCGACCGTTACTGTTTGTCATCTACATCAATGATTTGGATGAGAACATACAGGGCAAGATTATCAAATTTGCTGATGATACAAAAGTGTGTGGTTTTGATAGTGAAGATGGTTGTGAAAGATTGCAGTAGGATCTGGATTGATTGGCCAGGTGGGCGGAGGAATGGTTGATGGAATTTAATACAGAGAAGTGTGAGGTGTTGCATTTTGAGATGTCGAACAAGGGCAGGACCTACACAGTAAATGTTAGGCCTCTAGGTAGTGTTGAAGAGCAGAGGGATCCAGGAGTACAGGTGCATGGTTCCTTGAAGGTTGAGTCGCAGGTAGATAAGGTGGTCAAAAAGGTTTTTGGCACTTTGGCCTTCATCAGTCAGAGTATTGAGTATAGAAGTTGGGAGGTCATGTTGCAGTTGGATGACATTGGTGAGACTTCATTTAGAATATTGTGTTCAGTTCTGGGCACCATGTTATAGGAAAGATATTGTCAAGCTTGAAAGGGTTCAGAAAAGATCTACAAGGATGATGCCAGGACTAGAGGGTGTGAGCTATAGGGAGAGGTTGAGTAGACTGGGTCTCTATTCCATGGAGCGCAGGAGGATGAGGGGGGATCTTAGAGGTTTACAGAATCATGAGAGGAATAGATCGGGGAGATGCACAGTGTCTTGCCCAGAGTAGGGGAATCAAGGACCAGAGGATATAGGTTCAAGGTGAAGGGGAAAAGATTTAATAGGAATCCGAGGGGTAACTTTTTCACACATAGGATGGTGGGTGGATGGAACAAGCTGCTAGAGGAGGTAGTTGAGGTTAAACTATTGCATTTTGTGAAATAAATACCTTCGATTTGTACCAGCATCTGCAGTTATTTTCTTAAACTATTGCAACGTTTAAGAAACAATTAGACAGCTACCGTACATGGATAGGACAGGTTTGGAGGGATATGGACCAAGGGCAGGGAAGGGGGACTCGTGTAGCTGGGACATTGTTAGCCAGTGTGGGCAAGTTGGGCCGAAAGGCGTTTCCACACTATTACCCAATGACTATACACGAGTGCGCAATTACTCATTTTCCCACCCAAACGGGATTCATTCCTAAAAGAAAACTAAAATTGCAAGAGCGGCAAAGAACTCCATAGACTGGATTTCTGTGATGTTCATGTGCACATTCACCATAACTTTGGCAGACGTTTACTGGAAACTGAAAACAATAACCAGATCACAGAATTACTTGCCTCCTGTGTAATCATGTGCACGCATAAGATTACACTAATGTCACAGTTTAGTTAATTGCAAACAATTCATGTAGCAGATTTACAGAAATACGGATAAACCATAAAACCTAACCTCAATGTCCTTCTGGTTCGTCAGTTCCTTCGGAAAGACGGAAAGGAACATTTTGAGCCACAGCAAACCTTTCGCTTTCATTTCTTCATTGTCTTCTTGTAAATAATAGTCAAGTTTAATCGCCTTTGCTGTTGCGATGATATTGCCATTTGGTTTCAATTCTACACCTCCGACGGTTGAACCAGTAAAGACGCCATTCATTATTGGATAAGTAAACGCTTTGCTACCCAACGAAGTAAGGATGCGTTTTAAAACATCTGAAAATGTATTTGAGAAGCAAGAGCCCGATTTCCGTGCACAGAGAGAAGTATAGTTCCATGTGACATTGTTCTTGTCAGAAATACGAAGCTGCTTTACTTTTTCATCGAGTGCTAGAATCACATTAAGTGCATCACTGGTAAGGATGTTGTTACCTTTTGCTACAGCAATAAAGGAGGCATATGTCCCCTCCGTGTAAAGCCTCTGTGCGCTGAAGAATTCAGAATCATTGGTTGGAAAATGTTCCCGTATAAACTCTCTCTCGGACTTTGCTGGTCCACCAATGGGTGTAAATTGCTCTTCCAAATCATTGGCTTCAAGTACTGGCAAAAAATAAAAACCCGTTCCCAGACCTGCGGAAATAAGTAGAGGAATTGTGAAGAACCACCAGGGATTTTTGCCCACGATATGTCCAAGTTTCTCAAAACCTTTGCAGAGGGGTTTCTCAACGCAGTCTGTCTGACAAGAACACATGATGACAATTCAGTAAAACTCCAAATCCATCACTTCTTCAAAATGCCGGTTTTAAGAACAGGAAGAAGTGACGCTCGGCAAATCATTGTGCGTGCTTACTCACTGATGGGTGTACTGAAATGATGTCATTCAGTAACTGCAAGCTGTGGCATTCAAACGCACACTGCCATCTATCTGTTTCCCAGAGATAGTTCCTATTCTGCTGCCTCGCCTATTCTGCTTTGGGTCTCGGCTTGACCCGAAGTCCATCGACTTATCCTGATAATTATGTCATCTGGTCAACTCCTTCATGTATAAACGTTGGAGAACGACTGAATTTTTATTAGCAAAAGGAATTGCACACCAGGAAAAGGCTATGTGAAGAATTATATTGGAAGTGCCTAGACATTAAAAAAAAATGTGACTTGTGTTAGGAATTATTCAGGGATTGTAAAATTATCTGGGCATCCTTGTGCACATTAAGTGAATCGTATGCTAATTTTGCTATTTTTTTTACTTAATGAGTTTTTATGTCCACCATTTGTCTTCTACTTAAAACAAATCACATTCAAAATAAATTAAAGACAACATGACAAATGTGTATCAACATGTGTGTTAATATTGCATCATCCACCCACCATTTTATCACCACTTGAGAAGAAGTTGTCCAGCGGTTCACAAAAATGGATATCAAGCAATTCACAAAATGGATATCAAGCAATTCACAAAATGGATATCAAGCAATTCACAAAATGGATATCACTCCAAGGAGGCAAACAACAAACATAACATTGCATCAATGTTGCGTGAAGTCACACCGAGAGATCGCAATATTGCTTGTGGTCAGCCAAGATTCTGAATCCAGGATTGTCAAGCCTGGGTCTGAAACCGGATCACTGTCACCTAGGAGAATGGGTTGGAGAGGCTGTAAAAGGAAGCCTTCAGAATGCTTTTGATAAGGTACCGCATGTGAGGCTGCTAAAGAAGATGAGAGCCTATGGTATCAAAGGGAAGATACTAGCATTGATAGCAGATTGGCTGGATAGCAGAAAGAGTGGCAATAAAGGTTTTTTTTTTGGTTGACCAGTGACTAGCGGAGTTCCGCTGGGGTCGGTGTTGGGGCCTCTACTCGTCATGTTGTATATTAATGAGGGGATTGAAGACTTTGTGGCCAGGTTTGCAGATGATACGAAGATAGGTGGAGGAGCAGGTAGTGGAGAGAAACGGGCTCTGCAGATGGACTTGGACAGGTTGGGAGAGTGGGGAGAGAAATGGCAGATGGAATATAATGTAGCAAAGTGTGGAGTCATGCTTTTTGGTAGTAGGAATAAAGGCGTGGACTATTTTCTAAATGGGGAAAAAATCCAAAAATCGGAGGTGCAAAATTGGTGCAGCATTCCCAAAAAGTTAATTTACAAGTCGAATCGATAGCTGGGAAGGCAAACGTAATGTTAGCATTTATTTCAAAAGGAGTAGAATACAAAAACAGGGATGTAATCCTGAGGCTCTATAAGGCGCTGGTCAGACTGCATTTGGAAGCAATTTTGGGCCCCATATCTGAGGATGTGCTGGCTCTGGGGAGGGTCCAGAGGAGGTTTATAACAGCATCTGCAGTTCCTACGTAGGGACCACACCTCTGTCTGGTCTATTAACTACATCTGCACTGCGACTGCAGTATCCCAAAGGAAGTAACGCAAGGACAGAAATACCAGAGGAGTGTTGATCGAATTGGCCTCTGTTCAAATTCTTCTGGATTAGCAATGAGCAAAGAATAATTGTAGGCATTAATATGGCCTTAAGTATTCCTACATTGAAAGTTCTAATTCAGGTCCCTCATCTTGTCCAGGAGCACTAGACTGCAACTGGTGCAGCAGGAGCATAATGATGACTCCTGCTCAGCGGTGGTGGCTCACTCTGAGAGAGCACTATCGTTTAGTCATTCACCATCCAATGGGACTGTACCTTGGCACCCAGCCATCATCCTTTGTGGGTTGCCCTATTGATGTACTAAATTCTTTGGAGCAGAAGTTGAAGGCACTAGCCCTTTGGAGCGCTGATCTACCATTCCCCTCCTGCCATGACTGCGGCCCACATATGCATGTAGATGTACGACATGCGGCACCCACCTTGAAAATGCTACCTATTCAAGTGGCTGGTATCTGAGCTCCTAGCAGCAAGTGCTAAATCAAATAATGCGGTGCCTTCTCCTTAGTTGCTTTGTTTCATAAATGACGGAGCTGGATCAAGCGCAGTTTCTTGGTCACGTGGAAGAAGAAAGGTACAAAGTCAGAGTTGGGGAGGTGTTACGAGGTGCATGCTTACATCATCTGCATTTATAACAGGTGGGCACACAAGTTCACAAAGAGTTGAAGATGAAGAGTAATTGATTTCAAATTAAGTCTTAAGGTTGCCAAATAATTTTACACTTGATAATAGCTTACAGAAAAATCTTTTAAGAGTTTGATAGTTACCTAACTCAATTCAGTAAGTAAAATGATGCAGTTGTTACACAGCCACGTTATCAGATATGCTAAGATAGTTTAAAGCCAAAGTTCATAGTAAACTATGGAAATTGTGATCAATAGAATCTATATCTGCTGTATATATGTATCTGCTGTAAGTCATCAAAAATTGTTTTCTTTCTGGGTCCAGAAAATTAATTCTTGTAAATATTAATTATTTTTATTTCACAGTGAATTTACACAAAAATGTTGTATGTATATCAACATCATTTCAGTTACATCTACTTTTCCTTTAAGGTGACATTGAAATTCTGTAACTCCTTTCATCATGGGACTTGGGAGTGGTAGTGCAGGCTACCCAAAAACTGAATCTGTAAGTAGAATCCGTAGTAAGGAAAGCAAACGTAATCCTAGCATTTATTTCAAGATGGCTAGAATACAAAAACAGGGATGTAATGCTGAGTAGGGGGGTCAGAGGTTATGGGGAGAAGGTAGGAGAATGGGGTTAGGAGAGAGAGATAGATCAGCCATGATTGAATTTTTGCTGTGTGCTATCCAGACAGTGTAAACAATATACAAGGCTATACATGAATGCAATCAAGCAGTCCACAGTGTACAGATATAGGATAGAGGGTATAGCGTTTTGTGCAATAAAGTCCAATTAAATATAGTTTGAAGGTCTCCAATGAGGTAGATAGGAGGTCAGCACTACATTCTAGCAGATGAGAGGACAGTTTAGTTGCCTGAAGTAGAGGTGTTGGTGTGCTTTCCTGGCCATTGCTTCGATGTGCCTGGTCCAGGTTTAAATTGCTGGTTGCAGAATCTCTTAAACTAATACCCAGTATTTAGAAAGGTCAAAAATAATATGGTATTATTTGGGTCACTCTCCAAGTCTTAGAGCTTCTTCAGACTTGGCTCTTTTCAGAGTGTAGTGTCATAGAGTAATACAGCAAGGAAGAAGGACTTTTGGCACAACTGTCCATGCTGACCAAGATGCCCATCTAAATTAGTCCCATTTACCTGCTTTTGACACATATCCCTCGAAATGAGAAGGATATTCTTGCTATTGAGGGCGTGCAGCGTAGGTTCACTAGGTTAATTCCCGGAATGGCGGGACTGTCATATGTTGAAAGGCTGGAGCAATTAGGCTTGTATACACTGGAATTTAGAAGGATGAGGGGGGATCTTATTGAAACATATAAGATAATTAGGGGATTGGACACATTAGAGGCAGGAAACATGTTCCCAATGTTGGGGGAGTCCAGAACAAGGGGCCACAGTTTAAGAATAAGGGGTAGGCCATTTAGAACGGAGATGAGGAAGAACTTTTTCAGTCAGAGAGTGGTGAAGGTGTGGAATTCTCTGCCTCAGAAGGCAGTGGAGGCCAGTTCGTTGGATGCTTTCAAGAGAGAGCTGGATAGAGCTCTTAAGGATAGCGGAGTGAGGGGGTATGGGGAGAAGGCAGGAACGGGGTACTGATTGAGAGTGATCAGCCATGATCGCATTGAATGGCGGTGCTGGCTCGAAGGGCTGAATGGCCTACTCCTGCACCTATTGTCTATTGTCTATTGAAAGCTTTTTTATCCTCAGTTCAGTTTAGTTTATTGTCATGTGTACGGAGATACAGTGAAAAAACAGCTTTTGTTGCGTGCTATCCTGTCGGCAGAAAGACAATACATGATTACAATTGAGCCATTTACAGTGTATAGATATATGATGAGGGAATAATGTTTAGTGCAAGGTAAAGCCAACAAAGTCCAATCAAGGATAGACCGAGGGTCACCAATGAGAAAGATAGTAATTCATCCGTGTACCCCTGCAAATATCTGTTTGATGTACGAGGGGCAAACTGACTTTAAATGCAGTAAATCACAACATGCTGGAGTGACTGAACAGATCAGGCAGCATCTCTGGCGGGACACGGAAAGGTAACGTTTCGGGTCTGTGTTTCAGTCTGAAGAGGGATCCAGGCCTGAAATGTCACCTATCCACAACCTTTAGAGGTGCTGCCTGACCCGCTGAGTTCCTTCAGCACTTTGTGTTTTACTCAATATTCCTGCATCTGCAGTTTCTTGTGTCTGCAATTAAATGCAATATGTCAATCCTAAGTGGGGTCTGCTACATGTTTCCATCCTCCATTAATATATCAAACTTCCTGATGTAAGTATATATTTACTTTTGTACCATTGAGCAATATTTAATCGTGCTGCCTCTGGGGATTAGCATCATTTAGCCTCAGTTTGATTGGACAGGTGGGGGTAGTGCTCTGCAGAGCATTTTGCAGTGGATGCCAAGAGCCTCAGTAAGGGTGGGAATGGGGCACAGCATCTTGGCTGCCTCATAGTCATAGAATTGCACAGAACAGAAACGGGCATTCCTACCATCCTAGTCACACCAACCTTTTTGCTCATTTACACTAAACCCATCTGCAGCATTGGGACCAATCCAATGCCTTGCCTTAGTTAATGTCTGTCTATCTATCTCAAACATAGTCATTGTATCTGATTCCACCATGTCCTCAGAGCAGCGAGTTCCAGATACTAACAAATGCATGTAAACAATTCTACCGCTCAGGTCTCCTTTACCACTCCTATCTCTCACCTTAAATCCACATCTTCTTGTTTTTGATATCCTCACCTTGGAAAAAATTATAGTAATTTTCAACCCTATCCATCTTTAGGTTTAGGTTTAGGTATTATTTTCTCATGTACCGAGGTACAGGGAATAGCTTTGTTTTGCCTACCATCCAAACCGATCAAATATATCATACATAAATATCATGAAAAAAGATATAAAGTGCCTGAAAGGTCACCTATCCATGTTCTCCAAAGATGCTACCTGATCCGCTGAGTTATTCCAACACTTTGTATCTTTTTTTGTAATTACATTGTAATTCTGCATTGATAGATCACTAAATAAAAATTAGAGAGAATCAAATATTCAGGATCTTCAGCTGGTGCCATTGCTGAAAGGAGTTGTGGAATTTCAATCTTACCTTGGATCAGAATGCTCTTCTTTTCTACAAGTAGACGTACATTTAATTGAATAGTCTATTAAAATAATGTTGAATTATTGGACAACATCTCTCTGTCGTGCACTGTGAAATTAAATAATTAATTTATTTGCAATTGATTAATATACAGAATTAAAGCATTCTGATCCAGAAAAGAAACCATTTTTGAAGGTTTGTACCATCAATTTCATACATAGGTTTATTGACCCTAATTTGAATAATCTGTAATAATCTTTGGCTTTAAGGTACCATATGATGTCTGATTGTATTGCTCTGTGTCAAGTTCATGGCTTTAATTATTGAACTGAGTTAGTGATCAATCAAATTATTTTGGCCAATTTCCACAACCTTGTAAGCTATATTCAAGCAAAAAAATTATTTAGTAATGTTGTTTCATTTGAAATAGTTAAATCATGTTCAAAAATTGGTCACCTGGATGTGGATAATGTATGCACGCATCTCTTAGAAAATGTGACTTCAATGCACAACATTCCTGCACTCCAGAATCCTTTGTGTTGAAGATGAAAAATTATCAATCCAACACCAAATCAGCAAACATCATATCAATGAATGAATTAATTAATAAGTTTATTGGCCAAGTATGCATATACAAGGAATGTGCCTTGGTGCTCCGCTCACAAATGACAACACAAACATACAGTTAACAATTAAGAATAAAGCATAAACACATCAAAACCATAAGGATACAACATTACGGTCTAAACATGGGGGTGAAAATAAACCAGAGCAAAAAATAGACTACAGACTTTGGTTATTGAGTAGAACTATCACTCGTGGAAAAAAAAGCTGTTTTTGTGTCTGGCTGTGGCTGCTTTGACAGTCCGGAGCCACCTTCCAGAGGGAAGTGCTTCGAAGAATTTGTGGCCAGGGTGAGAGGGGTCAGAGATGGTCTTGCCTGCTCGCTTCCTGGCCCTTGCAGTGTACAGTTCGTCAATGGGGGGAAGGTTGCAGCCAGCAACCTTCTCAGCTGTGCGAATGATCCATTACAGCCTCCGGATGTCGTGCTTGGTGGCTGAGCCAAACCAGACCATGATGGAGAAGGTGAGGACGGACTCAATGAAAGCAGTATAGAATTGGACCATTATTGCCTGTGGCAGATTGTGTTTCTTCAGTTGCTGCAGGAAGTACATCCTCTGTTGGGCTTTTTTGACTGGAGTCGATGGTGGCCCCCACCATCGTCAACAATGTCAACAAATGTATCAGTGGATATCAGTAGATACGTAACATCGTAACATCGTGGCATTGTGGCAAAGTAGTACCAAATTATTCCAACTGCTAACACTACAGAAAATGTTCAGATACTGGGTTCCTTCAAAGTTTCATCGTGTTTCAATCCCTTTAATGAAATTGTTGCAAAGCTAAAAGCACTCTTCTTTGCTATCCAACATATTTCAGTTACAAATTTACCTCTCAGAACCATATGCCACAGGAGGCAATTTGGAGATCATATCGAGGGTTGGGGGACTTAACAAATCTGTGTAATTTCAGAATGTCATTGGACTGAGCATCGTGAGGCAGAATAGTGAATTAATTAAGCCATAAGGAAGTATGCTATACCCAACTTTTGAGAAACCAACAAAGATTGAGGTTCTCATGGAAATGTCACTGAGATACTGAAGAAGTTAGATGTGAGTTTATTGGGCAATTATGAGCGTGCGATAAAGTGTCCCTCAGTAGTAGTCTCTTTAGTAACATCCTTAAATACAACACGTTCACCTATTTGAGCACAACTGCGGCATTAAGATTATATTATGAAGGGATATAATTATAAAATTGAATAAATTTTAGACAAGAAAACAATACAGTGTTCAGCACTGGTGAATAACAGGCATTTTAATTTTGTGTAAATATGTAAAATAAATTATAATATAAGAAGGTATAATCTTAATTAAATATTCATTGCATCGAATGTTTCATATCTTTATAAAGTTTCAGTGTACTCCTTTACTAATAATATTATTTGCATTCACAAACTGCAATAAATATTGCTCTGTCAATTTTTCAATTTGATTAACGGATTTCAATAAACAAATGATCTGATGATGACGAACAGCAAACTACACATATTAACTGACAAAAATAAAAGTAACTGAAAAAAATCAATGGCATTTTTTTCTGAAACATTTTTTACAATATCTGAAGATATGCATTTGAAGCACAATTTTGCAATCTCACACTATCTAAGTATCATCCAGATTACAGACAGTCAACTAATCTGCACAATTGGTATAGAACATAGAACAGTACAGTACAGCACAGGAAAGGAACAGAGCCTTTGGCGCACAATATCTGTGCCGAACATGACACCAAGACTCTATCTAATTGACCCTAAGCACAATTCATATCCCTTGATAACCTGTGCCTATCCAAACATCTTGTGAATGCCACTGTCATACCTGCCTCAACCACCACTCCTGCCAGTGCATTCCATGCACATACCACACTGTGTAAAAAACCTGCCTCCTTTTAACTTTGTCTCTCTCACCTTAAAGCTATACCCACTAGTATTTAATTTTTCCATCATAGGAAAAGGGTTTAGTCTGTATACCTTATCTATGCCTCTCATAATTTAATATACTTATACCAGCATTCAAGAGAAAACAATCGAAGTCTGGCCAAACTCCCCCTGTTGCTAATACCCACTGATCCAGGCATCATTCTGATAAACCTCCTTTGCACCCTTTCCAAAGCCTTCACATCCTTCTTATATTGGTGTGACCAGCACTGCATGCAATACTTCAAATGCAGCCTAACCAAAGTCCTATAAAGCTGCATAATGACTTACTGACTGAATGTCCTGACCAAGCATACAATGCCTTTGTTACCACTCTATCTACTGGTGTTGCCACTTTCAGGGAGTTATCCCTCTGTATATCAATGCTGTTACCAATCTTGCCATTTATTGTTTATTTTCTCCATACATTTGACCTTACAAAGTTCAACACCACACATTTGTCCAGATTAAACTACATCTGCCATTTCTGTGCCCATTTCTGTAGCTGATCTATATCCCACTACATACTTTGACAGCCTTCCTCACAGTCCAATCATGGTGTCACGACAAATTTACTAACCAACCCACCTACGTTTATGTTAAGGAAACAAAACTGCAGATGCTGGTATAAATCAAGAGAAGTTGAGTATAGGAGCAAGTCCTTCTGCAGTTGTACAGGACCCTAGTGAGACCGCACCTGGAGTACTGTGTGCAGTTTTGGTCTCCAAATTTGAGGAAGGATATTCTTGCTATTGAGGGCGTGCAGCGTAGGTTTACTAGGTTAATGCCTGGAATGGCGGGACTGTCACATGTTGAAAGACTGGAGTGACTAGGCTTGTATACACAGGAATTTAGAAGGATGAGAGGGGATCTTATCGAAACATATAAGATTATTAAGGGGTTGGACACGTTAGAGGCAGGAAACATGTTCCCAATGTTGGGGGAGTCCAGAACCAGGGGCCACAGTTTAAGAATAAGGGGTAGGCCATTTAGAATGGAGATGAGGAAAAACTTTTTCAGTCAGAGAGTTGTAAATCTGTGGAATTCTCTGCCTCAGAAGGCAGTGGAGGCCAATTCTCTGAATGCATTCAAGAGAGAGCTAGATAGAGCTCTTAAGGATAGTGGAGTCAGGGGGTATGGGGAGAAGGCAGGAACGGGGTACTGATTGAGAATGATCAGCCAAGATCACATTGAATGGTGGTGCTGGCTCGAAGGGCCGAATGGCCTACTTCTGCACCTATTGTCTATTGTGTTTCTTCCAACAGAGCTAAAGTCTCATCTGCGGTTTCCCAGGGTACAGTCCTGGGACCCCGTCTGTTTTTGGCATATATCAATGAGCTGCCTTCGAAGGTCCACTCAAAGGTTATACTCTTTGCGGATGATTGTATACTCTATAATAGAATAAGATCCATGGAGGATTCGGAGAGACTCCAACTAGATCTTGATGCTTTAGTCAAATGGGAAGGAGATTGGCAGATGTCTTTCAATTCTTCTGAGTGCTTCAGTATGAGAGTCACCCACAGGAGGAATCCGGTTACCATGAAGTACAAGATGGGGCACTCCACCCTGGAAGAGGTGAAACATCATCCCTACCTGGGAGTGGAACTTAGCAGTGATTTGAAATCGTCTACTCACATCAACCAAACAACTACCAAGGCTAACAGAATGCTGGCATTACTGAAATATTTATTATTGTACCAATAGAACCAACTCTGCCGCCTACAAGACTCTGATAAGACCCATACTTGAGTATTGCTCTGCGCCCTGGGATCCACAACACAAAACAGATGGGGACAAGTTAGAAATAATTCAACATGGAGCTGCAAGGTTCACCGTTGGCGATTACAGTAGGGAGTCCAGTATCACTAAAATCCTTGTTGATCTAGAGTGGGAAACTCTTCAAGGCCGTAGGATCAAATTACGCCTGACGACCAGATATAAAGAAATGCACGGGTTTATTCCAAGCAACATCAAGAGTAATCTTCAATCTCCAAATTCATCCAGACAACCAAAGACCAGGCAATCAGGGGTTTTCAAATACAACATCATCCCAACAAGTAAAGACTGTTATAGGTATTCACTGCACCCAAAGACAATTCGCGAATGGAATCATCTCCACCATGCCATTCGCAATGTACCCGACGTTAAGACCTTCAAGACCAAATTGGAAACAATTGATATTAAGACGTTGACCTTTAAGGCCCACTTTAATATTTAATTACGACTTGGCACATGACCCTCCTAATGTATGCGACGACCAGTGATGGTGATTATATGTCAAGATACAGATACAGAAAAATGTATTTCAAAGATTTATATACTCTTACAAATAAATCTACTTAAACAACTGGAAACAAAACATACCAACATTTGCAATAAATGTAAATTCCTTAGTGTGTCATGTGCCTATCTCTATTCTTCAACCTCATTTTCTCTTTGCCTCAGAAATATATACAGTCTGTTTCAATTATAAACTTATTTATAACTTTTTTTTTAAAATCAAACAAATTCCAAACCTTTGCTTGATAATTTTCTCTAAACATTATAACAGAAATGTTGCTGTGTGGCTGTAAATGTTATTTGGACAGCTAGAATGTAATCAATTATAAGACAGAAAATCGTTATGGACAGTCTGGATTAGGCATTTCTTCACATCTGCTATTTAGAGTGAGGTTGCCAGGATCTGTATTTTCATATGCTTCATTGCAATACATGTTTTTTTTATGCCTATTAACTACATGGCCTATTTTTACAGCATTTGACTGTCCTTTGTTTGGATAAATGCATTGCTGCTTATTTTTCTCTTTGTCTGTTTTTATACTGTTTGGCTTTCTGTTCTTTCCACAGAAAGTTAGAAAAACGGGCAGAAATACAAGACCATGAACTGCCCCAAAAGATATGACAAGAAACATGATTTTAAAAAATGTCCTAAATATGTAACTTTTGGCAGCAGCCAACACAACAATACCCAGTATGGTTGAAAGAGCTCCCTGAATAATGGGATAGCCAAGAGCATACAATGCATCTACAGCTTTATCATTGCAAATTCCTTTAGCACTTGAAACATATGCATATGAAATGTGAGCTGAAAAATCCACTGAAAAGCCAATGCAAATGACCAGATTAATCATTGATATTGAGTCTAAATTGACACCCCAGAAGGACATAAATCCAGCCACACCCACTAATACTGAGGCAGTCGCAAATGTGACCCACAGAGAACAGACTGGATTAGGTATTAACAATAAGGCAACAAGTAGCATGGCGGCAGCAGCCACAATTATATTCTGTATTGTGTTGGAAATTATAACAAGATATTGATCATAATAGATGAATGCAGAGTGATATACTAGCAATGGAATTCTACATTCCTTCGCTAGTTCTCTCAATTCAATCAGTATGTTTTTTTCTGCAACTGAATTATTAACATTAATGGTCTGAATGAAAAAACGGGAAGCCTTAATACTTTGGTTATTTTCTGAAATGTCAACATCTCGTTTGAATGACGGGACCAACTGAAGGAATTTATATAAGTTGGTCATGAACACATTTTCCTTGTTTATAGCGCTGGTGTTATATCCATAAACCCCAATGTAAGCACGAAGCCAAGACTCTGACAGTTCACGATCTACATACGAGAGGTTTTCAAACCTACCCATGCAGGTTTCAATTTCATTTTGCACACTGGAATCCCAATAATCTACAGATTCAGTAACAGCGACCATGACTCGTGGTCCGTACCCTGAGAAATATTCATTTGCATTGTCATAGAATGGAATCGCATATGAATCATCAAAGGCCAGATTTTTGAGATCTATTCCTTCTTTGATTTGTAAACAGCCATAAATACTGCCAGCTAAATATCCTAAATACAGAAGAATCACGGCTGCCTTGGTCCATCTATTTGTAAGGAATGGACCATAATATTCCTTAAAGAAGAAGGCGGCTGGATGTTCCGATTCTGCACCTGATTCCTGATCATAAGCACCACCTACACAACACATTGCGCTGAGTGTAGATTCTCCTTGTTTAACATTTTCAACCTTTCTGAACGTCAGCCAATGCCTGTTACTGGCTTCTCTCCTCCCATTCAGTGCAAGAACAGCTCCAAAAAATGTAATATTATAAATGAAGCAGAACAGAACAGTTGTACCAGTGTAAACACAAAATGATTGCACAGATCGAAAAGGTGTCGCAATGCCAATATAAAAGGCCAAAACATCAGTCAGAGTAGTGATTGTGATGGAAACAGCTGCTTCCGCATACGTCTCTGCCAAGCGATCTTCAACTTTATCTTTAACTTTTGTCTTTTGCCAGCTGGCGAGCATAACAAACATATCGTCAACACCAATACCTAGAGATGTGAGAATGTGATGAATTAGTCTGACACTTAATGCCTTTGAATGATCACCAATTGAAGTGAATTGTGACTTGAATATAGCATAATGTTTGTGTTAAAATTTTCCAATTACATAAAAAAATCTTTAAGAAATTAAGAACAAAACTATTGTAAATTAATGTAGACATAGGCCTCAAATGTATTTGTTGTATTTTTGTCCTGCTTCCAGGAATACACTGCAGCTTTACTCCTGATGGACAAATATAGTGCTGCACTGTAATAGTGAGCTAACTACAATATTAGAATGAGAATATAACGGGGATCAATGTGACTAGGTAACAGCTGGTTTGATTTGAAAACAGTAACCCTGTCTACTAATGTATAGCCTGACCATTGATCCTTATGGTTTTTGCATGCCGGACCAGGCACTTTGTACTTGCTCCATGTTCATCATTTCTTCTTTACCTACATAGGATATGGCCTGTGTTGGCGTGGCACAATGACAAAGTGGTTCAAGGAAGCTCACTCCCACCAACAGCTCATGGGATTTGGATTGGTCATTAACTTCATTGTAGGAAAAGGACCAAAGATGGATATGGAGCCATCACAAGTACAAAGTGCTGTAACTAAATTTAGGATATAGCAACAGGGATAAGCAGTAGGCAGCCTGTCAGTGGTCAAAACGATAATGATAAGCCACTATATTTATGTCATGAATGCAGGATTGCATCACAAGCTGTAACTTTGCCATCTGTGAGGCTACGAGCTGAATAATTTAGCCCATTTCCGTTGACGGCGGAAAAGCTTTTCACGGTACCTTGGTACACATGACAATAAACTAAACTAAACTCAACTAAACTATGACAATCTATAATAAGATTGTCCAGGTCGGTGAATAGGCAGTGAATTAAGGTCAAAATTTGAATAGAAGTAGAGCTCGAGGGCTGTTAGAGGGAACCATGGTGAGTAGAGGTGGTGGTTGAAGTAATTTGTGGTGAGAGATTACTAATTCAGAGGTTGAGGGAAAAATGGAGTGAACATATTTCAGTTAGACATTTTTGGCCTTGATTCTAGAAAGACAAATTATGGAGGACAATTATTTAAATTGTAATCATGCCTATAGTATTGAGGTAAATAAGACTAACCTAGAATGAGAAAAGGTGCATTAGCTGTATTGATGGCAAATTTCATCCCACAAAACAGCAGCAATCCAAATCCTGATAGTACAGCAAATCCAGCTGATATCACTCCCAGAGCAGCAACCCAGACTTTATTCCTCACACAGTCAAACCTGAAAGTAAGTTTGGAAGGAATTTATAAGGCAACATACTTTCTATTTTATATATTCAATGAAAATGTATTGCAAAGATATCTGACAATAACACATTTTACCTCATGCAAGATGTGATGGAAAAAAAGATTGAAAGAAAATAGGTGATTGAGAACAAAGGAACAATTCTTTTAGCACTTCCTTCAAATTCTTCTTGTCTTGATACTGATGTAAAATACGACACCTGTAATTTAGGAACAAAGGTTATATTATTACATAAACAATGCAGCATCATTGTCAAGTAAATATCAACTAATCTACAAAGATTTTCCACTGTATCATGAAAAAAAATCTTTATGAAATCTGTTTATTTTGAAATCACTTGCAACTAATTTAAAGCTTAATTTGATTTGATGTTGGTGTTAGGGAGAGTGATAAGGAAGGTGTAAGGTATGCTTGCTTTCATCGGTGAGTATAAAGATCAGGAAGTCATGTTGCAGCTGTATGAAAGTCTAGTTTGGCTGCACTTATAATGCATGTGCAGTTCTGGTTGCCCCGTTCGAGGAAGGATGTGGAGGATTTGGAGAGGGTGCACTAGAGGTTTACCACAATGCTACCTGAATGAGAGGGTATTAGCTCCTAGGAGAGGTTGGACAAACTTGGCTTGCTTTTTATGGAATGTTGGAGATTGAGCAGAGACCTAATAGAAATATATAATTATGATAGACATAGAAAGGGGATTCAGAATATTTTTCCCGCGACGGAAATGTTGAAGACTAGAGGGTATAGCTTTAAAGTGAGAGGGACAAGGTTCCTTGGAGTTGTACTAGGCATGTTTCTTACACAAAGAGTGGTGGGTGCCTGGAACTCGCTGCTAAGGGTAATTGTGGAAGAGTTCCGAATATTGGTATTCGACAGGCTTTTGGATAGGCGTGTGAATATGCTGGGAATGGAGGGATATGAACCACATGAAGGCAGAGGAAATCAGTTTAAATCTGTATTATAGATAGACACAAAATGCTGGAATAAGTCAGCGGGACAGGTAGCATCTGGAGAGATGGAATGGGTAACATTTTGAGTCAAGACCCTTCTTCAATAGACAATAGGCAATAGGTGCAGGAGTAGGCCATTCGGCCCTTCGAGCCAGTACTGCCATTCAATGTGATCATGGCTGATCATTCTCAATCAGTACCCCGTTCCTGCCTTCTCCCCATACCCCCTGACTCCGCTATCGTTAAGAGCTCTATATAGCTCTCTCTTGAATGCATTCAGAGAATTGGCCTCTACTGCCATCTGAGACAGAGAATGAAAGTCAGGGTAGGGGAAGGGCAAGGTGTGAAAACGACAGTTTAAAGTAGACAATAATCAAGGGAATGTAGAATGAAAAATGTGGTATCAAGGAAATGTAGAATGGTTCCTACACAAATCGGCATTATGTTTGGCTCAGATAATGTGTGCCAAAGGCCTTTCCCTGTGCTGCTCTGAGTTCTATTCATCTGCATAGGGTTAATGCTAATGATAACATCCATTGTCTTTAGTTCAGTTTAAACTAACAAAGTTGAGATAGAAGATAAGTAGTCAAATCTCACAAGCCATAATTCAATAAATGCTGAAGATAATTTGGTGTAATCTATATACTAAATCTCTTGTTTGTTTGTTCCTGAACTACAGCCAAAACGGTACACGATAGCGCGACAATTTCCGGCCTACCTTACTCATTGTTGTCCCTTTGGTGCTAATGGAAGAAGTTTCATTGAAATCGGTGTTATATTTTAAGTTATTCACATTTTAAAGTTTAAATCTATCTCCTAGGGAGGGAGGAGGGAGGGAGAGGGGTGGAGGGAGTGGGGGAGGGATGGAGGGGGGAGGAAAGAGAATAAGGGGGGTTGAGAGGGATGGAGTGGTGGGGGGAGAAGGGGAAGGGAAAGGGGAGGGGGGGGAGCGGAAGGGGGAGAGGGAGGGGAAGGGGGAGGGGAACGGGGAGAAGAAGGGGGAGGGGAGGTGGAGGGGGAGGGGAGAGGGAGGAGAGGGGGAGGGAGGGAGGGGGAGAGGGGAAGGAGAGAGGAGGGGGGAGGAAAGGATGCTGCACCAATGCAGGAGAGGTTTTGGCCCAACGGGTCCACTTGGTCTAGTCTATAATACTAAAACTCTCGTTTGTTTGTTTGTTTGTTCCTGAACTACATCCAAAACAGTACACGATAGCGCAACAATTTTAGGCCCACCTTACTTACTGTGATCCCTTTGGTGCTAATCGAAGAAGTTTCATTGAAATCGGTGTTATATTTTTAAGGTTATTCACATTTTAAACTTTAAATCTATCTCCGAGGAAAGGAGGGGGGAGGGAGGAAGGGAGGGGGGTAGGGAGGCAGGGGGAGGAGGGAGGATAAGGGGGGGTTGAGAGGTTGGAGTGGGGGGGAGGGCGAGGGGGTGGGGGTGGAAGGAGGGGGTGTGGAGAGAGGGAGGGAGAGGAGGGGAGGGGGAGGCAGGGAGGAGGAGGGGGGAGGGTGGGAAGGGGAGGGGTGTGGAAGCGGCAGGGAAAGGGGAGGGAGGGGGAGGGGGGTGAGGAGGGAGGGGGAGGGGGTAGGGGAGGGGGTAGGGAAGGGAAGGAGGGAGGGGAAGGAGGGGGAGAGAGGGGGAGGGGGAGGAAGAGAGGGGGGAGAGTGATGGGGGAAGTGGGGGAGGAGAGAGTGCTGCACCAACGCAGGAGAGGTTTGGGCCCAACGGGTCCACTTGGTCTAGTACAGTTTATTACTCTAGGTTAAAGTCTAGAAAAAGCTGAGGATATTTTGACAAGCATTGTCCTTTAGAATCACAGTTTCATTGCTTCAAGCAAAACAAGCAAGACAAGCTCACCTTACCTAAAAAGTGACACAGAAGGAAGTCATTCACTCCCTAGGGTCTGCGCCTGTTCCCAACAGTCCCATCAGTTCTATCCATAAGTTCATAAGTTCATAGGTTGTAGGAGCAGAATTAGACCATTCGACCTATTTAGTCTACTCTGCCATTCAATCATGGCTGATCTATCTTTCCCTGTCAATCCTATTCTCTTGCCTTCTCCCCATAACCCATAACACCCTTGCTGATCAAGAATCTATAATTTTCCACCATAAAAATATCCATTGACTTGGCCTCCACAGCTTTCTGTGGCAATGAATTTCACAGATTGACCACCCTCTGATTTAAGAAATTCCTCTTCATCTCCTTACTCGAGGTACGGCCATTTATTCTGAGGCTATTACCCCTGGTGCTAGACTCTCCCACTAGTGGAAACATCCTCTCCACATGCTCTCCATACCACTTATTTCCCAATTACCTATTCTCTCTCACATGCACATCAACACCCCCAATCCCCCTGCTAACCACCTATTCCAGGGGAAATTTACAAAAGTCAATTAACCTGCCGACATATTGAACATACAACAGTACAGCACAGGAACAGGCCCTTTGGGCCACGATGTTTGCAACAAACTATGTCAAGTTAAACTGATCTCATCTGCCTGAATGCCTGCTCCATATCGCTCTAATTCCTGCCTCTTCCATGTGCCTATCGAAAAGCCTTTTATATGCCATTATCATATCTGCCTCCACCCGTGGCAATGTGTTCCATGTCCCCACTGCTCTCTGTGTAAAAAACGTGCCCCGCAACTTTACTCCTCTCACCAAAGTCTTATCTGCATCTTGACGTCCTAAATCTTATGTTCAATGCCTCCAGCAATGAAGGCAGGCATACCATATGCTTTCTTTACCGCCCTATCTACCAGTGCTGCCACTTCAGTAAGCTATGAACTTGGAGTTCAAGATCTCTCTGCACATCAATGCTGTTAAAAGGAATTGCCTCGCAAATCAGCATAAACTATATGGTTTAAACCTATGGCCTCTAGTATTTGACATTTGACATTTCCACCTTGGGAAAAGGATTCTGACTGTCTGCCCTATCTCTGCCTTGGCCTGTTGCAATGGCAGGGAATTGTTCTATGCTTACATGGTTTAGATGTGAATGTGGAATGTATGATTAGTAAGGTAACAGGTTACATGAAAATTGCTGATATTATTAATAGTGAGAAGGTAGTTTTAGGCTAAAGAAAGATATAGTTCAGCTGGTAAACTGATAGTAATGGCAGGTGGGATTTAAACCTGAAAAATGTGAGGTGATATATTTTGAAGGGTCAAATAAGGGTAGAGCATGCACCATGGTAGAGACTGAAGGAGTGCTGTGGAACAAAGGAACCTTGTTGTACAAGACCAAAGATCACTGAACGTGATACCACAGACAGACAAGAAGAAGGCATATAGGATGATTACTTTTATCCACTGAAGCATTAAATGTAAGAGTGAAGAGGTCTTGGTACAACTTGATGAAACATTGACAGGGCCACACCTATAATATTATATGCAGTTCTGGTTGTGAGACTAAAGATGGCTGCAGTGGGAGGGAATGTTTTGTTATGAAGAGAAACTGGATAGGCTGAGCTTCTTTTCCTTGGAGAGAAGAGGCTGAGAGGAGACGTGGTAAAAGTATAAAAAATATGAGAGACATAGACAGGGTAGATACTAAAAAACTTTTCCCCATGGGAGATGTGGTCATTAAGACCAGATGACATGGGTTTAAAGTAAGGAGTAAGTGGTTTAGATGGTACCTGAGGTAGATTTTCTTGCCTGCAATCTCACCTGTACTATTGGAAAAGGTTGTGGAACCAGGTACTCTCACCACATTTATGAAGCATCTGGGCAAACACTTGAATCGGCAAGATTTAGTAGTCTGCTCGACCAAGTGGACCCGTTGGGCCCAAACCTCTCCTGCATTGGTGCAGCACCCTCTCCTCCCCCACTCCCCCCTCCCCTCTTCCCCCCACTAACCCCTCCCCACCGCACTCCCCCTCCCCTCCCCCCACCACTTCCCCTCTCCCCCTCCCCTGTCCCATTCCCTCCCCCTCCCCTCCCCCTCCCCTCCCCCTCTCCCCTCCCTCTCTCTACCTCCCCCCCTCCCCTCCCCCCCACTCCCCTCCACCCTCCCCTTCATCCCTCCCCTCCCTCCCTCCTCTCCTCCCTCCCATTCCCTCCACCCCCCCTCCCTCCCCTCCCTGCCTCCCCTCCCCACCCCTCCCCCCTCCCTCCCATCCCTACCCCTCCCTCTCCCTCGACCCGGACGCCGCATAACAGAGGTTGCATAGCAACCCGCCTCCCAGCCCGGCGGCCGCCATTAATGGACCGGAGGTGGGGGGGGGAGAGAGTCCAGACCCGTCCCGTCCCGATGCGGGGGTTCAGTGTGGTGGGTAGACGGCAGCGCCTCTCCCACTGACGGCCCTCAGGTCGATGCTGCTGGACTCTTTCAGACTGAAGACGGGCCTCGACCCGAACCATCACCCATTCCTTCTCTCCTGAGATGCTGCCTGACCTGCTGAGTTACTCCAGCATTATGTGAATAAATACCTTCGATTTGTACCAGCATCTGCAGTTATTTTCTTACACTTGATGAAACAAGTGATTTCATTAATGGGATAGGTACTTGATGGTGCAATGATGGTCTGGTTATGTGCTCTATGACTCTATTACTCTCTTTAATTGTTAAAATCCTTTGGGATAACATATAATTATATGGAGTGAGACCTGGAGGACAGTATATTCCTTCATTTTTAAATTTACCTATTTACTTTCAAATCATCCTTCCATTTTAGTGGGTCTCCATTAGAATTCTAAGCCATCTAAATAATTATGCTCTGGAAATACTGTCCTTTTGCACATCTCTAATTTTAATCACTGCCCTACTGTCTCCTCCTGTCGTTTATGTTCCTGAGAAGTTAATTGAGCAAAAAACACACAACATTCCAAGCTGTTGTTGAAGCTCAGCTAATTGAGTGACAGAGTGAACTCAAGAGAATGTATGCTATTTTCCTTTTTTTTTGTTTTCTCATTTCACAATGTGAAGGAGGTCAGACTCTAAACAAAGTCATCTTTTCACCAAGACACAACACAATATTTCACGGTTACCCAGCATCCAAGCCATAATGTATCTACTGACCATCATATGTATTCTTTCACAGTCCAGCATAAAGTATGAGTATTAATTATATTAATTGCTCAATAAAGATAATCCTTAAAACCTGACCTCAATGTTCTTCAGGTTCATCTGTTCCTTAGGAAAGACGGAAAGGAAATTTTTGATCCACAGCAAACTTTTCGCTTTGATTTCTTCATTATCTTCTTGCAAATAATAGTCAAATTTAATCGCCTTTGCTAATGCAATGATGTTGCCTTTTAGTTTTACACCTCCAACAGTTGAACCAATAAAGACACCATTCATTATTGGATAAGTAAAGTTGTTGCCATCAACCAAAGTAGGGATGAGTTTTATAAAATCTAAATTTGTATTTGAAAAGCAAGAGCCTGAATTCTGTGCACAGAGAGAAGAATAGTTCCATGTGACATTGTTATTGTCAGAAATATGAAGCTGCTTTACTTTTTCATCGAGTGCTAGAATCACATTAAGTGCATCACTGGTAAGGATGTTGTTACCTTTTGCTACAGCAATAAAGGAGGCATATGTCCCCTCCGTGTAAAGCCTCTGTGCGATGAAGAATTCAGAATCATTGGTTGGAAAATGTTCCCGTATAAACTCTCTCTCGGACTTTGCTGGTCCACTGATGGGTGTAAATTGCTCTTCCAAATCATTGGCTTCACGTACTGGCAACAAATAAAAACCTGCTCCCAGTCCTGCAGAAACAAGCAGAGGAATTGTGAAGAACCACCAGGGATTTTTGCCCACAATATATCCAAGTTTCTTGAAAGCTTTACAGAGAGGTTTCTCAATGCAGTCTGTCTGACAACAAGGCATGATGAAAGTCAAGTAGAACCCATTGCTTCAGGCTCTTTAAGTTATAAAGGCGATGAGAAAGAGAACAAACATCCTGCAGAGTAAAGCGTGGGCATGTTGGATCAGTGGATTGTTAAACTGAAATTGGCTCAGATGAATAGTATGTGACAACTCTGTGCACAATTTGCATGTAGTTGGTTGCTGTGGAAACTGTTAGTATCCTATTCTGCTGGAGTCAATTTGACCTTCCCTTTTGTTATGCCAGTAACTTGGATTGAAAATTAAATAATCTCTATGACACACCATTGAGACATCAAAAGATCATTGATATATTTCAGCAGAGGGTTAGAAAATCAATAACGATGCCAGAGTATGATGCAGTGCAAATTAAACATTAAGCATTAAGTAATGATTTCTCAGGAAACTGGGAATAGTCAAGTAATTTATTTATGTCAAGTTCCATTTTATGACTCAAACATCCCCTGATGAATAACATCCCCTGTTGGTCTGTTTGAGTCATAAAATGGAACTTGAGTATATCTCCTCATCCACAACAATTGTTTGTGATTAGCTATTGGGATTTTAAAGTTAGTGGAATCTGAACATCCAGGACTGACTGCACATTGAGTATTGGGAAAAGCATGTAGGATTGATGTTCTGATGTACATATCATATCATATCATATATATACAGCGCGGAAACAGGCCTTTTCGGCCCACCAAGTCCACGCCGCCCAGCGATCCCCGCACATTAACACTATCCTACACCCACTAGGGGCAATTTTTTACATTTACCCAGTCAATTAACCTACATACCTGTACGTCTTTGGAGTGTGGGAGGAAACCGAAGATCTCGGAGAAAACCCACGCAGGTCACGGGGAGGACGTACAAACTCCTTACAGTGCAGCACCCGTAGTCAGGATCGAACCTGAGTCTCCGGCGCTGCATTCGCTGTAAAGCAGCAACTCTACCGCTGCGCCACCGTGCCGCCATACCGTACCGTGTTCTTATTGTCCATACAGGGTGAAGAGCCTGTTCCGTACAGAATAACATCCCCTGTTGGTCTGTTGTGGTGGTAGGCAAATTGTAGTAGATTCAGATCCTTACTAATGCAGGCATTGATATGTGTCATAATCAACCTCTCAAAGTACTTAATTGCCATGGATATCTGTGCCATTCAGTTGTCATTGAAGTAGGCCACCTTGTTCTTGGGTTATGGAAGTCCTTTTAAAGTAGGTGGGGACCTCAGACCTAAGTAGGGAGGGATTGAAGATCTCCACCAGAAATCCAACTTGTTATTCCGCACAAGTTTTAAGAACAGAGCCAGGGACACCATTATGGCCAAAAACTTTCTGAGGGTTCACCTGGCCTTTTTATATGACTGTGTATCGCCAGACTTGAATGCCTCAGGAGATTGTGGATCACCTGGTTTGTTCAAGGGTTCTACTTAGATTAAATGACTAACATCAATTGCAATTCACTAGCTACATCAACACCTCTTATGATCTACTCCCTATGTTGCATCCCTTAATCCCATTTTTAAATTTTTAAAATTAATATTTCGGATTTAATATTATTTAAATTTACTGAGCTGGCCTCATCGTTTTTGTTCCATGGTCTAAAATTACTGCGTAAAAGTATTGCTTGTAGATAATTCAACTGCTTGCCTCTTTCATTAGGGTTCCCCACTGTGCAAACTTCTATGGACAACTCTTGGGTTTAAATAACCATTTGCTTGCAAACTTTTATCCAGCCAGCGATAATTAAACTTGCTGTTTCTGGGAGTTAGAGAAAAGTCAACAACTGGCTAATTGGGCCAATTGGAGGCCTGCAGCAGCCCAGAGAGTGGACCACAGGAGTTAGGGACATGTGTGAAGTAAGTCATGATGTGTGAAACAAACCTGCCAAATTTGCCTAAAATGAAGCATGTTAACACAAGCAACCAATCTATTTTCATAAATTTCCTGAAAAATATTAAAGTGTTCTCCTTAGTTTTGTTCCCGTCTGAGAGTTTTACCTTTGGAAATGTAACCTTTCTTAACGCACCTCTTAATACTATGGATTTCTCAGATTCAAAACCTGCTTGATTTGAACTTTACAGCAGAGAAAATAAGCTCCATAGATTTACACTTCACAACAAAGCTTGCATTCATAATTGTATCAATAGAATTATATTTAGATTATTTCACTGCATGGTTTATTTTCTTCCCCATTTTTTAAATTATCTTGTTCACAAAACAATTTTATCAACAATTTTACAGCAGGCAGTGAAGAAAGCCAATGGAATTTTGGCCTTCATAACAAGAGGAGTTGAGTATAGGAGCAAAGAGGTCCTTCTGCAGTTGTACAGGGCCCTAGTGAGACCACACCTGGAGTACTGTGTGCAGTTTTGGTCTCCAAATTTGAGGAAGGATATTCTTGCTATTGAGGGCGTGCAGCGTAGGTTTACTAGGTTCATTCCCGGAATGGCGAGACTGTCATATGTTGAAAGACTGGAGCGACTAGGCTTGTATACACTGGAATTTAGTAGGGTGAGAGGAGATCTTATCGAAACGTATAAGATTATTAAGGGGTTGGACACGTTAGAGGCAGGAAACATGTTCCCAATGTTGGGGGAGTCCAGAACAAGGGGCCACAGTTTAAAAATAAGGGGTAGGCCATTTAGAACTGAGATGAGGAAACACTTTTTCAGTCAGAGAGTTGTGAATCTGTGGAATTCTCTGCCTCAGAAGGCAGTGGAGGCCAATTCTCTGAATGCATTCAAGAGAGAGCTAGATAGAGCTCTTCAGGATAGCGGAGTCAGGGGGTATGGGGAGAAAGCAGGAACGGGGTACTGATTGAGAATGATCAGCCATGATCACATTGAATGGCGGTGCTGACTCGAAGGGCCGAATAGCCTCCTCCTGCACCTATTGTCTATTGTCTATAACCGGCTTTGCATTTCTAGTCTGTGTTTCAACTTCCCCATTGTCTGCCTCTTTTCAAGAACCCAGCAGGAATACAGAATACAGAAAACAGAACTTTATTGTCATTCGGTACCGAGGTACCGAACGAAATTACAGCAGTCACAGAACACAACAAAAAAGAAAAGAACACAGGACACACGACCCCAACACAAACATCCATCACAGTGACTCCAAACACCCCCCTCACTGTGATGGAAGGCAACAAAACTTCCACTCTCTTCCCCCCACGCCCACGGACAGGCAGCTCGACCCCTACCGAGGCGACCGACACGCACAGCCCCCGCAAGGGGATGGAAGGCCCCGCGGCCGAGCCGCACCGGGCACTGAAACGTCCCGCGGCCGAGCCACGCCGGCGATGTTAAGTCCAGCGGCCGAGCCGCGCCGGGCGATGGAAGGCCCCGCGGCTGAGCCGCACCGAACGCTGAACCGTCCCGCGGCCGAGCCGCACCGAGCGATGGAAGGCCCCGCGGCCGAGCCGCACTGAGCGATGGAAGGCCCCGCGGCCGCGCCGGGCGCTAAACCGTTCCGCGGTTTCCCCCACCCCACCACCCCCCGCCCCACCCCACCACCCCCCGCCCCACCCCACACATACACAGCCAAAAACAAAAACCATCCCAACACCTACGCACAAAAAAAAAAAAAAAAAAAGACAAACAGACTGCCAGAGAACCGCAGCCGTTAGGCGCAGCCACACGTGAATGAACAAGTGTAATGAACCCCAAAGTATGCCTGAAAATCAAAATTTGCGCATGATGGAAATCTGAAATGAAACATAAAACTCTGGGAACACTCAACAGGTCAGACAGCATCCGTGAGAAAGAGAGAAAGAGTTAATGTTTTAAGTTGAATGAGCCTACCTGGTTCTAAATTGATGTTTTTGTTTTCCATTGAAATTTACCAATAAAATTATCTTTCAATTATTTATTACTGATTGTTTATTTTGTTTGTAACTAAATCCATTCACTCGTTTCAGCCTTCACTTGTTGATCTGATCATTTATCTGAATGTATTTTTAAAGATACTAATTGCCTGGTTCTTAATGACAACCAAGGGTTAAGGATATTCATGTGAAAAGACAGGTCAAAGAATCTTAATTTTATGCTAAAAAAAATAGACTATTGTTGAAAATATTTTAATTTATTTGGCAGACTGGTTCCATTAGATTGATGATAAAAATAGTGATTATTTCAATTAAGGAGGTCACCTTTATTTAATTCTAATAGGACCATTGTCTTTAGATACATGAGTGAATAACTGTATTTATCATCCACTGCGTCCATTGTATAATTCCAGGAAATAACCTATCAATATTGTGTGCATGACCATGAATATAACAAAAAGACAGAAAGAATTGTAAGTGGGATTAAATCAGTAAACCAGATAAATGATCAACCTAACCTCTTGGAAATTCCTTTGTGAACAATAGCCTGATTATTTTTCTTCCTCTTCCTGGTTAAGAAGTCATAGAACTATACAGCATGGAAACAGGCCATTTGCTTGAATTTGGACCTGTACAAAATGATATAAAATACTATTTTGGAAATCGTAACAATATCCACTTCTACAGCTTCTTCTGGCAGCTCATTCCAGATAGAGACTACACCGAGTTGAAGAGTTGTCACTATGGTACCTTTTAAATTGCTTTCCTCTTACCTTAAGCCTATGATTTCTACTTTTAGAATCTTCTATCTTCAGAGAAAGACTGTGAGCAATCATTTTATCCATGCCCCACGTGATTTTGAACATTTCAATAAGGTCATCCAAAGAAAAATGTCTCAGCCTAGGCAGCATTTTTTTATACCTCAAGACTGCAGATCTAGGTAACATCCTGATGATGTTATAAATTCCTTATTAAAGCTTTACAATCAGAACTGCACACCGTACTCCAAGTGCAGTTTCACCAACCACTTATACACCTGCATCATGATTGGTCTTAGAGTCAGAGTATGGAAACAGGTCCTTCGGCCCAATTTGTCCACTTGACCAACATAGTCCATCTACACTAATCCCACCTGCCTGTGTTTGGCCCTTACCCCTCTAAACCTACCCTACCTATGTGCCTGTCTAATTACTTCTTAAACATTGCGATCATCCCTACCTCACTGACCACCTGCGGCAGCTCGTTCCATACACCCACCACTCTTTGTGTGAATTTTACCCCTTAGATTCCTATAAAATCTCTCCTCCTTCACCTTAAATCTACGTCCTCTGCTTCTCGATTTCCCCCTACACTGGGCAAGAGACTCTGTGTGCCTCCCCAATCAATTCCTCTCATGATTTTAAATACCTCTATAAGATCACCCCTCATCCTTCTGCACTCTAGGGAATAGAGTTCCAGCCTGCTCAACCTCTCCCTCTTGCTCAGACCCTCGAGTCCTGGCAACATCTTTGTAAATCTTCTCTGTACCCTTTCCAACTTGACAACATCTTCCCTATAATATGGTGCCCAGAACTGAACACAATACTCTAAATGCAGCCTCACCAACCTATATAACTGCAACATGACCTCCCAATTTCTATACTCAATACTCTGACTGATAAAGGCCAACGTACCAAAAGTCATTTTGACCACCCCTGCAACTTCACTTTCAAGGAACCATGCACCTGCACTCCTAGATCCCTCAGTTCTACCACACTCCCCAGAGCCGTACTATTCATTGTGTAAGTCATGCCCATGTGGTTAGACATCTCAAAATGCAACACCTCACATTTCTCTGTATTAAATTCCATCAACCATTCCTCAGCCCACCTGGCCAACCGATCAAGTACCTGCTACAATTTTGGACAACCTTCTTCACTCTCTGCAATACCACCCATTTTTGTATCATCTGCCATGTACATTGTCATCCAAATCATTGATATAGAAGACAAACAGTAATGAGCCTAGCACTGAACTGTGAGGCACAAAACTCGTTGCAAGCCTCCAGCCTGAAAAGCAACCTCTCTCTCCGAGAGCCACCACAAGGCCCCACCACTGCTGAATGGTCCCACTGCTGCTGCCAAGAGGCCCCCCCAACACAGGCAGGCTTTACCACCAGGCTTCTCTTTTGCCTCCTGGGCGGCACAGATATGTGATTAGTAAGTTTGCAGATGGCACCAAGATTTTTGCGGTCACAGACTGTGAGCAAGGTTGTCAAGGTATGCAACAGGGTATAGATTAGTTACTAAAATGGGCAGAGAAATGGCAGATGGAGTTCAGTTTGAGCAAGTGTGAGGTGTTGCATTTTGGGAAGTTGAATGTAAGGGGAAATATATAATTAATGGAATGACCAGTAACAGCATTGGTGTACAGAGGAATCTTGGGGACCAGGTCCATATTTACCTGAAAGGGAACACACAAGTAGGTAGAGTGGTAATGAAGGCAGATGATAAGCTTGGCTTCATCGATTGGGACATTGAGTTTTAGAGTCAGGAAGTCTTATTACAGCTTTAAAGGACTGGTTTGGCCGCATTTTGAGTATTGAGGGCACTTCTGGTGCCCCATTACATAGAGTATGTGGTGGGTTTGCACAGGGTGCAGAGGTTTACCAGAATGATGCTTGGATTAGCTGATATTGGCTACAGGGAGAGGTTGGGCAGATTTTGATTGTTATCTCTGGAATGCCAGAGATTGTGGAGAGATCTGATAGAAGTATAGAACATAATGATTGGCACAGATAGGATGGACCCTTTCCCAGAACCTTTTTTCCAGGACGGAAATTTCAAATACTAGTGGGCATAGATGAGAGGGGAAAAGTTTAAAGGAGGCGTTTTTTTACACAGGTGACAAGTGCTTGGAATGTGGTGCCGGGGGTGGTGATAGAAACAAATACAATTATGGCATTTAAGAGACTTTTGGCCAGGTACATGGATATGTAGGGAAAGGATGGATATGGATTGTGTAGCCAGATAGGCAGATCTTGGCATTATGTTCGGCACAGACATTATGGGCCGAAGAGCCTGTGACTGTGCTGTACTGTTCTATGTTTTAGATTCCAGCCTTAAATAGAACAGTGTGGGGAAAATAATCCTGGGTGTATAAATCTTTTTACTAGCAATTTCTGTATCGAGTACTACAGTGCCCAACTTACATTCTGTCCTTTCCCAATTTGATAATTTGTGTCGTCCTAGAATTTGTTTTCTAAGGTGTTATCACATCCAGTATAGCTTGCTGTGATATGGGACCTCTTCAGTTCTTTAAATATATTTAACTTTGCTGTTCCATACTTGGAATTCTTGGATGTCCAATTATTATATTGTTATTTCTAAGAAAGGGATCAGAATTATAATCTAACTTCACTGGCTACCATCCTCATTTCTATGTTGGAGCTTTGGTTAGCTGTGCTGGAATTATATTGCTGGACAGAGACCCAATATTACAATTGTTCATGGCCATCACAGTGCAGAACTTCTGAATGGTCCTTCCACAAGCTAGGGTACTGTCCAGTTCACCTCTATCCCATTGTTGACATTGGACTTTGTCTGTGGAACTGATGCACGACAATGTTGAGAACTATATTTTGCTCACTGTATCTTCTCCTTTGCTCTGTCTATTGTACTTGAGTTTGACCTGATCATATTTACACATAGTATTATCTGATCTGATTGGATAGATTTTGTAAGATATTACAGCTTCAGCATGTAGATAGAAACAAGCACAGGTTTTCAGTACACACTATTGCCAGTGTGGGTCTTCTTTATTTCACGAAAGTACACTGAGCATACTCACACATATTAAGAGGCTGATAAGATATTGAATACATCACAAATCATACCATTCTAGTACTCAGTCTTAACGTTACAGTTACCATTATATACACTACAGATTTAGATTTAGAGAGTAGATTTAGCTCTTAGGGCTAAAGGAATCAAGGGATATGGGGGAAAAAGCAGGGGGTACTGATTTTAGATGATCAGATCAGATCACCCATGATCATATCGCGGACATTTCACCGTCCGGCGCGGCATAAAATAGGCCGCGGGATATTTCTCTGCTGGGCGGGGGCTTCAATGTCGGGAGCCACGACCGCCCCGACGTGCAGCAACAGCGGCAGCAGCAGCGTGTTCGCCCGCCCCGGATCGGACTTATCATGGGCGGAGCCGGCCGTCTTCGGAGGCTGCGGGAGCGGCTGCGACTCGCCTTAGGCTCGGCCCGCTGCGGACCGTCCGGCGCGGCCTGCAACCACAACAACCTGACCGCGGGAGAGGACAGCAGGAGAAGGGAAAATACATTGTGGCCTTCCATCACAGTGAGGAGACTCACTGTGATGGATGTTTTCTTGATGGATGTTTCTTTTGTGTGTTTTGGGGGTTGTGTAATTTTAATGCCTATTTTGATGCTTTTGTTGTTGGACTGTGGGTGACTGAATTTCGTCCAATTTGGATGACAATAAAGCTATCTTGAATCTTGAATCTTGAATCTTGAATACTGGTGCCGGCTCGAAGGGCCGAATGGCCTACTCCTGCACATATTTTTCTATGTTTCTATCATAGCAGACAAAACAAAGCTTTTCACTGTACCTCAGTGCATGTGGTAATAATAAATCTAACCTAAACCTAAACTCCAGCGAGAAATATTGGTGCTAGTAAAGAATTGCAGTGATGACTGGGATCATGGATTCTCAGTATACTGCAAATTTGGAATTCATGATAAATAAGCATTTTTATTACATTGTAGATCAGTACAAATGCATAGATAAATACATATACATCATATTTAAATAAATGTCATTGTTTAAAACTTCATTGTTTTATAGACATTGCAGATAGCAATAGAAAAGCATTCAGAATTAGAGAATTAACATAATTTGATTTATCGTTGCAATGTACAATGGGCAACATTCAGAACGAAGATAGATACACACTTTCAGTCTAAAGAAGGGTCCAGACCCGAAAGGTCACCTAACCTTTCTCTCCAGAGATGTTGCCTGACCCGCTGAGTTACTCCAGCACTGAGTCTATCTTTGATATAAACCAGCATCTGCAGTTCTTTGTTTCTACATTCAGAACAGCTTTCCTGATGGTAAAAATGTCAAAAAATAACTATTTCCTACACAAGTGGAAATTTAATTTCTGCTTCATCAGTGCAAATATTTGTAATTAGAATACAGTGTTTTCATCAGACTCAACAGTCAAAGATTGGTACTGCAGCAGATTTGTTTCACTAAATTGTGGCTGGACAGGGTTCTGCTTCTCAAACAGTGACACTACAGTGCCTACTGTTATATTTGGATCCAAAAATGTCACGAGTGGCAAATTAATATTCATTTCCTCATAAATGCGATTTTGCACCGTCATACTTAGCATGGAATCAAGGCCAAAGTTGGACATGTAAGTTTCTTTTGTGAACTTTGTAGGATCAACATTGCTGACTTCACTCAACAATGCAATGATATACTGTTCAGGGATCATTAGTGAATTAGTGGATAAAACTTGCTTTGGCCTAATTTGTGCTTTACTGATTTCATTTGCCACAAGTGAACCAACTCGTGCTCTGATTGCAGGATTCTGAGAAAGAACATTATTGTATAAAGTGGAGAAATTAAATTTACAGATAGCTTGCTGTGGATTGTTTAGTTCAAGGGTTTGTTCAAGACATTTTTTAATTTCTGAAATTTCCAAAGTCATTATTCCATTTGATTCCAAAAATCTTTGGATGCTAACCTTGTTGAGTAATAGTCCAAGGTTGAGTGCACCCCAGTTTATAGACTGTCCTGCTAGTCCGTGATTTCTCCTGTAATGCACAAAGAAATCAAGAAAAGAGTTTGCTGCAGAGTAGTTTGCTTGGGCAGAATTCCCAATGAATGATGCAATTGATGAGTAGCATACAAAATAGTCCAATTGGAAGGATTTTGTTGTATTGTGAAGGTTCAGAACTCCTGCAATTTTGGGACCGAAAACTTTATCAAACAAGGACCTATTTAGATTTTGAAGAAGGGTATCATGTAATACAACAGCACTGTGAAACACCCCTTTAATTGGAATCTTTGGGAAGGAGTGACAAAACTGATTGATTGCCAACTTGACATTTGACTGTTTTGAGATGTCACAGGGAACACTGAGCACAGTTGTCCCAAACTGGTTCCAAAGATTTTTAAATTCTTCCTTCTTCTCGGTACATGGAAAGCTTCTTGATAGAATAATGACAACTCCTCCACCATGTTCAGCAATAAAATTTACTGTCTGCCAGCCAAGCCCTGAAAGTCCCCCAGTAACTATATAAGCAGCATCTCCACTAAATAGCTGTTTTTGACTGTTGTACACTGGTATCTCTGAAATCTTACCATTTAATGCATTTGTATTCAGATCCACAACTGAGACAGCTTCACAAGTGAGGTAGGACTCTTTCCTACATTCATCCACATCAGACATCAGTGAGTGAAAGTTAATCCTTGGAAAATCATGCTGCTTGCTCTTTAAGCGCAATGATTTCATCCACTTGTAAACATTGTCTGCCGAATTTTTAAGATACCACTTTTTAAGTATGCTGGCTACCTGCAAAAAGTGAATTTGAACATTATCCTTTTCGTAACCAAGCATGTTCTGAGAATTTACAAATACTTGGCTGTTATCAATGAGAACAATAACATGCTTAGCAGAACAGTTGTTAACAATCTTCTTGATTAGGCCTGTTTTAATGGGTGGCAGGAAAAGCAATGCATCAGAACGAAGAAAAGCTTGTGAAAAGTCATCAAGCTCTGTTTGAACCTGTACTTTCCAGCCCACTGAAGTAGCTGCTAGGGACAGCACTTTTCTGAAGCAAGATTCTGGTGCTGAGGAAAGAATTGCCAAATATTTGCGATGTTTAACTCGAGGCAAAATGTTACAGAGTATTTCCCAGGCAAGTGTAAAGTATGAAACACAGGGTGTTTGCTTCAGGAGTGGAAGTTGGCAGCTTTGGAAACATACGGATGCAGGGAGGCTGACAGTCGAATGTGCAGCAACGGGATAGCATACAACAACATGATCTCCTACTTTACAGGTCTTTACATCATTGCTAACTGATGTGATTGTACCACTGAAGTCCACAGCAATCAGCTCATGTCCTTGAGTGTTGGTTGTGTTCCAATACAGTGTCTGTCCAAAGTTCATAGCAGAGATACTGACTGGAAAGAAATCTGAAGAATGAATGCACATTGTATCAATTTTAACATGCACAGTTTGATTTGTAGGTTCATTCAATCTTCTTTCTTGTGGCTTTGCGTGGAAATCTACAACTTTGTAGGGATTCATTGTCTGGAAAATAATGTCTCCACAACCAGAATAAGGTGCCGTGTTGTGAATACTGTTGGAACTTATATTGGCTGCTCGGCTGACCCGTGAAATATGGATCTTTCCGAATTGAATCATTACCTCAGGGTAATTATGAGGCAGGCTGATTGTGTGAGCTAATGCTGCAATATCTGTCTCACTGGTAGAGCCAATGTCAATCAGCTGAAGAGAAACCTCTTGAAGTTCTACTTGACAAGATCTGGTCATTCCCCACAAGGCAAAACCTGCAGTGATTTGATCCACTGCTTTTTCTGATGTCCTAAAGGTGACTATTCTGACTGACTTTGAGCATTTTTTCCATTGAACCAGTTGCAGGATTTGCCGATAAACCTCACAGCAGCTGCTGATGTGATTCACCACTACTTCGCTGTTATGGCCAGTTAAGTTTTTCATTCCCCATAAGAACAGCACTTCATCAAAGTAGTTCAAATCTGTCACATTGTGCTGTCGTAGAATCTGTGCAACTTCTCTATCCATCAAGGTGGATGGATCCTGATAAGGAATATACGAGGACTGCCTATGCAAGTGCCTTTGCAGAACTTTGGCAACTCCACAGTTATCTGCAAATACCAATGATTTAGGTGCAGAAGGACTATCTACACCTTTGGCAAGATTATCAATTTCCTCCCAAGTATTTTCAAAGGAGAAATTATTGAATTCTGTAGAATTATCTTGACCAAGATACGTAATTCTGACATTTTTTAACTCCGCAATGACTATGCCCTTTGTATCTGTAAATGCCCCAGAGACCTCAAAATATTCTGCAGTTTTTTTACAAGTCCTTATGTATATCATCATTTCCTGTTGCATTGGTTGACATACTACCAAACTCCCGATGGAAGTTGGGAACCCTGGTCTCAGGTTTGACATTTGCATTGCCAGAACAGCACACATTTGCATGTAGTAATCTAAAATAACTGGATGAATGCAGTATTCATGCATCTGCATTACAAGTTCATCTGGTACATTGACATGTGTTATAGCTTCCTCTAGTTCATGTGAATAGAACACTTCTCTGAGGTTTCTGAAGACTGAAGCATACTGGAAGCCTAAAGATGCGATTTCTGCGTAGATATCTTCTGCCTTTACCCTTTTATTGGCTCTTTGGAAAACATGTTCAAGGGAAATAATATTTTCTTCCACAATGCATTCCATATTTTGACAAACCTCTCCTTTTGCATAAGAAACAGTTGAAGCCATAACAGTAAATTTGGCTGTTTTATCTTTACTGTTAATTTGTACCTTTAGCTCAGTTGAGTTAGGTTGCACAATACAAGGATTCAAGAAAGTAATATTGATTTGGCAGAACCTGAGAGGTACCTTTGGTTTAATGCTTGCCAACGCAGATGCTAATGCAAGTTCAACATACATAGAGCCAGGTAATATAGGTACTTCATTGTTTTTGTGCTCCAGCAGGTATGGGGCAGTTGTTAGTGTTAGGTTGTAATTGTACTCCTTGCCATCTTTGTTTGAACTGCTAAGAAGGGGATGCGCTACAGATGATGCATTCTCATTACCGTGCCTAAAATCTTCAAAATTGATGCTCAGCTGAGTGCGGTCAAACTTATAACACGGATATAATGTTGGAACACCCTTGTGTTCTTTGAAGATGTTTTGCCAATTAGGATTGTAACCCATTTCAAAAACGCCTGAGACAACTGAAAGCATAGTTTCATAATCTCTTTCTGGCTGCATTGCAGGGAAAACCAGAGTCTCATTTCCTGCAATTTCTTTAATGTACCTTTGTAAGGCCCTTCTTGGTCCAATTTCAATAAACACTGCACTTTTTACATCTGCAACCGCAGTTCTAACAGCTTGTTCAAAAACAACAGGATTTTCAATATTTCTAGACCAATACTTCCCTGTCACGCAATCATTTCCTGAAACCAATTGTCCAGTAACAGTGGAAATTACTTTAATTTTTGTTTCATGTTTCAGTAATTTACCAATCCTCTCTTCCACTTCGTTTAGGATTGGTTCCATCAAGTGACTATGATATGCTGCAGGCACATCCAAAATGTGAAGGAATACATTTTTATCTCCAAATGAACTGTATAAATCTGTGTGCAATTTGTCAATAGCATTTTCATCACCTGAAACTGTACATGATGAAGGACTATTGAATGCAGCAATGCAGAGTTTCCCTGAATATGAATTGAGTTCGTCTGACACTTTTGACACAGGTAAATTACTAACGACCAGCATTTTCCCTCCTGTTACTGTTGATTGCAATGCACTTCTGTGGTAAAGCACCTTGACAGCATCTTCTAGTGAAAGTATCCCAGCACAATATACAGCAGCAACTTCCCCAACTGAATGGCCAATGATGATGTCAGGTTGAATTCCCCAGAACTTCAAAATATTCACTACTGCTACCTGAATGGCAAAAAGCAGTGGCTGTGCTATGTCTGGTTTTGTGAGGTTATCGCAGTCATTTTCAATTAAATTTATTAAGTTGATGTCTGTGTATTGTTGGAGTATTTTTTCTATCTCCTCAATCTGTGTTCTGAACCTTGGTTCTATTTGTAAAAGTTGCTTGCACATTCCTTGATATAAAACACCATTGCCACAAAACACAAATATCACGTTTACATCTGTCTTGGTCTGAGCCACTTCAGTATCTTCAGCTGATCTAAGCTGCTGTTGGAGATGCTCAAGGGAAGAAGCTTTAAATGCTTTCCTGTATCTGTAATTCTTGTGGCTTCTTCTACAAGTAGATGTATATGCCAGATTCTGAAGAATTAGGTCTTTACTTTCCCTTATTTGGTTGCTTGTGTCCTTTATCATCATTCTAATTGAATTCTGGGACGCAGCAGAAAGCACAAATATTTCTAGTGGTTTTTGTACAGAGTTAGGAACAGAATCTCGTTTGAACTGCCTTATGACCACATGAGCATTTGTCCCTCCAAATCCAAATGAATTGATTCCTGCCATCTTCTCTTTCTCCCCGTTTTCTTCCCAGTTCTTCACAGCAGTTGGAATATGTAGATTCAAAGCTTTTGTATTGATGCTTGAATTCTCCTCAGAGTAGTGGAGGGATGATACAATTTTACCATGATGCATCATGAGGAGAACTTTAATTAATCCTGCAGCTCCCGCAGCTGACTCCGTGTGGCCAATGTTTCCTTTGACTGAACCCATTGTAAGTGGAGGAAAATCTGAATGCCTAGATTGTGCAATAATATTTGATATGCTGGCTGCTTCAGTCGGATCACCAGCTGGTGTTCCAGTTCCATGGGCCTCCATGTACTGAATCTGTGATGGGTCAACATTTCTGGGATAAATACTTCTCAATAACTCTTCTTGCTGCTTCTGGGAAGGTCTGGTGATGGGTGTGACTGCTCTTCCATCTTGATTGATTGCACTACGGACTATTACACCCCAAATATGGTCATGATCTTTCTGAGCCTGTGGATAGGATTAATGAATATATCAATGGTAAAGGAATAGTTTTAAAATAGATCCTAAAATTTAAGTGAAATTTCTTGATGCAAAAAAAAGTGTGATAAATATGCTTCACCTTTGCTAGTGGTTTGAGCAGCAAAACCCCACAACCTTCTCCTCTTCCGTACCCATCGGCTTTGATGGAAAATGGCTTGCTCATTCCATCTGGAGATATCATTTTTGCCTTGCTCAGAGCCACATTGATTCTTGGTTCAATGATGCAGCTCACTCCCCCGCAAACTGCCATTTCACAATCACCTGAGAGACAAAAGGCAACTTTGAACAAAGTCTGTGAGTACCAAATTATGGTTAAATAAAACTTCAGGCCAAATCATTAGGTGTTTTTAAGGCAGCAATTAACAGATTATTGATTAGTGAGGGTGTCACGAGTTATGGGGAGAAGGCAGGAGAAGGGTTGAGAGGGAAAGACAGATTGAATTGTGGAGTAGATTCAATGGGACCTCAAGAGCAACAGAGTTGTCTTCCATCACAGTACGTAAACTCACAACCTGGCATGTTGTTCAATCTGTCATCACGTTAATGCTAGGTTATTAAGTGTAGTTAATTAACAGCGTGGAACAGCAAGCAGGAAATAATACCACCTAAAAGTGAGGTGCCAGTTCACTGAAGCAATTTCATAATACTCCATTCATACTACACAGCAGAATCAGCTTTCTTCAGATGGAACTAACTAACCCCATAACCAGCAGACCAGATCAAATTAAAAGTGGTGGACAATGAAGCAAAGAAGAGAGGAAGAGACTCTATTAACATCCTCAGCCTTAATGATGATACACAGGTGAAAATGGTCCGCACATAATGGACCTGTCATTTTTACCTCAGTCTTGGTTTCTCCTCTACCATAGTTGGTAGTGATCTCAACCATCTATGTTTAATCTCCTATAACTCTGCTCTCACCTTATGTGCTCTCACCCACAGCATAGGATTCTCCACGTTCTTGTTCTGTACCACCACAGCTTCCATAGCCCACAACATTCAATAGGATTCCTCCCTGGCATCTCTTCCCCAACTGTCCCCTTTCAGCGTAACAAAGGTTCTATGTCCTCCACAACTTGATTCACTCTTACATCTCCACCAATATCCACTTCCCTTCTCATGGCAGCTTCTTATGCAGGTGATGCTAAATGGCCTTTTACCATTTCTCATCTCATTGTCCAGACATTCCTTCTTAGTAAAGCAGCAATTGAGTTGTAGCCTTTCTAGTTTAGTATACTGCACTTTGTGCGCATAATAAGATATCTTCTGCAAAATATAAAACAAACTTGGCATTGACATAGTGTTAGGTAAACTGTTGGGACTGAAGGCAGATAAATCCCCAGGACCTGATGGTGTGCATCCCAGAGTACTCAAGGAGGAGGCCCTAGAAATTGTGGATGCATTGGTGATCATTTTCCAATGTTCTCTCGACTCTGGATCAGTTCCTGTGGACTGGAGGGTAGCCAATGTAACTCCACTTTTTAAGAAAGGAGGGAGAGAGAAAACCGGGAATTATAGACCAGTTATCCATATATCAGCAGTGGGGAAGATGCTTGATTTGATTATTAAAGATGTTATAGCAGCGCATTTGGAAAGCTGTGACAGGATCGGTCAAAGTCAGCATGGATTTATGAAGGGGAAATCATGCCTGACTAATCTTTTGCAATTTTTTGAGGATGTAAGAAGCAGAATGGATAAGGGAAAGCCAGTGGATGTGGTGCATCTGGACTTTCAAAAAGCCTTTGACAAGGTCTCACACAAGAGATTAGTGTGCAAAAATGGTATTGGGGGTAGGGATTGACATGGATAGAGAACTGGTTGGTAGACAGGAAGCAAAGAGTAGGAATTAACAGGTCCTTTTCAGAATGGCAGGCAGTGACTAGTGGGATGCCGCAAGGCTCGGTGCTGGGACCCCAGTTATTTACTGTAATGGCAACTTCAGTCTTTTCCAATAAAGTCCTTTCCGATTGCCATTACTTCACAGGGAGTGGGAGTGAACTTGACGCAAACCAACAGAGAGATTTCCCATTCGTATTTTCAGTTTAATTAGTCATTTATTGAAGTAGTTGTACAAAACAACAAGATGAACATACCAGGCTGTACTTATTTCGCATTCAAGTCATAGCTGGTTCTGTTCTCCCTGTCTGACCACAGCTCTTGTCATGGGTCTGTTGCAGGTCTGTTGAGAACTGTATCTCACCAAACCCCCAGTGTTTGACCCCCTCGCCCCCAATTAAATGTCACAATTAAATGTAACATCTCCAAGTTTGCGCATGACACAAAGCTGGGTGGCAGTTGAGCTGTGATGAGGATGCTATGAGGATGCATGGTGACTTGGATAGGTTGGGTGACTGGACAGATGCAGTATAATGTGGATAAATGTGAGGTCATCTACTTTGGTGGCAAGAACAAGAAGGCAGATTATTATCTGAATGCCGTCAGATTAGGAAAAAGTGAGGTGCAATGAGACCTTGGTGTCCTTGTACATCAGTCGCTGAAAGTAAGCATGCAGGTACAGCAGGCAGTGAAGAAAGCAAATGACATGTTGGCCTTCATAACAAGAGGATTTGAGTATTGGAGCAAGGAGGTCCTTCTGCAGTTGTACAGGGTCCTGGTGAGATCGCACCTGGAGTATTGTATGCAGTTTTGGTCTCTTAATTTGAGGAAGGACATTTTTGCCATTGAGGGAGTGCAGCATAGGTTCACCAGGTTAATTCCTGGGATGGCGGGACTGACATATGATGAAAGAATGGGTTGACTGGTCTTGTATTCACTGGAAATTAGAAGGATGAGAGGGGATCTTACAGAAACATATAAAATTCTTAAAGGATTGGACAAGCTAGATGCAGGAAAAATGTTCCCGATGTTGGGGGAGTCCAGAACCAGGGGTCACAGTTTAAGAATAAGGGGTAGGCCATGTGGTCTGAAATGAGGAAAAAGTTCCACCCAGAGAGTTGTGCATCTGTGGAATTCTCTGCCACAGAAGGCAATGGAGGCCAATTCACTGGATGTTTTCAAGAGAGTTAGATTTAGCTCTTAGGGCTAAAGGTATCAAGAGATTTGGGGAGAAAGCAGGTGATTTTGGATGATCAGCCAGGATCATATTGAATCCTGGTGCTGTCTCAAAGGGCTGAATGGCCTCCTCCTGCACTCTCTGTTTCTAGGCATGGTAGACATTCAAACTTTTCCCAGGGTGAACTAGAGAGCATAGCCTAAAGGTCAGAAAGGAAATGTTTAAAAGAGATATGAGGGGCACGTGGTTTATGTAGAGTGTAGGAGTGCTGGTGGAAGCAGATACAATAGTAGTGTGTAAGGGGGCTTTTAGATATACATTTGGATATGCAGGAAATGGAAAAGATATGGATCACATGCAGGCCGAGGAGATTAGTTCGGCATCATGTTTGGCACAGACATTAAGCGTCAATGACCTGTTCCTGTGCTGTCCTGTTTATTGTTCTCTCAACTCAGATTGCTTGACCAATTTGTAGAGAAAAAAATTCTGTTCAGACCACAAGCAAGATCCTGAGCTTTCAGTTGTCTAACTCTTTAATTTTCTATCCCACTCACACTTTAACTTTTCTGATTTTGATCTCTCACACTGCTCCAAATAAGCGCAATGTACACTTGAAATACAACCCTTCATTTTCTGACTAAAAATATGTTCTTCAGGGTGTAGCAGTGAATTCAACAATTTCATGCAACCAGTCTTTCTACTGTGAATCATTGCCTGACAGGTTTCAGTAAAATGGAACTGAAACTGAAGTTTCAGTAAAATTGAGTTTCTGTTTCATTTTACTGGAAATCCAAGGGACTTTTTTTACAGTCACAGATCATTAAGCAGAAATTATAACTCTGTTTCTCTCTCTCAGATATTGCCTGACCTCTTCCTGGAGAATCAAGCACTGGGGAATCCTTTTCACATTTGCCTGCACAAATTCATCCCACTCTACATTTGCCACATGGCAAACCTTGCTTCTAATAAATGGGTCCACCACAGATCCAATCTCATCCAGGCCCACAAATAAAGATCCACGATGACACATTGTTAAAAAGTGGAGAACTTTCCATATATCCGGAAACAGAACTCAATGGGAACATTCACTACATTCTCCAATGTGCCAATTTAACCATCGGACCTCTGAGGAACCCAGCACAAAGTTTATGATCCACTGGGCAGTGGTGTGCCTTGCCCATGTCTGAGGGAAATTATCTTAATGAGGCATTTCAAAGGAGTGAAGAGCTATCGTCAACACTGTTTCTGCAAATCCACCAAATCTATTAGTCAGATAAGAACACCAACATCAGTGTAATCTACCAGCCAACATCCCCAGCAGTGAGGCTCCAAGTCCAATTAGCCAGCTCCAATGGATGGGCACATCCTCTCCGATAATCTTCACATGACCAGCCATATCAAACCAATAGCCAAGAAAACACAATGCTTCTACTCCTGTAGAAAGTTTAGGAAGTTTGGCATGTCTCCAACAACTCTCACCAACTTCTACAGATGCGTCATAGAAAGCATTTTATCGGGACGCATCACAGCATGGTTTGGGTATCACAAAATGCTGGAGTAACTCAGCGGGTCAGGCAGCATCTCTGGAGAGAAGGAATGGGTGACGTTTCGGGTTGAGATTCTTCTTCAGACTGATAGACCCCAAACGGTCTCGACCCGAAACGTCACCCATTCCTTCTCTCCAACTTTTTGTGATACCTTCAATTTATACATCATCTACAGTTATTTTCCTACACAACATGGTTTGGGAATAAACTTCATCTAAGACCACAAGAAATTGCAGAGAATTGTGGACACAACCCAGATCGTCAAACAAACCAAAATCCCTTCCACTGACTCTATCTACACTTCACACTGCCTCGGCAAGGCCATCAGCATAATCAAGGCCATCGGGCAAGAGGTACCGAAGTGTGAAAACACATATCTCCAGATTAAGTGAGTTACTTCCCAGCAGTTACCAGATAATTGAACCATCCTATCACCAACTAGGGAGCGGTCCTGACCTACCATCTACCTCGAAGACAGACACAAAATGCTGGACTAACAGCGGGTCAGGCAGCATTTCTGGAGAAAAGGAATAGGTGACGTTTCGGGTCAAAACCCTTCTTCAGACTGAGTCTTATATTGTATAATTTATGTTCCTTTTCTCCAGATGCTGCCTGACCCGCTGAGTTACTCCAGCATTTTGTGCCTATCTGGTGTAAAGCAGCATCTGCAGTTCCTTCCTTCCATCTACCTCATTGGAGCCCCTTTAATCGGACTTTACCATCCACTAAACGTTATTCCCTTTATCCTGTATCTGTATATTGTGGACGGTTTGATTGTAATCATGGTCTTTCCGCTGACTGGATAGCGTGCAACTAAAAAGCTTTTCATTGCATCTCGGCCTAGGTGACAATAAACTAAACTAACTAAGTGATTTACATGCCTAACACTAGACTGTTGAAGCAGGCCTGTTCTACCGTGGACTTGTTTTCTAATTGTATTTTGCACTAATGTCGTGGCCTTGTTTTTGCACATTCGTTTTCTTTTCACTGTGTTGTATAATTTATGTTTTGTGTGTTGTCTCAGTCTATGTGCCGATGATGCTATCACAAGCAAGATCTTCATCGTACCTATACTTCATTGTACGCGGGCATTTGAAAATAAACTTGGCTTGATTTAGATTTATTCAAAGGAAAGCAATGTGCTCTCATGGCGACATGGCCAACATTCATCATACAATCACCTCCAAAACAATTGAGCACATCACTTATCTTATTTACTACTTACAGAACTTCGCAGTGTAACATTGGCTGAAAAACAATTTGCTTTAAATTAAAGTTACTGGTTTTGCAGTACTTGGGGTTTATGTGAAGATCCTCATAACTACAGATAAATGTACTTATGTTTTGACAGTGATCCTGTAGAAATTGCTGACGAAGTCCTCCTTGCTGATCAGCACATTGGCCCTGCGCTTTGAAACACAGTCAGAAATGGGCTGGAGGTCAGGTGCTCTTACATCCCTCCTCCTGCTCTGCCACTGGGGTTACCACTGCATGTGCACAAACAGCCCAAACTGGGAAACCAAATGCCTTTCAATTTTATGCCACAGATGGCAGATGTATTTGAATGAGGTCATTAACTATGATTGAAAGAAGTAGTGGTAACTGGTTTGTTTCCTTAGCATATTTATTTTTAAATATTTTAAGTTTTTACGGCAATTTAAAAATAAATTCTACTCTCGCTGATTATTTTAATGTATTTCACCTATTATTAAATAGCTCTGACTACCAAATGGGTTTTAAATTATGTCAAGGAGCTTTTACAGATCTCTGCCTCTCTTGACTGCCTCACCACCTCACTGGACTATCAGGGCAGCAGCCTCCAGATGAGCTTAGGTCAAGCATAGGAAGAATCGGCAGATGTTGGCTTATACCAAAGACAGACACAAAATGCTGGAATAAGCGGGACAGGCAACATCTCTGGAGAAAAGGAATGGGTGACGTTTCACGTCAAGACCCTTCTTCAGACCCCTGTCTCGACCCTAAACGTCACCCATTCCTTCTCTCCAGAGATGCGGCCTGTTCGGCTGAGTTACTCCAGCATTTCGTATCTAAGCTTAGGTGCAAATAAGCAAACATGGAAAATTTCAGGAAATGCTGCTCTTTACGATCATTGCAATCAATCTCCACAGTTTATTTACACTAACATTAATAGATTTACTGTTTTTGGTTTTTCTTGTCTATAATATGTGCAAAACAAAAGGTTAGTGTATCTTTGAAATGTGAATTAACAATACTGAAAATCAGGGCATGTACAAAATATTTATAATTTCTCAAAGCAAATTTCCATTCTGGTATATTTTAATGTTTATTTCCTACTTCCAAAGATCACTATATACGGACCCCCATTATCTCTCGAAAGTACGGGTTCATGAACTTTAACTAAAGTAGGATAGTGTTAATGTACGGGGATCGCTGGGCGGCACGGACTTGGTGGGCCGAAAAGGCCTGTTTCCGGCTGTATATATATGATGATGATATGATGATAAGTGACTTACGAGACCATGTTGATCAATACATTATCTGGGTTCGAAGTCCCACGCATGTAAACATTTATTTTTTACCCAATACTTCCTTAGTCACAATAGTTTAGATTCTTGAAAATACATAATCACGAAGTATTTGGAAGCAAAAATCAAGTTAAATGTGAAAGAGGCTGCCAACTTTGTTTCACCCATTTGCACTATCGCACAGAATTTATTTTTTTGACGGGTGGACATCATATGAAATTCAGTTTGTTGTAAAAAGAGCTGATACATGCTTTTCATTTAATTTGTGAATAATAAGTAACAGTGTTTATTGTTAATAAAAAATATTTCCTGTACCTTGCTTGATGGCCAGAGCAGCATAATGTAAAGCCACAAGCGATGAAGAACATGCTGTATCAATAGCCAATGATGGTCCAGTAAGGTTGAAAGCGAAAGAAATCCTGTTTGCTGCTATACTCATTGCTGACCCTGTCCCATTGTAATGGGTGATTTTGTTGGCAACATTATTTAAAATCCCTTCGTAATCACGATTCATGAGTCCTAAAATGCAAAGGCGAGGATAAAGTGTCATATAGTGATACATTACATTTGTATAGGTTAAACAATGTATTACATTGTGTAGAAATTAGACCATTCATTTGGCATTACTATCCAAGCTACTCCAAACACTTCCTCGTGATCAGTCTCTCAAAATCCTACTCCCCTTCCAGTCCTATTTCCATTTGCATTTACCTCAGGAAAATTCACAATAATTTATAATTGAAATTTCAGTTTCCCATCTGCCATTATTTACTCTCAAACATATGCAGTTTATGAAATGGATTTGGGGTTCAAAATGTGAGTGCAGTTCACTGTTTGAACAGGCAAATCACACAGCAATTTCCTGTAAATGCATTTGTGCAGTTAGATTTGTAAATCATGATGGTCTCCAAAAGCCACATAAAACAAATTCCATGATATATAATAACTAAGTCTCCCAGAAGAGGTTAGGCCCTATACTCATCTTTGTAGATGACCATTTAATGCAATAATAATTCTTAATATTTGCCAAATTATCTTCCATATAAGAATATTTTGTGGAAGTGATCAATTGGAGTGATGAGGGCAGGACCGTGGACATGGCCTGAATGGACTTTAGCAAGGCCTTTGACAAGACCCCCCCACCCCCACCCCGAGTTCATTCGTAAGTCTTCGGTCATTCTGTTACTTACTGAATCAAACGGCAGATTAGATTTTGTTTCTGACCTCATTTGGTAGTTTAATGATTTACTCAATTATTATTTTTTAAATATTTTTTATTTATGTGGAACAATTACTGCGGCTCAGTGACACAGCGGTAGAGTTGCTGTCTTACAGCGCCAATCACCCGGGTTCGATCCTGCCTACGGGTGCTGTCTGTACATTCTTCCCCTGACCTGCGCAGGTTTTCTCCGAGAGTTCCGGTTTCCTCCCATATTCCAGATGTACAGGTTTGTAGGCTAATTGGCTTGGTAACAATTATAAATTGTCCCTAGTATGTAGGATAGTGTTGGAGTGTGAGGATCACTGGTCAGCCGAAGGGCCTGTTTCTACATTGTACCTCTAAACTGAACCAAAAACAAAATTATAATGAGCATGGCATGGATCAAGTATAATCCAGCCTATTAAAAATAAATTCTTCTGTTAGGCCAATCCAAATCATTGTAAGCAAACATAATCACAATCTTAGAGATGGATCAAGAATAAAATCACCTCTGTAGGAGGTTTGAACAGTAAGTTTATGAATGCCACAAAAGTTGGTGGTGATATAGATAGCAAGGAAAATGATCTAAGGCCACAGCTGGACGGAGAACAGATGGAAAATTGGACAGAGCTTGGCAGATGGAATTTAATCGTGATAAGTGCAAGGTGATGCATTGTTAAAAAATCAGATAGAGTTAGAACAGTAGAATGTTGATGAATTTGGGGGATCTTGGTCTTGAAACAGGAACCACTGGTGGTGAAGAAGGCCACCACATGCTTGGCTTTAGACATTGGGGCAGAGAATATAAAAATTGGTACGATATGTTGCAACTTTATAAACCAGCTGTTGGAGTATATTTGAGTTCTGGTTGTCACATTTTAGGGAGGAGGTGGTTGCACTCAAGAAAGTGCAGAGAAGATTCACTGGGATGTTGTCTGGATGGGAGGACATTAGTAATGGGAAGAGATTGGGTTAGGCTGGCTTCTTTTCCCTTTCGCAAAGACGGTTGAGGAGATAGAGCTGAAAGAGACATAAAAGATTTTGAAGTGGATAAAGTCATAGAGTTATGTAACATGAAAACAGGCCTTTCGACCCAACATCATTGGCAATAATGATGTCTATCTGAGCTGGTCCCATTTACCTACATTTGGCCCGTATCCCTCTAAACCATTTCTATCCATGTAGCTGTCTAAATGTATTTTAAACATTGTAATTGTACCTGCTCCTACAGCTTCCTCGGGCAGCTTGCTTCATAAATGAACCACTCTCTGTGAAAATGTTGCCCCTCACGTTCCTCTAAATCTTTAATCTTGCATCTTAAATCTATGCCCTCTAGTTTTACACTCCTCTACCCTGGGAAAAAGACTGTGGGCATCATCTTTTCTAAGTCTCATGTGATTTTATATACCTCTATATGTCACACCTCAAACTTCTTTGCTCGAGGGAAAAAAGTCACAGCCTACCCAGCCTCTCCTTATAACTAAAGCCCTCCAGTCCTCATAAGATTCTCGTAAATCTTTTCAGCACCCTTTCCAGCTCAATGCCTTCCTATAGCTGAGTGACCAGAACTGCACATAATGGGATCTCACCAACAACTTGTACTATTATAACATGATGCTCCAACTCTTGTACTCAATGCCCTGACCAATTAAGGCATATACAAAATGCCTTCTTTTCACCCTTTCTAAACATGTTGGCACTTTCAGGGAACTCAGTACCTGAACCTCTTGGTTTCTCTGTTCTACATGTTCTAGGCCCATGCCATTTACTGTGTAAATCCAGCCCTGGTTTACTTCACCAACATGCAACACCTCCCACTTGTCTGAGTTAAATTCCATTTACCATTTCTTAACCTATTTCCTCAATTATTCTAGATCCTGTTATAATCTTAGATAACCTTTTCACTGTCCACTACATCATCAGTTTTGTTGTCATCTGCAAATTTACCATGTTAACATTGTCATTCAAACCGTTAATAAAGGTGACAAACAACAGTGGCGTCTGCATCAATGCTTGCAGCATACCATTGGTCACAGGCCTCCATTCCGCATAACAACTCTTCACTACCATCTTCTGGCTCCTTCCACTAAGCCAATTTTTAATCCAATTGAAGACACAACGTGCTGGAGTTGAGAAAGGCCCCAACCCCAAATGTCTCCTATCCATATTCTCCAGAGATGCTGCCTGACCCACTGAGGTACTCCAACACTTTGTGTCATTTTTTGTAACCAGCATCTGCAGTTCCTTGTGTATCCTTTTGAATCCAATTGGCTAGCTCACGCTGGATCCCAGGAGATCTAATCTTCCAAACTAGTCAACATGTGGGACCTTGTCAAAGACCTTGTTAAATGCCCGTGCAGACAATGTTTACCACCCTGTCTTCACCAATTCTCTTTGTTAACTCTACAAAAAAACTTGATCAAATTTCCAGGCACAAAGCCAAGCTGAATATCCTTTATCAATCCTTGCTTTTTCATATGCTGGTAGGTACTGTTTCTCAGAATTCTGGTGTCAGATTAGGAAAAGGTGAGGTGCAACGAGACCCGGATGTCCTTGTACATCAGTCACTGAAAGTAAGCATGCAGGTACAGCAGGCAGAGAAAAAAGTAAATGGCATGTTGGCCTTCATAGCGAGAGGATTTGAGTATAGGAGCAAGGAGGTCCTACTGTAGTTGTACAGGCCACTGGTGAGACCTCACCTGGAGAATTGTGTGCAGTTTTGGTCTCCTAATTTGAGGAAGGACATTCTTGCTATTGAGGGGGTGCAGCGTAGGTTCACCAGGTTAATTCCCGGGATGGCGGGACTGACATATGATGAAAGAATGGATTGACTGGGCTTATATTCACTGGAATTTAGAAGGATGAGAGGGGATCTTATACAAACATATAAAATTCTTATGGGAATGGACAAGCTAGATTCTGGAAAATGTTCCCGGTGGGGAGTCCAGAACCAGAGATCACAGTTTAAGAATAAGGGGTAGGCCATTTAGGACTGAGATGAGGAAAAAACATTCCCAGAGAGTTGTGAATCTGTGAAATTCACTGCCACAGAGGCAGTAGAGCCAATTCACTGGATGTATTCAAGACAGAGTCAGTTATAGCTCTTAGGGCTAACGGAATCAAGGGATATGGGGAGAAGGCAGAAACGGGGTACTGGTTTTGGATGATCAGCCATGATCATATTGAATGGTGGTGCTGGCTTGAAGGGCCAAATGGCCTCCTCCTGCACCTATTTTCTATGTTTCTACATTTTCTATGTTTCTAAAACATGGTCATAGAGCCGGGGGGCAGCAAGAGTCATAGAGGGAGAGCAGTGAGAGAGGTTCTCACAAAACTCATGTAAGAGAGAGGAAGGAAACTTCTTCAAAGTAGGCATAGCTTGCGGAGATTTTACAGTGGAGCATTCAGGCCCTGTAGGTTTATTTTCCTTAATATGCCCAATGACCATCAGCACCTCCTATTTTGTAATGGGAATATGTCCTAACATATCATGTATTTCCTACTTTTCAGCTTTCAGGACCTACTTCACAGTAAATACACATGGGAAATATTCATTTAACACCTCACCTATCTCCAATAACTCCACTGTGATCCTTTAAAGGAACCTATTTGCTGCCTAGTTAGCCTTTTGATCTTAATATATTTGTAGAAGCTATCCTGTGTCCTGTTTTTTACTCCACTCATTTGCTCTTAAGTGTACTTGTATATCTTTTATACTTCATGTGAGATTTACATGATCTTTGCTGCCTACTATATCTGATACACATCTCCTACATTTTCTGGACCAGTGCCTCAATGCCTCTCATCACCCAGGGTTCCCTACTCCTGCCAGAATTGGTTTTAACTCTGACAGGAACATGCTGTCCTTGAACTTTCCGTATTTCACTTTTAAAAGCATCCCACTTGCAGATGTCCCTTTATCTGCAAATCTGCAAACAGCCTCTTGCAATCAACAAGATCCTGTTGAATACTTTGAAAATTTGCCTTGGGGAATTTAGGATTTTAATTTTGTGAACTCATCCATAGATAGGGTGGTCACAATCTTCTTCCCGTGGAAGGATTATCAAAAATAAAACGGCGTAGACTTAAGGTGAAAGGTAGAAGTTTTAGAATTGAACTGAGGCAATACAGAAGATGGTCAATTAAAGGAACTTGATGCCAGAGAAGGTGGTGGAACCAGGTACAATTATTACCACTTAAGAAGCATTTAGACAAACACAAATAGACAAGGCATAGAATACAGACCTAATGTGGGTAAATGGGATTACAGTAGATGGGTATAAAGGTTGGCAAAGACATGGTGGACCAAATGGACTGTTTCTGTGCCAGATAACACCAAGACTCTTTGATTCCATGACTTCCATGAAAGAAATCTAGGATTCCTTGCCCAAAAGGCAATGGTTGCAAAGTGAATCTGCTCAGTCAAAGGTGGGTGAATATTCCTTTCTATAAGAACATGAAACAAGTTTTAGGGTCCAAGTAACCAGGTCTGACATGCATGTTTTAGCAATATGTACTCACCAATGAAAACACCCGTTTTACTCCCACTGATTTCTTCCTTAGGAATCCCTGCATTTTCAAACATTTTGTATGTGCACTCCAACAGACATTTATGCTGTGGGTCCATACTATTGGCTTCGATTTGATTTATGCCAAAGAGGTTGTGATCAAATTCATTAAACCTGTTAATTTAAAAAAACTAGTTTGTGTTAACAGCCAGCGAGTGCTCCAGTGTGATCACATATTCATAGACTGTGATTTCATCTGAAGAACCTTGGAAATAAAAGTCATTACAGTCACTTCATAAGTAAATTCCCAGAGTACTTCTGGTGAAATATTGGATTGAAAGTTTGGATCATCTGGAAAACTTTCATAGAATTTTAGCAAAAATGTAAACTGCATTTTACCTCAGGAAGAGCAATGAAAAACAATTAAAGATAGCCTGCATAATTTTAAGCAGAATGCACAATTGGATGTATTTGACTTAATGTTCATTTATGATAGGGATAAAACAAAGTTAAATTTGTGACTAGTACAGTTATATCATTAACTTTGCCAATTTAACTTGTTTGTACCGACTGAGTTGGTTACTTTCACACCGAGCCCTGACCAGCTAACTTCCATCTCTGACATATGGTTGAAATCTTTGCCCTCTAAATAGCATCGCGATGATGATCTGCATATTTACTTCAGAGTTCAAATAGATCTTAAGATTAAAAAGTACAATGCTCTTTAGTGATTAATAATTATTGATATTTGTCATGTTGTTAAATGTTTTACAGGTCATTACCCTTCGATTAAACTTGCTCGTTTTGTGATCATTTTCCCTGCTTTGTTGCCATCGGTATTATACCAGAATGTCGTATCAAACCGATTTGGTGGAATGTCAACCACACAGTTCCTTCCCTGAAGAAGAACTTTCCAGAAATTATCAATGCCTTCTCCTGGAAAAAAGAAAATCATTTGGATATTAATCATGTGGATATTAATGTTAGGACATATTCCCATTACAAAATAGGAGGTGCTGATGGGCATATTGAGGAGAATAAACCTACAGGGCCTGAATGCTCCACTGTAAAATCTCTGCAAGCAATGCCTACCTTGAAGAAGTGTCCTTCCTCTCTCTCTCTGAAAGTTTTGTGATACCCTCTCTCACTGCTCTTTACTCTCGTATTTCAGTTATTTGTCTGTGAGGAGGTAAAGTTTCATGGACCAGGACAGTCTCCTGTGTAGTGTCAATATTCTGCATCTATGCAATAAGAATTAGCAGCAGTTTCTGATGCTTAAATGTGTCAGTTTCTCTGATGTCTGGAGGGAATTGCCAACAGTTCTGAGTGGAGACACTTGAGACTGTAGATGGAGCGATCTTGAGCAAAACACAAAGTGCTGGAGTAACTCAGCATCTGTGGAGGGAATGAACAGATGATGTCTTAGCTGGGACCCATCATAAGACTGGATGTGATAGGGGGGAGAAAGCTGAAAGAGAGTGGTGGGAACAGGACAAAGCCTGGTTAGTGAGAAGTGGGAAAAGATGTGGGAGGTTAATAGTGAAAGCTTGTGATCAAATTAATTAAAGCTGTTAATTTCTTTTTAACAGTAAAATTTGTGTTAACAGCAGGCAAGTATTTTCTGAGGTGCTTGTGTGTTCGTGTACTGTAACCTTCTCTGAAGAACCCTGGAAATAAAGGTCACAGTTCACTTGATAGAGTTATAGTGTCAGAGCATGAAAACAGGCCCTTCGGCCCAACTTGCCCATACTAACCAACACATCCCATCTGCACTAGTCACATCTACCTGCGTTTGGTCCATATCCCTCTAAACCTGTCCTATCCATGTACCTATCTAATTGTTTCTTAAATGTTGCAATAGTGCCTCCCTCGATTACATCCTTCTATACACCCACTACCCTTTGTGTGAAAAAGCTACCGCTCAAAAGCCTATTAAACCATTTCCCATTCACCTTAAACCTGTCCTCTGGTTCTCGATTCCCCTGCTCTGGGCAATAGACTCTGTGCATTTACCCTATCTATTCCTCTCATAATTTTATACACCTCAAAAAGATCACCCCTCATTACAGTACAGGAACTCACGGTAAAAGAGCCATTAGGGGGTAGTGATCATAATATGATAAGTTTTAATCTACAATTTGAGAGAGAGAAGGGAAAATCTGAAGTGTCAGCACTACAGTTGAGCAAAGGGGACTATGGAGGCATGAGGGAGGAGCTGGCCAGAGTTGACTGGAAAGAGACCCTAGCAGGGAAGACGGTGGAAAAACAATGGCAGGTATTTCTGGGAATAATACAGAAGGTGCAGGATCAGTTCATTCAAAAAAGGAACAAAGATTCTAAGGGGAGTAAGAGGCGACCGTGGCTGACAAGGGAAGTCAAGGACAGTATAAAAATAAAAGAGAAGTATAACATAGCAAAGATGAGCGGGAAGCCAGAGGATTGGAACTCTTTTAAAGAGCATCAGAAGATAACTAAAAAGGCAATAGGGGGAAAAAAGATGAGGTACGAAGGTAAGCTAGCCAAGAATATAAAGGATAGTAAAAGCTTCTTTAGGTACGTGATGCAAAAAAAAATAGTGAGGACAAATGTGGGTCCCTTGAAGACAGAAGCAGGTGAATTTATTATGGGGACAAGGAAATGGCAGACGAGTTGAACAGGTACTTTGGTTTTTCTTCACTAAGGAAGACACAAACAATCTCCCAGATGTTCTAGTGGCCAGAGATCCTAGGGTGATGGAGGAACTGAAGGAAATTCACATTAGGCAGGAAATGGTGTTGGGTAGACTGATGGGACTGAAGATTGATAAATCCCCAGGGCCTGATGGTCTGCATCCCAGGGTAATTAAGAAAGTGGTTCTAGAAATCGTAGACGCATTGGTGATCATTGTTCAATGTTCTATAGATTCTGGATCAGTTCATGTGGATTGGAGGGTAGCTAATCTTATCGCACTTTTTAAGAAAGGAGGGAGAGAGAAAACAGGAAATTATAGACCAGTTAGCCTGACATCGGTGGTTAGGAAGATGCTGGAGTCAATTATAAAAGAAAAAATTGCGGAACATTTGGAAAACAGTAACAGGATCATTCCAAATCAGCATGGATTTACGAAGGGGAAATCATGCTTGACTAATCTTCTGGAATGTTTTGAGGATGTAACTAGGAAAATGGACAAAGAAGAGCCAGTGGATGAAGTATACCTGGACTTTCAGAAAGCCTTCGATAAGGTCCCACATAGGAGATTAGTGGGCAGAATTAGAGCACATGGTATTGGGGGTAGGGTACTGACATGGTTAGAAAATTGGTTGGCAGGCAGGAAACAAAGTGTAGGGATAAATGGGTCCCTTTCAGAATGGCAGGCAATGGGGTACCGCAAGGCTCGGTGCTGGGACCGCAGCTATTTACAATATACATTAATGACTTAGATGAAGGGATTAAAAGTAACATTAGCAAATTTACAGATGATACAAAGCTGGGTGGTAGTGTGAAGTGTGAGGCGGATGCTATGAGGATACAGGGTGACTTGGACAGATTGCGTGAGTGGGCAGATGCATGGCAGATGCAGTTTAATGTGGATAAATGTGGGGTTATCCAGTTTGGTGATGAGAATAGGAAGGCAGAGTATTATCTGAATGGTGTCAAGTTAGAAAAAGGGGAAGTACAACAAGATCTGGGTGTTCTCGTTCATCAGTCACTGAAAGGAAGCATGCAGGTACAGCAGGCAGTGAAGAAAGCCAATGGAATGTTGGCCTTCATAACAAGAGGAGTTGAGTATTGGAGCAAAGAGGTCCTTCTGCAGTTGTACAGGGCCCAAGTGAGACCACACCTGGGGTATTATGTGGAGTTATGGTCTCCAAATTTGAGGAAGGAAATTCTTACTATTGAGGGAGTGCAGCCTAGGTTCACAAGGTTAATTCCCAGAATGGCGGGACTGTTGTATGTTGAAAGGCTGGAGCGACTGGGCTTGTATTCTCTATAATTTAGAAGGATAAGAGGGGATCTTATTGAAACATAAGATTATTAAGGGATTGGACACGCTAGAGGCAGGAAACATGTTCCCAATGTTGGGGGAGTCCCGAACCAGGGGCCACAGTTTAAGAATAAGGGGTAGGCCATTTAGAACGGAGATGAGGAAAAACGTTTTCACTCAGAGAGTTGTGAAGCTGTGGAATTCTCTGCCTCAGAAGGCAGTGGAGGCCAATTCTCTGGATGCTTTCAAGAGAGAGTTAGATAGAGCACTTAAAGATAACGGAGTCAAGGCTTATGGGGAGAAGGCAGGAACGGGGTACTGATTGTGGATGATCAGCCATGATCACAGTGAATGGCGGTGCTGGCTCGAAGGGCCGAATGGCCTACACCTGCACCTATTGTCAATTGTCTATTGAAACATCGCCTATCCTTTTCCTCCAGAGATGCTGCCTGTCCCGCTGAGTTATTCTAGCACGTTTCGGGTCACAAAAATGTTAGGGCCCGAAACATCACCCATGTTCTTTCTCCAGAGGTGCTGCCTGACCTGCTGAGTTACTCCAGCACTTTGTGCCTATCTTTGGTATAAACCAGCATCTGCAGTTCTCTTTCTACATTTTGAATTGTGGTATTTGTTGCCAGCAACTGCAACCAGACACACCCAGTACTTGATATGCCTGAGTGTCTTGCTGCTGATGGTAGGTTCTGCCTCAATAACTCTGAGAAATAGCAAGGCATCGTTGACCTTTTTTCAGAACTCAAAGGGCCATTGATCTTAGAGATGCAGCCTGACCTTGCAGCACCCTGTTATTATTTCAGATTTCCAATATCCACAGTTGGTAGGATTTTCATGAGGATAATCATGTTTTTACAAAGAACATCTGAGTACTTGCTGCCAGAAGGTATCAAAAGCCACCTGATAAGGTTAATCATCAATGTTTCCTTAACTTCCCTCCTGCTTCACAAATATTGATATATCCATGAATCTAAAATATTTTAATACATCGGCATTTTTGGATCCAGTATGACCAGCTGGAAATTAGTGCGCATTTTCTATTTTCCATGATAAGACGACAGCTGAATGAACCAACTACTCTTTGCTGCAAATGTGCTTCTTTATTCCTCTCTTTCTGGTATATCCTCAATTGGAGGGACTTTAACTCAAAATGAGACTCTCTTCTTTTCACTCACCAAAGAATTATCAAGCTGAGATAAATCTATTTCCCCTACCATCTGGAGATTGTAAATGGGTGGCCTAATACCTTTACCTCTGTGCCATGGCTCATGAGATGGGTTCTAAAGGCCTAGCGCATAATGTTACCCTGAAACACAGTGGGATCAGGTAGGCCGCTGCTGTTTTGGCATTAATTCTCCAGCTAATGTGCCCATCTAAACACATTCTGAAAATACTGAGAAAAAGTATTTTTTCTCTGGAAATGGATTTGCAAGTGATTTTTTTTTAATTCCCTGGAATCTCCAATAAAACCTAAAGAAAGACCCATCCATCAAGGAGAAGACACTAATTATTTACATTCTATAAAACCAGCTTTGGTCAGCTATAACATTTTCTGTGTTCTACCCATGAAAGTCGACGCCCAACATATCATATCATATATATACAGCCGGAAACAGGCCTTTTCGGCCCACCAAGTCCGTGCCGCCCAGCGATCCCCGCACATTAACACTATCCTACACCCACTACGGACAATTTTTACATTTTACCCAGCCAATTAACCTACATACTTACATATATAATAGTGTATAAAGTGAAAACTATCTAATGCTTTGATTTTAACTGGCCATGCTTTAATTGTATTATACACAGGCATAAAGAATCACCAGTGTTCTTAAAGAGATGAAAAATGGGCAGGGGATACCGCAGACTGACCAAACTAAGGGGACAGAGAATTGGCTGTGCCCATTATAAGTACGCCACTGATCTTCGAGAACTTTTTCAATTTGCTGAGTGCTGGAAAAATCAGCCTTAATTTGTCAATCATATTCAGTAATGTTGATGAAAGTTTAGTTTTCCTTCAATATTTTCCTTACCTCCAGGAAAGTTACACCCTATTCCGATAATAGCTATATCTTCACCGTTTCTTTCCATTTTCCACCTTTTGAACCTATTGCTCAAATGAGAATAAAACAAAATTATCATTTTTTGAGATATTTGCTTTTCAGATTCCATGAGCACTCTTGTTTTTGTGGAATCATATTATGCAGCCGAAAGACTACATAATCTTTCTTTGAATTACTGGTTAAGAGTAAGAATTGTAGAAACAAACCGATACAGGGTGTTCTGCTACAATGCGGACATGACTGTTTCCGTGCTATTTCCTGTTTCCACTCTGAATCTAAGCTCCTTATCGTAATCAGACACTATCGTCTGTAAGAACTCAGATAACATAACATAACATAACATAACATAACAACACTTTATTGTCACTCGGCACAAACACCGAACGAAATTTCAGCAGCCACAAGAAAAGAAAAGAACACAGGACACCCGACCCCAACACAAACATCCATCACAGTGACTCCAAACACCCCCTCACTGTGATGGAGGCAACAAAACTTCCCCTCTCTTCCCCCCGCACCCACGGACAGGCAGCTCGACCCCTACCGAGGCAAACGACACGCACAGCCCCCGCAAGGGGATGGAAGGCCCAGCGGCCGAGCCGCCCCGGGCACCGAAACGTCCCACGGCCGCACCGGGCGATGTTAAGTCCAGGGGCAGCCACTGAATTGATATTTGTATAATACAACCCCACCTTGTTATGTCTGAGATCTGTTAACTCCTCCATTAAGGTGAGAAAATAGATTATTCTATCCTTTCTTAATGAATACAGATGAAGATCCCAGTCAGGTAAGTTCATCAGTTATAGGAGCATAGAAACATAGAAAATAGGTGCAGGAGGAAGCCATTTGCCCCGTCGAGCCAGCACCACCATTCATTGTGATCATGGCTGATCATCTACAATCAGATACCTGTGCCTGCCTTCTCCCCATTTCCCATGATTCCACTAGCCCCTGGAGCTCTATCGAACTCTCTTTTAAATTCATCCAGTGAATTAGCTTCCACTGCCGTCTGTGGCAGAGAATTCCACAAATTCACAACTCTCTGGGTGAAAAAGTTTCTTCTCACCTCAGTTTTAAATGGCCATTTAATTAGGCCATTCGGCCTGATTAGAATTAGGTCATTTGGCCCAATCATGGCTGATCTATCTTTCCCTCCCAACCCCATTCTCCTTCCTTCTCCCCATAACCCCTGACACCTATAATAATCAAGAATCTGTCAATCTAGCATGCAACAAAAGCTTTTCACTGTATCTCAGTACACGTGACAATATACTAACTAAACTCATATACTTGGCCTCCACAACCTTCTGTGGCAACGGATTCCACTGATTCACCACTAAAGAAATTCTTCCTCATCTCCTTTCAAACGGTACATCTTTTTGTTCTGAGGCAATGGTCTCTGGTCCTAAACTAGTGGAAACATCCTCTCGACATCCACTCTATCCAGACTTTTCACTATTCGGTAAGTTTCAATGAGGTCCCCCTGTTGTCACTGAAAATCTAATATTTATTGTCTTTACAATTTAAGCAATCATTATTATTTTACCAGTCGTCAGCTAAAACTAAAAGTATTAGAAAGATTGAACTAAATAATGAATATTTGAATTCTTAACTTGGATTCATGTAATAAAAACTATTTTAGCTTAATTCCTGTCCTGTACAGGTAATGTATTTGCAATTTTAAAATTAAAACATTTGATGTATTTCGCTTTGGAAATAGTTTTGTTGAGACGAAAATGGAAACAATTTATAATTAAAGCACCATCTAAGGCTGAGAACTGCATTATATTTATCACTTTAAAAAAGCAAAACATGCCTTTCACATTAACTCACAGGCTCAAATTATAGATCAACTTACCGAATAAGTGTAGAATCGTTTTTGTCTTCTTCACCTGACAATAACCTTATGCAATAAAAGCCAAGTATAGAAGCCAGGTGATTTATAGAACCATATTGTTGCTGTTGAATAACATTTGTAATAATTAATCCTGTTTAACAATTGATTCATTCATCATTTAGCTTAAACGTTAAAGCATATCACACATAGAAACAGAAAATAAAGGGAGCAGGGATTTCGATTTATAGACCATTGGGATCTCTTCTGTGGTAGGGGTAATCTGTACAAAAGGATTACACTTTAACTGGAGGGGGAACAACGTTCTGGCAGGCAGGTTTGCTTGTGCTACACGTGTGGGTTTAAACTAAATAGCAGAGTGGAGGGGTTGACAAATTGGGAGTATAAAGATGGAGCTAAAGGGGAAGTGAGTAGAGGAAAATTTGCAAAAGACTCCAGAATTAATGGGAAGGAAAGTTTGAGAAGGGATACGAGAGTAAGGTCAGGGCCAATAGGTATGTAGGTTAATTGGCTGGGTAAATGTAAAAAATTGTCCCTAGTGGGTGTAGGATAGTGTTAATGTACGGGGATCGCTGGGCGGCACGGACTTGGTGGGCCGAAAGGGCCTGTTTCCGGCTGTATATATATGATGATGATGATGATGATGATGACCGATGTGAGAGGGGAGGTGAATACCGAAGTTAAAGTGTTGTATTTGAATGCGCGAAGTGTAAAAAATAAAGTGCATGAGCTCAGTTAGATATTGGCAAGTATGATGTTGTGGGAATTACAGAGACATGGCTGCAAGAGGACCAGGGCTGGGAATTGAATATTCTCAGTATACGTCCTATTGAAAAGGCAGATAGGTGGGCAGAGGGGGTGGGGTTGCTCTGTTGGTAAGGAATGAAATTCAGTCCCTTGCGAGGGGTGGCATAGAATCAGGAGATGTAGTTAGTATGGATACAACTGAGGAATTGCAAGGGTAAAAAGACCCTAATGAAAGTTATCTACAGGCCCTCAAACAGTAGCCTGGACATTGGGTGCAAGTTGAATCAAGAGTTAAAATTAGCATGTCGCAAAGATAATGCAACGGTGTTTGTGGGAGATATCAACATGCAGGTAGATTGGGAAAATCAGCTTGGTAATGGATCCCAAGAAAGGGAGCTTGTGGAGTGCCTCCGAGATGGATTCTTAGAGCAGCTTGTACTGGACCTACCAGGGAGAAGGCAATTCTGGATTTAGTGTTGTGGAATGAACTGGATTTGATAAGGGAACTCAAGGTAAAGGAGCCATTAGGAGGCAGTGATCATAATATGATAAGTTGTAATCTACAATTTGAGAGGGAGAAGGGAAAATCGGAAGTGTCAGTATTACAGTTGAGTAAAGGGGACTATGAAGGCATGCAGGAGGAGCTATCCAAAGTTGACTGGAAAGAGACCCTAACAAGGATGACAATGGAACAGGAACAACAGGAACTACAATGGCAGGTATTTCTGGGAATAATACAGAAGGTGCAGGAAGGTAGCTAATATTATCCCACTTTTTAAGAAAGGAGGGAGAGAGAAAACGGGGAATTATAGATCTGTTAGCCTGACATCAGTGGTTGGGAAGCTGCTGGAGTCCATTATAAAAAATGAAATAGCAGCACATTTGAATAGCAGTGACAGGATTGGTCCCGGTCAGCATGGGTTTAAGAAGGGGAAATCATGCTTGACTAATCTTCTGGTATTTTTTATAAACTCATCTGACGAAGATGAAAATTCAATCATGCAGTCATAGGTAACCTCAGATCATTTAGAAGTTTCCAATAAACAACATTTTTCAGGAAACTTTATTTATTAAAAAAACATGTTTGACATAATTATTAAAAAATCCTCATTCCTAGAAATTCGAAATTGAAATGTTTTAAATAATAATTTAAATAATACAAGAATAATTCAAAATTATTTCAAATAAAATAGTTTTATTATCTCATATTCAACCCTTTTTTCTCATTCATTTTGAGCAAATTTTGGTCATTTCTCTTGTGACATTTCCGACTTGGCATGAATCTTGGCAAGTAGTTTGATTAATCATTTGACTTGACGATGGCAGCATATCAGCATTTCAAGTTAAGGGTTCTAAATATACCAACCAATACTATTCATATCCTGCTAATAAAAAATATTGCAAAATTGTTTTTAGCCAAAAGTCAGAAAAGTCCAACCCTAAGCAAATTGGTCTCAAACCACGTGAATTTCATGGAAATTACAGTGGGTGATTCAACACTTAAGCTTAAACTTTCGTGAATTAATGGATATTACATTTAAAATCAATGTTACGTATTTTATGCCATAAAATAAATTTATATTTATTCACTATGCACTTACTGGAAAGAACATTAGCAATAAATCAAAATATTTTGAACACTCATGTCGGAAAAGATCGTTTAAGACAGAGGTTCTGCCACTTTCATTTTTAAAGACTCCGTTTGAAAATCTTGAATAATTGAATCCTACTTGATCGTACATTTTAAGTTACAAAACTTTGCTCTAAATTGATATCAGAGATTAATACGAGTTTAAACATCTGAAACAAATAAATGTAAAGCACTGACGTTCAATCGATGTATTGACTTCTACTTTAAGTGCTAAAATGTGGTGCAGATTCAAGTGAATGGATAGATGTAATTAAGAATCCATGGTTCTTTGCCTTAAAAAATAGTTGGTTTTCCTTACTAAAGGGCAAATAATCTTTTCCAACATGAATGTTAAAAATATTTTGCTCGCCCGAAGGCTCGGCGGGACCGGTAACCCGCCCGAAGGCTCGTTCCTTATCGGTCGGCGGGACCGGTAGGTAACCCGCCCGAAGGCTCGTTTGGACCGGGAGGAAGCCGGAGACGTCAGGCTCAAGGAGTGGCTGCGGGAGGCGCCCCGGGTCATAAAGTTAACGGGGCGAGGAAAATAGAGGCACGTCGGTTTGCGGGAACTGCTCCAGTACTCGGAGCACCCCGGCAGAGCGGACTTTCAATTACAGCGCCAAAAATGCATGTGCAAAAATAATTTCAAATGTGCAATTGCATATGTGACAAATAACACCTTGGAATCTTGGAATCATTTTTTTTCCTTTTCTCGTGTACAGCATGTCATTGTGTCACACTTAATCTCTTAACCAGGCCAAAGATAGAAATGACAATATAAATATGTGTATAAATATGATACTGGGACATAGAAGCGTGACATAGACACCCAAAAATTAATTGTTGTAAAAACCAATGCAAACATATTTATTTACAAGTTTGACAACCGTCTGACTCTATCAAAAGGAAAGAGTTTCCGGCTGTAGATATATGATATGATATGAAGATAGTTCCACAACCGCAAGTAGTTTTTTCAGGTAATTTAAAATTTACCACACAAGTGTTAACGTACGTACCATGGTGTCTCAATGGCATTTGATTGCAATGGTAGAACTTTTTCTAATTCATTAAAGTGTAGTTATACATCCTATCCGTGGTGGTCCACAATGAAATTGGACAGTAAACCAATTTATTTACCGTCAGGCCATTTGACAGGTAGATTGGAGGCAACAGTTTGGCAGCGTGGGAATTTTCGCGATGTTTTTGCCCTCAGCCATTACATGTAAAGTGGGCTCCAAACCCAGATATTCAACCCAGAAACCAGATATGCATCTCCCTTACCTTTTCAAAGAATGCCCACACACTTTTCACAAAAATCCACGTAACCACTTTAAAAAAAAATTTTTTTAATACAGCTATTAGTAAACTGGAAGTAAATCCGGAATACCTTGTTACAGTGAAGCTTGGTTTTAAAGTAACCCGGGCAAGATGTTATATTTCAAAACTCTCTAAGTACTTACCGACTTGTCAGTGATTTCAGCGAAAACCAGGAGGCCGGAGAAGCATTGATAGCGTGGGAATTTTCGCGATGTTTCAGAAGACGCGGTAATCTCTACCTGACTTGGCTAGTATTTCCCCCAAAATACATTTAAAATACAAACGAAATCTTACCTTTCAAAATGCAGACAAGATGGTATCCGGTGGGCTGCGTAAATGCTTTCATTAGGAAGTTAGCGCTGGATAATTGAACGTCTCCTATATGCAGACATTCCGAAGACACGAAGGGTCATCAGGCTGCAGCACCGTCAGCAGAAAACTGACAAACTACACTTACACTTACTTATAAAATGTTTTATAAGTAATGTTTTATAAATAAAATGTTTTTATAAGTTGACAAATCCACCAGACATGAAAACAGCGGGTTAATGATGCCTGCTTATATACGTAACGATTTGGACACGGAAAACAAAGTAAGCACAGTATGTCTCGTTTGCTTTAAAGTATGTTGAGTTAAGAATTTTTGGACATTTTTTTTTACTTGGCTTGAGCATCATAGAAACAAATGAATATCGATCCAGAAAATATTCATTTTTCATGATTTCCAACGGCATCTTACGTACGTAACTCTCAGGACACGGTGAGTTACGTACATGAGCATGATATTTTTGACCAAATGAATATGTGCAACTAATTTCTCCAAGCAAAGTGGGTTTGGAAAGGCATATCAAAGGTCCTAAAAAAAAATTGTCTAGACAAATGTAGGCTATTACGATACGTATATATTTTCACATGTTATGATGTGTAAAAAATGTCACATTTTCGTGTCCAATTACGGGTAAAAATCAAAAACAAATTTTAATTTTACAACAGTTGAAGAAAGTCTGGAACCATAAGTTTATATTATGTATTACATGGCTATATGAAGTACCACACACAAGCAAAACTTTCCCATCAAGTAAACAGAATACACTTTTGCATACAAATGAAAATAACATTAAAAAATCTCTCCAGTATCATATTTTTATACATATATATTGCGTACATGGACAGTAATGAAGCAAAAGCATTGGCCAGTGTAAAACGGTGCTGATCTTTAGACGTTAGAGACACAGCGCAGAAACAGGCCCTTTCGTGAATGAATGCGCCGACCAGCGATCGCGCCGACCAGCGATCCTATGAATGCGCCGACCAGCGATCGCGCCGACAAGGGATCATTTACAATTTTACTGAAGCCAATTAAGCCAGTCTGAAGAAGGGTCTCGACCCGAAACGTCACCCATTCCTTCTCTCCAGAGATGCCGCCTGACCCGCTGAGTTACTCCAGCATTTTGTGTCTACCTTCGATTTAAACCAGAATCTGCGGGGGGGGGGGGGGGGGGTCCCTACACATGAAACCAATTAACCTAGGAAGGAAGGAACCTGTGTAGGAAGGAACTGCAGATGCTGGTTTCAGTTGAAGATGGACACAAAAGCTTGGAGTAACTCAACAGGTAAGACACCATCTCTGGAGAAAAGGGAATAGGTGACTGTTAACTCCTGTTAACCTACAAACCTGTACATTTTTGGAGTATGGGAAGAAACACGAGCACCTGGAGAAAACCCACGCGGTCACAGGGAGACGGTACAAACTCCGTACCGTACCAAAGGTACAGACTGCACTGTGAGGAAGCAGCTCTACCGCTATACCATTGTGCCACCCCTTCATAGAGTAAATAACAGAAAGATTTCGGATTAGTAGATTTGTAGATTAGAAAACAAGTGATGAAAATTAAACTATACTTTGAATCATCCTAAGCTTTATAACATTTCTAGATCCTTAATAATCTACTTAATTCAGAAAACTTGTCTATTCAAGAAACTGGCATGAAAATTAGTTTATGGAAATTAGTAGAGAATCTTCAAATATCAAATAAGAACTGTGTTTACAGAGAATTGCATCAGAAAATATGTTCTTTACCTCATGCTCTATTCCATCTCTGCTTTCTCTGGTTCATTTTGAAAACCTTGTAATGACTTATTTCAGAGCACCATATATATATATATTGTTTGAAAAGAGGAAGTAATTAGTTTTATACTGCAATCAGATAGGGAAGTTCCAAGTGGTTACACTGAACATCACTTTAGTTTAATAATTAAATGCCACTGAGTTTAATCCGTGCAATTTATGCTGTCATAGGTCATAAGGGATAGGAGTAGAATTAGGCCATTTGGCCCATCGTCTACTCTGTCATTCAATCATGGCTGATCTATCACTCCCTCCTAACCCCATTCTCCAGCCTTTTCCCCAAAACCTCTGACACCTGTACTAATCAAGAATCTATCTATGCCTTAAAAATATCCACTGACTTGGCCTCTGCAGCTTTCTGTGGCAAAGAATTCCAGATTCATCACTCTCTGACAAAAGAAATTTCTCACCTCCTTCCAAAAAGAACGTCCTTTAATTCTGAGGCTCTGACCTCGTCCTAGACTCTCCCACTAGTGGAACATTCTCTCCACATCCACTCTATCCAAGCCTTTCACTATTCTGTATGTTTCAATGAGGTCCCCCCTCATTCTTCGAAACTCCAGTGAGTACAGGCCCAGTGCTGACAAATGGTCATCACAGGTTAACCTGCTCATTCCTGGGATCATTCTTGCAAACTTCCTCTAGACCCTCTCCAGAGCCAGCACATCCTTCCTCATATGTGGTGCCCAAAACAGCTCACAATATTTCTAATGCAGCCTTTCCAGCGCCTTATAGAGCCTCAGCATTACATTCCTGTTTTTGTATACAAGCCCTCTTGAAATAAATGCTAAGATTGAGTTTGCTTCCGATTTGACTTGCAGATTAACTTTTTGGGAATCCTGCACCAGCACTCCCAAGTCCCTTTGCACCTCCGATTTCTGGATTCTCATCCCATTTAGAAAATAGTCTACGCCTTAATTCCTAAGTAAAAGAAAACTGTCGTAAGTAAAATCTAAAAATGAACTGAAACTCAAAAATCACTGCAAAATAAAAGCAGCAGAAAATTTCCAAAACACAGAGTAGCATCTATGGAATGACAAACAGAGTTAACCTTTTTATTTGAAGTCCCTTCAACAGAACCCCAAAAATATGATTTTCAGATGAAAGTCAAAGGTTACAAAATTATGACATCTTTATTGACAGTGGCCATACAATAGTAAATTGCATCCCACACTGCTAAAGTGGATGGAAAAAATGCTGCATTCAATGCACACAATGGATTCAGGGCTTAGTAGTCAATAGCAGTAGGAGACACAATGTGCTGGAGTAGCTCAGCGGTTCAAGCAGAATCTCAGGAGAACATGGATAGTTGATGTTTTGGGTACAGACCTTTCTTCATTGAGATTTTAGTATGAGGGAGAAAGCTGGGACACAGTCTGGCAAGATATAGGTGAGGGTGAAGGGGGGAGGGGTTGATTGGCAGATGGACAAAGGCCAGAGTTGAAAAGACAAAATGTGTGAGATACAGAGATAAAATACAAGAGGCATGAAATATGAAATGAGAGGAAAGAATAGAGGTGGAAGGGGCCCGGGGGGGGGGGGGGGGGGGGGGAATCAGGGGAAAGGGAGAAATGGTTGTGCATCCAGGTGGGTCAGAGGGAAGAGAGGGGGAGAAAAGGGGGGAGGGATCTATGGTCGAAGAATGGTTACCTAGAATTGGAGAATTCAATGTTCATACCGTTGCCTTTCCATAATCTTCACGTTCAAGTTACTCAAGTGGAATATGTGGTGTTGTTCCTCCAGTTTGCATGTGGCCCCTCTCTGGCAATGGAGGAAGCCCAGGACAGAAAGGTCATAGAATAGGAATGGAAAGAGGAGTAAAAATGGTTAGCATCTGGGAAATCCAGCAGGCCTAAGCAGACTGAGTGTAAGTGTTCAGCGAAAGGGTTGCCAAGTCTACTCTTGGTCTTGCCGATGTAAAGGAGGCACCACATGCAGTAGGTGAGGTTAGAAGAGACGGCATGGTGGCGCAGTGGTAGAATTGCTGCCTTACCGAGCCAGAGACCCGGGTTTAATCCTTACTGCAGGTGCTGTCTGTACGGCGGTTGAACATTCTCCATGTGACTACGTGGGTTTTCTCCAGGTGTTCCGGTTTCCTCCCACACTCAAAAACCATCCAGGTTTGTAGGTTAACTGGCTTTTGTTAATAAAAATGTAAATTCTCCCTAGTGTGTAGGATATTGCTAGTGTACGGGGATCGCTGGTCGACACGGACTCGGTATGCCAAAGGGCCTGTTTGGGCATTGTATCTCTAAACCAAACTAAACTCTATCTTTTGAATCCAACACTGGGAAAGACAGGGAGCATTCATTTAAAAAAATACCCCTCATGATCTTGTACATCTCAATAAGTTTACCTCCTCAGTCTCCTATGCTCCAAAAGAAAGCCCCGGCCTGCACAACCTCTCCCTATAACTCAACCCTACTAGCCCAGGTAACATACTGGAGAATTTCTTCTGTTCCCTTTCCAACTTAATGAGATCCGTTCTGCAGCTGAGTGACCAGAACTGCACATGACTTGTGCAGTTGCACCATGATGTCCCAACATTTCAATAGTCAAGAGAGTCAAGAGTGTTTAATTGTCATATGCAGCAAAATGGAACACTGAAATTCTTACTTGTAGGAGCACAGGAGGCTTGTAAACAAAGTGCTCAATAATTAACATAATAACCAAATAAACAAACAAACAAAAAGTTCAATACATTAAAAAAAAATCAAATATTGTACAAAACAAAACAAAAGCCCAAAGTCTCTGGAGCAACCAAGACAGTTCGGAGTTTGAAGTGTCGTGGTGTCTGTCGTGTTCAATAGCCTAATGGTTGTTGGGAAGAAGCTGTTCCTGAACATGGACATCATGGTTTTCAGACTTTTTCTCCTTCCCAATAGCAGAAATGAAATGAGAGCGTGGCCATCATGGTGTAAGTCCTTGATGATGCTGGCTGCCTTTTTGAGCAAACTTTTGTGCTCAATACCATTCCCAATGGAGGCAAGTGTGCCAAAAGTCATCATCATCACCACGGTTCACCTGACTCAGCATTTTAGAAAACTATGCGCCTGTACTCTCAGATCTCTCTATTCTGCAACCCTCTCCAGCAGTCTATCACTTACGTGTAAGTCATGTCCTTGTTTGACATACCAAAATGCAACACTTCCTACTTCTCAATTAAATTCTATTTGCCATTCCTTAGTTCCTTAGCCACCTTCCCAACTAATCTAAATCTTGATGTAAACTTGTATATCCTTCCATAGTCCACTACCTCAGCAATTTTGGTAATCTGTAAATGGATTAACAATTTTAACTATATTGTCATCCAAATGTCAAAGTAGATAACAAACAACTGCGGATCCAGCATACACCCCTGCAGCACACTACAGTCCTAGGCCTTCAATCAGATAAACAACCATCCACAACCACCTGTGACTGCTTCCTAAATTCTAACTTTCAATCCAGTTGGCTAGCTCATTTTGGATAATATGTGATGTAACCATCTATATCATGCGGGACCTTGTCAAAGGCATTGCTAAAGTCCATTTCTTTAGTAAGGAGTCCTTACCCCCCAGACTCAGGTTCGATCCTGACTACGGGTGCTGCACTGTAAGGAGTTTGTACGTTCTCCCCGTGACCTGCGTGGGTTTACTCCGAGATCTTCGGTTTCCTCCCACACTCCAAAGACGTACAGGTATGTAGGTTAATTGGCTGGGTAAATGTAAAAATTGTCCCTAGTGGGTGTAGGATAGTGTTAATGTACGGGGATCACTGGGCGGCACGGACTTGGAGGGCCGAAAAGGCCTGTTTCCGGCTGTATGTATATGATATGATATGATATGTTCCTTTCACCCATTCCAACCTGATCTCCTCTGAACACACAATCCGCACCAATCCCAACCTTGTCAGCAAACATGCAGAAAACATAACAGTACAGCACAAGAACTGGCCCATCAGCCCCGTGTCCATGCCAAATATGATACCAAGTTAAACTAATCTCTGTCTGTACATGATCCATATCCCTCCATTCCTACATATCCATGCGCCAATTTAAAAGTCTCTTAAATGGCACTAGAATATCTACCTCAATCACCACCCAGTACATTTCCAAGCATCTATCACCTCTGTGTAAAACACTTGCCCCACACATCTCCTTTAACCTTTGCCTCTCTCACCTTAAAGCCTCAGTTGCTTTTGTCAGTAGAGGGTTCAATTGTACTTTATAGTCACATACGCACTGCACAGTGACATTTTTGCACTGGCCTTCATATTTTGGCATGCCAGGTCCAATCTTGTTTGGCGCCACGGTACAACCTGGGAGTGTGGGCCCCCATTGGAAATATGGGATTCCGTGCAACCAGTTCTCTACGCCCAAAAACTTGAAGTAAGCTTTGTAATTGTAAATTATACTTAATCACCTGTTCTTATCTTTTTTAAAGTGTATCAAAGCTCAAGGTACTTTTTTTTAAAGTGTATCAAAGCTCAAGGTACTCAAGGTACAGGGAGATTCTATCAAGAGATTCTTCCGCGATGTCTCCTCTGTGTGTCTGCTTGTGTTGAATAAAGACCTTTATTTGCAGCTCCTATTTCCATGTGGCTCATTCAATGCCACAAAATGAATCCCCACATTCATTTTACACCTTCCTGGACTCTGTTTCCCATGCGTGCTTTAAACTCACTGGCACCCCATTTCGCTCATTTCCATTAAACACAACAAACAGTGCCTGTTTCTCCAGTAAATTCACTGGTTGACTGGAAACTTCACCATACCACTGTATAATATTTATAATTTTTTATAGTGATCAGCATATAAAAACAAACTAAGCATGTGTTGTGATATTAATAGGAGTGATAACACTGGAGAATCTGCCAGAACTGATAGAACTACGGCCGCTGGTCCCAAAATGCTTCCCCACCTGACTCCTCAGCCTCTTGCTCTACCCTGGTGGAAAATAAATGGGAAATATCTCTGATGACTTATTGACTTAATGTGGCAGTTAGTAAAAATTACGCTGCTTTGTCTGTCTTATGTGCGGCTACCAGTAAGGATATGGTACTTGCCTAGCACCTAGACAATAATAATAATACAACAAGAAAAACAGCCAAAATGATGGCAGGCAGAAATGGTCATTTCCGATACAAACAGAAGTGTTACCTAAAGTTGGAGAATTTAACATTGAAGCAGGAAGGCTGCAATGTGCCCAGCCAGAAGAAGTGCTATCCTTCGAGCTTCTCTCGGACCTCATTACAGTGCAGCAGGCCACAGGCAGATAGTTCAGAGGAGTGGGGTGGGATATTCAAGTGGCAAAACAGGAGAGCCTGTTCTGAACATTATGAGGACTTCAACAAAGATCTTGGCTGAAGCATTGACACCAAGAAATTAGATCTTGGTTGATGGTATTTTGAAACCTCTCTAGGTATGTGCTCAATACCATATGGACAGAATCTGCCAAGAGTAATGCCTTTTCTTATATCCCCAACAACATGTGTGTCATGCAGGAAGATGATTATCTTGACTTACTCTTCTAGGAAAGACCCTGGGAAAGTGGAAAAGGTGACATTGAGAGAGTATACTGAGGGGGAATAATCATAATTCAGTAACATTTAGCATAGTTAAGGTTATGCCAGTGATAAACTGGAGTAGAAGCTCTAAATTAGGCAAAGCCAATTGTCCCTGCCCCTTCACCTATCTTAATGGTAGGTTGAGGAGCAGGAAGATAGACTTTGCCAGTCCATCCAAGAGTCCAAATTGCCCACCAGTGAGGTGATAATAAAATGGAGGTTATATTTCACATTGACAATATGCTGGAGGAATAACATAACCCAATTCTGTGGGATTAAATCTGGTACGGGGGAATGACTATTGAAATTCACCTATGGGTTTGTATCATAGCACATGAGATTGTTGACTTCTTTGTATCACACTTATTTTACAATGTATTATATAAGTGCAAGCAGTGACACTTTAGAACTCCTATGAAAGTTCACTGGATTTCTCAACCAGGACCCACAAGTTCTCCAGTCAAAGCCATCGCAATAGAAAACCCAACATACAGAGGGGAATTAGATTGTTTCCAGATGTTTTATTGTTGTATTCATACATGTTTTGCTTTAAACTTTATCTTTTTCAAGTGTTTTTTCTGCATCATTGATCCAATTCCTCAAAACCTATTTGTACCATTCCACTAGTTGTACCACTGTGCTACCAACATCATGATTATTGCCTCCGTTAACTTATGAATGGCAGCATTTTGCCCTTTATCTCAAACTCAAACAATGCCCATGATGTACCAATCCACAGAGACTAAGAGATGATGGGTAGAGGAACACAGATCGCTAGAAGTAGTCACACTGGTCATTGTAGAGAATCTAAAGTTCATTAATCAGAAATATAACGTTTAATAACAGATGTTATGTCAAAATGTTGGTTTGAGGACACAATATTGTGAACTGTTCTGGTCATCTTCATATTATAAAATGGATACAAACAGCCTGGTGGTGAGAATAAGCAAGAAATGATTTTTGGATCATTGCAATTATGATTCGATTTGAACATGACATTTCTAGCTATTTGGCCATGAAAATAGCATCACATTGAAACTTTTTCTAGTGACAATTACAGTAAAATCCCAATAAATCTGTATCCAATTGTTCTGAAAACTAGTTGCCCTTTAAACTCACCTGTTCCATTTCCTGTGCTCCCTTTAAACTCACTGGGCTGTTTACCCGTTAAACTTAATGGGCACCGTTTCATCCACTCACTTCAAACTCACCAGGATCTGATCCCTACACTTCTTTTAAACTTGATGGGTTCACGTATTTCACATGCTCCCTTTAAATTCATTGGATTTGTTTCCCACGTTTCCTTTAAAGTCATCAAGATCTGTTTCTTGTACTTTACATTTTTCCAGGTTCTGCTTCCTCACTCCCTTTAAGTTCTCTTAGCTACCTGTAGCTCACTGGGCTCTGTTCCATCTTCACTAGGCTTTGTTCCCCTTGCTCCCTTCACTGAACCAGATCTACTGGATAATCGATTAAACTACATGTCAAAAGAATGAAATAAACATATATTAAGGTATCAATGCGAGGAACATCCAACTGGTCAAAAAATCTGATAGTAGAGCACCTTCAAAGAGCTGGATTATCATATATAACTGTAAAATGATTCATATATTAGCCTAATTTCTGGATGCAGTTAAATGAAAACAAGATATTTCAAAATTAGACAAGAAAAGCATTTCTAAATATTCTCAGTTCTGGTTATGTCATTAATCTAAAACATTAACTAATTTCTCTCTCCTCTGGAGCTGCCTGATAATTTCTAGCACTTACTGTTTTTATTTCAGATTTACATCATCTCTAATCAACAAAAAGTCAATTAAGTATTTTTCCACAATTTCCAATGTATGTGATTGAGCAAACAAATAAATGAAGAACAAAGAAGAGCATCGTCCAAATCACAACCTCAGCATATTTTACACTTATAATGAATTACTTTTGAAGTGCAATTGACATCAGGTAGGAAAACATAGAAAACATCTATACACAGCAAAGTTCCAGAAAAAAAGAAAACAGGCTGATGCCAAGATTTTTTTAACAAGATACCAAGCTTAGAAAATCATAGTGTCCCCGCTCTTAAAATAATATCCCTTGAATCTTCTACCAACAGGTGCAGGATTTAGTGAACATGACATTACAAAGAACAATGCTTGAATGGCCAAAAGATACACATGCACAATCACTTGGCCCTGTGTAGAAAAATGGTACATTACATTAGGATACCTCAGATGCATTGTTTGGCATTACAAGAGGCAGAATCATGGTGAATTTGAATCAGAAGGATAGTGAATTGCAATGCATTAAATGTAGCAATTAAGTGGACACACAATAGATATGGCTCAGAGAAATGCTCTTGGTATTAAGCTATACTCTGTGATGTTTTTGACTACCACCTAGAGCAATGTCTGTAGGACTTCCTACCTTGTTATCACCTACTGTTCCAGAGCTTACAGACATTGTGTATCCTGTTGTCAGTACCTCTTAATTTCTTTCTTCAGTAGCATTCCTTATCATCTGCAGTGAGTAGGTACCTCCTTTCTCCAAGCCGAAGCATTTTTGTCTTTAACTATTATCAATCAAACCCAATGTCCCATCTCGCGCTGCCAATTCTGCCTTCTCTTCAAAACGGGTGTACTGCTGAAGAGCAGCTAACTCATGATCATGTACTGGCAGCACTGATATTGAGCAATCTTCAAACAACAAGAATTAAATAAATAAATGGAAATGGAATATGTGTGATATGGAATATGTGTGGAATATGTGTTACAATAAATTATTTATTCATTTTCTGTACCAGTAACTCAGGGAATGAATATTTAGGACAATGGATATGGTACAGGTCAAGGGACTATTTAGTTATGATGCATGACTTCCTGAGTGTTGCTGGAGATGCACTCATCCATATCAGTGGAGTTTGTTCCATTACACTCTGGATTGAGCCTTGAAGATGGAAGGAATACACAAACTGCACACAGCAAGCAAGCAAGGTCAGGATTAAATTCAGGTTGCCAGAGCTGTGAGACACGAGCACCAATTACTACACCACTGCTCCACCTTGAGGAACTGCTGCAAAGAACAGAATTTGGAATAGTACAGCACAGAAACAGGCCCTGTGGCCAACAATGTCTAGAGGTCTCTTTAATGTTGCTATTGCGTCTGCTTCTACCACCTTCCCTAGCAGTGTGTTCCAGGCACAGGCTCTTTGTGAAAAAAAACTTTCTTCACAAATCTCCTTTAAACTTACTCCCTCTCACCTTAAACCTATGCCCTCGAATATTTGGCATTTCCACTCTAGGAAAAAGACAATCCCTATGTATGCATTTGCTTAATTTGACATACTTCTGTCAGATTGCCCTTCATTCTCTTACACTCCAGAGAAAACAATCCTAGTTAGTTCAACCTCTCCTAATATACTGCAATGCAAGCGACATCCTGGTGAACCTCTTCTGTGCCCTCTCCAAAGTCTCCACATACTTCTTATAGAACTGCATATAATGCTACAAATGCAGATTTACTATCGCATTCTTTATCACTGTAGGAGCCATTTACGCTTAAATTAGTTACTGTTATTATATTATGGCCATGTTTAATATTTCTAGTTTCTATCTGTGAGTAATTTGGAAGGTGGGATTTGATACGTAGTGGGGTGTGTCTACATCTGAGGAGGCTAGCGTAGCCACAGAGATTGGGGATCAGTTTAGTCTCGGAGGATGGAGACAAAGCAGTTTTTTACCACACGGTAATGACCACACGATAATGAACACACAGTAACAACCACACGGTTTACGACCACACGGTAACGACTGTGTTGTTTGAAGAGGAAACAGCTGATAAGAACGATAAGCTGTGAATTATTCTTTTGATTTGTGCTACTTTAATATGAAGACCAATTAATCAAGAAACAGCTTTTGGAAGATTCGGTTTGGCTATCTTAGAGTGTGGTGTATGCATAAGCTATATCTCCACCACATCCCCGAGCAATAATGGCTATCGAAGTTGGACTATGAGAAGGTATAGAAACTGCCATTATATTTAAGTAAAAAGCTGATCTACGAGTGGATCAGTAAAATCCGATTCAACAGTGGAACTGGAGAAGAAGCTGGATCTCTGCCAAAGAATAGAGCTTAAATCCTGGAACAAAGAATCTGCCGGTCGCAGACAAATTTACACAGTCTACACCTGGATCATTGGAAGATTGAAGACTTCATTGAACAGGTACCATGAGTAGATCGACTGTTTAGTCGTATTTGTTGTAAGAAGTTCAAGCTTAAAAGCCTGTGGGAATATTCTGCAGAAGTACTGAAAACAGTAAGAAGCTTGATTATGCTACTTGAAGATAAGCAACATGCACTGGGTATATGACCTTGATAATAACGATGTTGCGAACTTCTACAAGATAATGTGTACTCAGCTAGTGATTGTTTACCATAGATGCAGGCAAGAAGACCTTCATAACCTTGAAGGTAATGATGTGTTTTGAAGAAATACCCATTCTGTTTTGAATTCTTCTGGTGTTTATAGAACATAGCGATAAGCACCAATTCATCATGGATCTTTCAGCAGGTAACTATGAAGACGAACCTCCACAGGAGGGCGATGCGGAGCCAGAATCAAGAAGATACGAGAAGAGAAACGTCAAACTCACTGAGAAGGGAAAGGCAGCCTACCTGGAAAGATGTCAGAAGGATAGAGACAAGTTGTGGAAGCAGGTCATCAAATCAATTGAATGCCAGAAGGAAATAATGCAATCAGATGAGAATGCGAGGAAAGTACAATCTAATCTGGATCAATTACTCGACCTTTGCTATGAGCTTGGAGAAAAACAACACTCAATACTGAGTTTACAACTACCAGAGGAGCAATGTGAAAGGCACATCAAGTGGTTCGAAGGGTGGAATTTGTCGATGGTTTCATAGCAGACGCGGCGAAGTGGTTGTCTGAAATCGTAGCCCGAACATTGCGCTCTGAAGTGGGAGAAGCTATGCAACAAGGTGTTGAAGTGGGAGAAGAAATTACACCTCACGATAGGGTCTCGAATGTTTCAACACGAAGATCAAGACATAAATCTGTTCTGTAGCCAGTTCAATTACAAGGGTCTCTGCACAAATGGAAGCCGGAGCTGAGATGGCTGCTGTCTCGCTAGAAGCTGCCACCTTGGAGAAAAAATATAAGATTGAGAAACAAGAAGAACAGCTGAAGCTGGAAACAGCAGCCAAAGTCAACCCACAACCAGAGCCAGTCTGGTCTCGTGTCGCAGAACTGGCACTGAGTAAGTGGATGGGCGATAAAACTTCACCAAAGCAACCGGATGCGAGGCCAAAGCAAACAACCTTTAGGCTGTCTGTTGAGGCTCGTAATAAGCCAATGACTCAGCACTCTTTTCAGAGGCGTGGTCAACATTCATCTGCGGCCAGTCATGGATCTCAAAATGAATTCTATGAATTGGTGAGGAATCAAATGAAAATCAGCAAGCTCCTAGCTCAACAAAATCTCTCTTCCACCTTATCCCCAATGGAAATTCCTAAGTATGACGGTGATCCTTTGCAATATGAAACTTTCATAATAGCGTTTGAAGGAGGAGTGGAAATGAAAACTACCAGTGACAGTGATCGCTTACGATTTCTGGAGCAATACACAATACACAAACGGATATTCGAAGCAGCTTGTTAAAAGCTGTCGGCATTTGCCCACGGTTGACGGCTATCGAACGGCAAGAGAGCTGCTTAAAGAGCATTTTGGTAATGAACAGAAGATTGCTAATGCATACATGAAGAAGGTCTTTGCTTGGTCAGTTATCAAGGCAGAAGATGCGAAGGCGTTGCATGAGCTTGCGATATTTCTTAGGGGTTGTTGTAACTCGATGAGAAACATGAACCATATGGAAGAAATGAATGTCGTTAGTAATATGAGGGCTATCATTCTGAAACTGCCCTATAGGCTTAGAGAAAAGTGGAGATAAAGCAGGTTTGATACAGGAAGTTGAAGACAGAGAGGCCATGCTTCCTGACCAGGTGAATTTCATGGAAAGGGAAGTGCAGTTAATGTCAAATCTACGCCATGGCAATGTTCAACATCCTAAACCAGTAACTGTAAAAGGTTCTACTTTTACTAAAGCAAAGGGAAGATCAGGACCTAAGGAGAGCTGTTTTGCTGCCGCCGTAATACCAGTAGAAACGAAAGGTGGAATGAAAAGAGATGCATCTACCATTAGGCCACAAGGGTTTTGTTTGTCATGTAATGAAGTTGGTCACACCATAAGGTGGTGTCGAAAATTCAAGAAGAAGGAATATAATGAAAAATGAACTTCATGAAGGAGAAGGAAATCTGTTATGGATGTTTGAAGAAAGGACACATGGTTAAAGACTGCAGGAGTCAGATAGCTTGTAATATGTGCGAACACGCTCATCCTGAACAGAAGAATACAGAAGAGAAACTGGAGCAAATAGAACAAAAGGAGAAGCCAGCTACGAGTGATGTTGTTACCTCATCTCAGATAAATATGCATATTGGGGCCAGGGTAGAAACCTGTATTTTCTCCATCTTACCTGTACAGGTAAGGAGCAGCAAGGGGAGTACAGTATGGCAAACATACGCATTTTTGGATCATGGAAGTTCGGCTACCTTTTGCACGGATAGCTTGAGGAGAAGGCTGGACATTACAGGAGAAAAGATTAAGATTCTCCTGAAAACCATGAATGATGAGAAATACTGCGATACTCATATCACAAGTATGGAAATATCTAGTCTGGAGGAAGACAATTTTTAATAATTACTAGACCAAGTGGACCCGTTGAGCCCAAACCTCTCCTGCATTGATGCAGCACCCCCTCCTCCCCCCTCCCCCCTCTCTCCCCTCTTCTCTTCCCCCCTCCCCCTTCCCCACACTCCATCACCTTCAACCCCCCTTATCCACCATCCACCCCACTCCGTCCCTCCACCCCCTCCCTCCCTCCTATCTCCCTCCCTATGAGATAGATTTAAACTTTAAAATGTGGATAACTTAAAAAATATAACACCAATTTCAATGAAACTTTTTCCATTAGCACCAAAAGGACAACGGTGAGTAAGGTGGGCCTAAAATTGTTGCATTATCATGTACCGTTTTGGCTGTAGTTCAGGGACAAACAAACAAACAAACGAGAGTTATAGTATATAGATATCTGATGTGTTTACACATGAGATTATGCCCGTTTCTAATCCAAATATATCTAAGCAAGAAGACTTGAAACAATGGCCTTACTTGAAGGATGTCAAGATACCTAAAATAAATTCTGGTATCGACCTACTTATCAGAACGAATGCTTTGAAGCCATTGGAACCTAAGGAGTCTGTCAGCAGTCAAGGGGATGGACCATTTGCTATGAGGACCCTATTCGGATGGGTTATCTATGGCTCCTTGAGGCGGAGCAAAAAAGGCAGGAAAAGGAATAACTACCTTGCTGCTGCTGTCAATCGAATATCTACTGTAAATCTAGAGGAATTGTTGATTAAACAATACAATCACGACTTCAATGAAAGAACCAGCAAGGAATCAGAAGAAATGTTCAGAGAAGAGGTAAAGTTCTTGAGTATTATGAATCGCTCAGTAAAAATGATAGAAGGACACTATTGTCTAGACTTACCTTTCAAACAAGGAGGTATTAGTCTGCCGAATAACTGTTGCATTGCTGAGCAACGCATTCAGAATCTGAAACGCAAGTTTGGCAAGAAAACAAAATTTCATGATGAATATACATCTTTCCTCACAGAGATGATTGATAATGGTTACGCTGAAAGGGTACCAGAGGACCAGCTGAATCGAATTGATGGAGAACTTTGGTACATTCCTCATCACGGGGTGTATCACTCGAAGAAAGGAACATTAAATGTGATCTTCGACTGTGCTGTGGTTTTCAAGGGTAAATCACTTAACTGTCAACTGCTGCAGGGTCCAGACCTAACAAACTCACTCATCGTTCTCATCAGATTCAGACACGAGCCGGTGGCCTTGATGGCGGATATCAAGGCAATGTTTCATCAGGTCAAGGTATCGGAAAAGCATGTCGACTATCTGCGATTTCTGTGGTGGCCAGATGGTGACGCACAACAAGATCTCGTTGAATACTGGATGAAGGTACATCTCTTTAGTGCAGCGTCATCACCGAGTTGTGCAAACTTCACATCGAGGAAGACCGCCGAGGACAATAGATCTCACTTTCCAGAAGAAGTGACAAACACAGTAAAAAACAATTTCTATGTGGATGATTGTTTAAAATCTATGTCAATGGAACAGGAACCAATCCAGATGGTAAAACATTTGACTTCCCTCTGCACTAAGGGAGGATTCATGCTATCGAAATGGATCAGCAACAGCCGTGCTGTATTGGAAACCATTCCACGATAACAGAGCCAAAGAGACCTGGGAGTTGGATTTGGACAAAGACAATCTGCCTATGGAGAGAGCATTGGGATTGTATTGAAATAGATGTGTTCAAGTTCAGAGTCGATTCAGGAGCGATCATGTACATGATGGGGCATCCTATCTGTGATTGGTTCTGTTTATGACCCTTTGGGATTTCTTGCACCATTTACACTACCAGCCTAGTTAATTTTCCAGGATCTCTGTAAGAAGAAACCTGGATGGGATGAGAGTATAACGCAAATCTTCTCTCAGCAATGGACAGAGTGGTTAGCAGATCTCAACAAGATCTCGGAGTTCAGAGTGCATGAAGCCTACAAATTATGGTCAAATAAAATATGCACAGCTGCATCACTTTTCTGATGCAAGTGAAAGTGGTTATGGTACTGTTTCATATCTAAGACTGGAAATTGATAACAATGAAGTACATGTTGCAATCTTAATGGGAAAGGCCAGAGTGGCACCATTGAAGCAAATGACGATCCCAGAATGGAGCTTACAGCTGCAGTCTTCCCTGTTAGAATTGACATAATGCTGCAAAAAGAACTGCAGCTTGAGCTGGAGGAATCCACCTTCTGGACTGAGAGCATGACAGTGCTTAAGTACATCCAACCTACAAGATCTCTAAGGCGGACCAGGCGGACTAAGTTATCTTGAACTCAACGGCTGTGAAGGCGGATGAAGGCTGCAACAGATCTATCAGCTCCAATCGTCTTGGTTTCCTTGCGATTGGAATTAGTTGATTGATTTGTGAAGGACCGTATGCTTCTTGGAGTGCAGCATCAACTACACGTTAAACAAACACATGCACAAGCGTCTTCATTCTGTGAGCAGCACAAGACTTGAATTAAGACTGTCGGTGATCAGAGAAGGGCAACGGGAACAGGCTATGTGATGGCTGGATTTAATGTGATGTGATCACATGGATTTAATGTGGATAAGTGTGAGGTTATCCACTTTGGTGGTAAGAATAAGAAGGCAGATTATTATCTGAATGGTGTCAAGTTAGGAAAAGGGGACGTACAACGAGATCTTGGTGTCCTAGTGCATCAGTCACTGAAAGGAAGCATGCAGGTACAGCAGGCAGTGAAGAAAGCCAATGGAATGTTGGCCTTAATAACAAGAGGAGTTGAGTATAGGAGCAAAGAGGTCCTTCTGCAGTTGTATAGGGCCCTAGTGAGACTGCACCGAGAGTACTGTGTGCAGTTTTGGTCTCCAAATTTGAGGAAGGATATTCTTGCTATTGAGGGCGTGCAGCATAGGTTTACTAGGTTAATTCCCGGAATGGCTGGACTGTCGTATGTTGAAAGACTGGACTGGCTAGGCTTGTATACACTGGAATTTAGAAGGATGAGAGGGGATCTTATCGAAACATATAAGATTATTAAGGGGTTGGACACGTTAGAGGCAGGAAACATGTTCCTAATGTTGGGGGAGTCCAGAACCAGGGGCCACAGTTTAACAATAAGGGGTAGGCCATTTAGAACGGAGATGAGGAAAAACTTTTTCAGTCAGAGAGTTGTAAATCTGTGGAATTCACTGCCTCAGAAGGCAGTGGAGGCCAAGTCTCTGAATGCATTCAAGAGAGAACTAGATAGAGCTCTTAAGGATAGAGGAGTCAGGGGGTACGGGGAGAAGGCAGGAACGGGGTACTCATTGAGAATGATCAGCCATGATCACATTGAATGGTGGTGCTGGCTCGAAGGGCCGAATGGCCTACTCCTGCACCTATTGTCTATTGTCTGGAAGCTCCTCATCAAGAACCGGCATTGAAGCGGTGAATACTTGATTCAATCGCTACAACAAAACGTCGACCTCGAGGGATAACCACGACGACGACATCAACAATGAAAACAAACGCTTTCAAATATTTGTAGCAACAGGATTTCTCTTGTAAGGAACTGGACCAAGTGGACCCGTTGGGCCCAAACCTCTCCTGCATTGGTGCAGCACCCTCCCCTCCGTCTCCTCTCCCCCCCTCCACTCCCCTCCCTTCCTCCCTCCCCCTCTCCCCCTCTCCCCCTCTGTCCACCCCCTCCCTCCCCCTCCCTCCACTCCCCCTCCCTCCCTCGGAGATAGATTTAAACTTTAAAATGTGGATAACTTTAAAGATATAACACCAATTTCAATGAAACTTCTTCCATTAGCACCAAAGGGATGACGGTGAGTAAGGTGGGCCTAAAATTGTTGCGCTATCGTGTACCGTTTTGACTGTAGGAACAAACAAACAAACGAGAGCTTTAGTATATAGATGCTACTAATGTATTACAGTGCAAATATGTTAATACCAAGGAAAATCCTGCGGATGAAGCCTCTAGAGGATTAACAGCAGATCGCTTCTTAAGCAGTAAGAGATGGATCAATGGGCCAGAGTTTCTCTGTAAGCCAGACAGAGAATGGCCAAAGCTTCACCTGGAATCTGAAATCTCTGCTGATGATCCGGAGATCAAGCAAGACATCTCAGTGAACGCCATTATCAAGGATCCATTGGATTTAACAAACTATTTAATTACCCATTTTTCAACATGGAATAAGTTGAAGACAGTGGTAGTTTGATTTCTTAAAATAAGGACAATGTTCTTGCTGTTGGCTCAAAAAAAGAAAGGAGATTGCTAAAGGTATCTTTGAAAAAGATCCTGGCAAACTAAAGGAAAAGGTTGACAAAGAGATGCAAGTCTTTAAAGTATCATACCGAGGACAGTGTTTATGTCCTAATGATCCTTTTAAGGCAGAAAATGCAGTTATGTCTTTCTGTCAAAGACAAGGATACAAGGAAGAGCTATCAACCTTAGAAGCTGGTGTGCATGGTGTGAAAAGAAGCAATCATTTATTCCTTCTCTCCTGAGATGCTGCCTGACCTGCTGAGTTACTCCAGCATTTTGTGAATAAATCATTTATACAGACTTGATCTGATACTGGATAAAGGACTTCTGAGAGTAGATGGTCGCCTAAATAAACTAGCGATGCCTGAAGAAGCTAAGCATCCTATTATTCTCTCGAAAGACTTTCATATTTCAACATTGCTGTTACGACATATTCATGAACGGATTGAACATGGTGGAAGAAATTATACGCTGTCGAAACCGTACAAAATACTGGACTATCAAAGCTATCTCTGCTGCAGTAGACAATAGACAATAGACAATAGGTGCAGGAGGAGGCCATTCGGCCCTTCGAGCCAGCACCACCATTCAATGTGATCATGGCTGATCATTCTCAATCAGTACCCTGTTCCTGCCTTCTCCCCATACCCCCTGACTCCGCTATCCTTAAGAGCTCTATCTAGCTCTTGAATGCATTCAGAGAATTGGACTCCACTGCCCTCTGAGGCAGAGAATTCCACAGATTCACAACTCTCTGACTGAAAAAGTTTTTCCTCATCTCAGTTCTAAATGGCCTACCCCTTATTCTTAAACTGTGGCCCCTGGTTCTGGACTCCCCCAACATTGGGAACATCTTTTCTGCCTCTAACGTGTCCAACCCCTTAATAATCTTATACGTTTCGATAAGATCTCCTCTCATCCTTCTAAATTCCTAAAGAGAGGTCATAAGGAATTGTGTTGTGTGCAGACGACAGCGTGGAAAAGTTGGAGAACAGAAAATGGCAGACTTGCCTCTGGAGATGATTCAACCTGATAATCCTCCATTTAAAAATGTAGGAGTTGATTATTTCGGTCCTATAGAGGTCAAGAAAGGACAAAGTCTGGTAAAAAGGTATGATGTAATCTTCACTTGCATGGCAAGCAGAGCGGTACATCTTGAAGTTGCATCGACACTTGACACAGACTCCTGCATTCATGCATTATGAAGATTTATCTGTCAACGAGGTCAAGTTTAATCATTAAGATCAGATAATGGTACACATTTTGTTGGAGCGGAAAGAGAATTGCGCTTAAAGGGTTGAACCAGAACAAAATCCAGAATGATATGCTTCAGCAAAGGATACAATGGAATTTTAATCCCCCAGCGGGATCCCATCACGGCGGTGTTTGGGAATGATTTATCCGCATGGTTTGAAATGTGTTGTGCTCTGTTCTTGCCTTGGGAGGCTGCAGTTGGTGAAGCGTATAAACGCAAATGTCTGAAGTATTCAGACTTAGCAGTCAAGGCAGAACAACGCGGTTGGCTCCCTGTAGAGGTTGGTTGTAGAGGGTTTGTAGCCATGTCAACAACCAGATTCCTGAAGGGAATGGGAGTTCAAGGACAGGCCTTCCGGCAAGCCGTCAGGTCGCTGTCAGAGGCTGCCGAGTGAAGCAGCAACTGGCTGTGGCTGAAGAGGAAGGACTCCAACTGGGCTGCAAAATGACCAGCAAGAGGGGTAAAAACGGAGGGGAGCGCACTTGGACGCCAGGTGTCGCTGTTGAGCCCTCTGGAGGTGTCGTGGGGCTATCAATGAAACACCAAGGAAGGAGGGTTCCCACCTTCCCCAATGAAGTCTTTACCCCTACCCCCACTCAAGATATTAAGAAGGTGCCAATTAGAGTAGGGATGGTAATATCAAGCCCTATAAGCTCAACTGATTAAACAACAAGTTCTGAACGATGAAGGATTGCGAACTTTATTTTGTGAAATTGAAACAATTTTGAATGATCAACCCATTACCAAGAGTTCTGATGATCCGAGTGACCTGGAAGCACTTGCACCAAATCATATTCTTCTGTTGAAAACCAAGCCAACGCTAGCACCTGGGCTCTTTGCGAAGGAAGATTTTCTCATATTAGACGCAGATGGAGACAGGTACAATATATGGCAGACCTTTTTTGGAAACGGTGGACACAAGAATATTTGCCCCTAATCCAAGAACGTCAACGCTGGTTGAGAGTAAGAAGAAATTTTATTGTTTTAGTGGTTGATTTAGCGGCCAGTATGTAGGAGCCATTTATGCTTAAATTAGTTAGTTATTATATTATGGCCATGTTTAATATTTCTAGTTTCTATCTGTCTGTAATTTGGAAGGTGGGATTTGATGTGTAGAGGGGTGTGTCTACATCTGTGGAGGCTAGCGTAGCCACAGAGATCAGAGGTCAGTTTAGTCTTGGAGGATGGAGAGAAAACAGTTTTTTAACAAAGTTTATTTCTGAATTTTTATTTGCTTTGACAATTCAATGCACGAACACATTAGTACTGATAGATATCCCCCCATCCACCACCCCCATCCACAATACCATTCAGAGGGTATACAACTTAATTTATGCAAGGAAAATAAGTAAATAAATAAACATAAACATACAAAAAAAGATAAATTGTTAGAGGTTTAAAGCAGTACACCATATTATCTAGGGCACTAACATGCATAAAAACAGAGAAGAGGGAAGCAGAAAAATCGGAATGTTAAGATATATCAGGGACCATTCCAATACCACTCTTAATTACATACACACATATCAAAGACTCTACTCAACCATAAAATTATAAGAGCCAAAAGCATCAATATAACTAAGAAAAGGTTGCCATATCAATGTAAACTTGTCAGCTGACTCCCTAACAGTGTACCTAATCTTCTCCAATTTAATAAAATACAACATATCCCTAATCCACTGTGCAAGTGTTGGAGGGTTACAATCTTTCCATCTGATCAAGATTTATCATCTGGCCACCAGCGTGGCAAAAGACAGAAGATTTAGTTTATTATTATTTAATGCAAGATTTTGTATTACCACACCAAATAAAGTAAGGGGAGCTGATGGTTCTAAGGATTCATCAGTAGTTTGGAAAAGCATATCGAATATTAATTGCCAAAAATTAGATAACTTAGGACAATCCCAAAACATATGAATTAAAGTGGCTTGGTTCTGCCTGCAACGGTGTGAATTGGGCTAGTTTAGCTTTGGTCCACTGCAGTCGGTGGAAAATCGTAAACTGCATAACAGTATGTTTCATGCATATTGAAGATGTGTATATACCCCCAATCATCTTTGACCAGATAGAGTCTGAAATTTTCATCCTAGATCCCCTTCCCACTGCTCTTTTAGGGAGTTAAGACTTGTCATGTTTCTCTCGTTAATAAAGAATATATGTCACCTATCTTTCCCTTTCTGGATGATGTGGTCATTAATTGAGTCTAGGAGTGTGTCTGAGGGCTGTGAAGGGAATTGAGTGATATTAGAAGATATGAAGCTGCATATACCTAAAGAATTGTGATGTAGAGATATTGAATTTATGAACAATCTGCGCAAAAGATGCAAACAAACCATTTATAAACATGTCTTTAAATGAACAGACCCCATGATTGAGCCAAGCACTGAATGAAGCATCTGTCGAAGGTGGCAGGAATGCATGGTTCTTTACAATGGGAGCGAGTATTGAGAATTTACAGATATCAAAGGATTGTCTGAATTGCTTCCATATTTTTAAAGAATTAATAACAACTGGGTTAGACATATATTTGGTAATAGGCTCTGAATATGACAGACCAGAGTATAATAAGGCAAATAATTGGGGGCGCATTGGTGATCATTTTCCAATGTTCTATAGATTCAGGGTCAGTTCCTGTGGATTGGAGGGTAGCTAATGTTATACCACTTTTTAAGAAAGGAGGGAGAGAGAAAAGGGGAAATTATAGACCAGTTAGTCTGACATCAGTGGTGGGGAAGATGCTGGAGTTAATTTTAAAAGACAAAATTGTGGAGCATTTGGATAGCAGTAACAGGATCGTTCCGAGTCAGCATGGATTTACGAAGGGGAAATCATGCTTGACAATTCTACTGGAATGTTTTGAGGATGTAACTAGGAAAATTGACAGGGGAGAGCCGGTGGATATGGTGTATCTCGACTTTCAGAAAGCCTTCGGCAAGGTCCCACATAGGAGATTGGTGGGGAAAATTAGAGCACATGGTATTGGAGGTAGGGTACTGACATGGATAGAAAATTGGTTGACGGACAGAAAGCAAAGGGTATTATTTTCAGTTTGAACGGAGTTACAAATTGGAGCAAAGGAGATATATAGGTGAGAGGCATTTAAGAGTCTTAAAACTCATCTATTCAGAGTTCGGGTGCGGGGTCGGGTCTGTCGAACTGAACCATTGGCTCTATTATAGACCCCCATAGACAAAAAAATGCAAGATTTAAAAATGAATACGGGGAATGAAGGAATAACGTTTTGCAGTTGGAACGTTAAAGGTATTAATGAACCAATTAAGAGAGGTAAAGTATTAGCACATTTAAAAGCAATTAAAGCTGACGTGATTTTCATCCAAGAAACACATTTAAAAAAAGATGCCGAGCATAGGCTGAAAGCTAAATGGATAGATAAAACATATCATTCTTCTTTTACACATAAATCAAGAGGTGTAGCAATATTATTTCGGAAAGGTACTTTATTCAAACATACATCAACTATAACCGATAAGGATGGCAGATACATTATTGTAATAGGAGAATTAAATGCACAAAGAATGATTTTTGTCAATGTATATGGACCAAACTTTGATAGTCCACTGTTCTTTAAGAAAATATTTAACTGCATTCCGGAAATAGCACAACATAACTTAGTAATTGGAGGAGATTTAAATTGTACTTTAGATTCCTATTTAGACAGATCAACAAGACAAAGGAAAACCAAATCACATTCCAGTGACTTATTAAATGCATATATGGATACTAGTAATATTAAAGATGTTTGGAGAGTGGAAAACCCAACTGGACGAGAATACTCATTTTATTCACCTGTACATAAAACCTATTCAAGAATAGATTATTTTTTGGTCGACGCTAAATTTATCTCACTCACTTATAATTCAAAATACCATAATATTACAATCTCAGATCATACACCTTTAACATTTATGATTAAAATAAATGGTAAAATGGAAAAACGGGGACAATGGAGATTTAACCCACAAATATTAAAAAATAAAACAACTCAGGAATATATTATAGAACAGATTAAGATTTTTTTCGAAATAAATGATAAACCGGAAATATCTTCTGCCCTACTATGGGAAACTTTTAAAGCATATGTCCGTGGAATTATGATATCTTCTCAAGCATTCTATAATAAAAAGAATCGGAGGGAACAACAGGAATTAGAAAAGGAGATTAAACAATTAGATACAGAGAACGCTGCTAATCCATCTATAATAATACATAATAAAATCGCTGCACTGAAATATAAATTAAATAAAATATACTCAGATCAAGTCGTAAAACACTACCAATACACCAAACAATCACAATTTGAATTTAGAGATAAACCTCATAAATTATTGGCTCGTCAACTTAGAAAGATGGAAGGAGAAAAAATAATCCATAGGATTAAATCACATACTGGCGAACCTTTAGTACAACCTAAAGATATTAATGAGAGATTTCTGCAATATTATAAAAATCTATATTCAGCTAAAACGACAGAAAATAGGATAGGAATAGAAGCATTTAAAAAAAAATGTAATCTGAAGGGGTTGGATTTACAAAATAGAGAATCACTAAATGCGGAAATTTCAGTAAAAGAAGTTGAAGAATCTATCAGATCATTAAAAAATGGTAAAACACCGGGACCAGATGGTATCGGTTCAGAATTTTATAAAACATTTTATGATCTGATCACACCACGTCTGAAGATACTTTATGAAAATATCTATATTTATCAGAAACTACCAGAAACGTTAAATGAATCTATTATAACACTTATACCTAAAATAGACAAAGATCTGGAGGACCCAGGATCATATAGAGCTATAGCTCTTTTAAATACTGATCAAAAGATACTAACGAAAATATTAGCACAAAGATTAAGCACAGTTATTAATAAACTAATTCACCCCGATCAAACAGGATTTATACCAAAACGATATTCCTCATATAACCTCAGACGATTATATAATATTATATATTCGAAAAGAGGTATTAATAAAGACTTAGTAATTATTTCGTTAGATGCGGAGAAAGCCTTTGACCAAGTGGAATGGTCTTATTTGTTTTCGGTTATGGAATTTTTTAATTTGGGAGAGAAGTTTATCACTTGGGTTAAATTATTATATACCAATCCAACAGCTAGAATAATAACAAATCAAATACTATCAAATAAATTTAATCTATTTCGAGGCTGCAGACAGGGTTGTCCTTTATCCCCACTATTGTTTGCACTTGCATTAGAACCTTTAGCTCAACGGGTGAGAATACATCCTGAAATATATGGATATGACACAACGAATACTGAAAATAAAATTTCTTTATATGCGGATGATGTATTACTTTATATCACAAACCCGGAAATTAGTATTCCAAATTTACTAAAATTAATAACTGAATTTGGATCATATTCAGGATATAGTATTAATTGGAATAAAAGTGAACTTATGCCGATAAGGGTAAATAATCTACATATATTACAACAATTTCCTTTTAAGATAGCAAACGAAAAAATAAAATATCTTGGAATTTATGTAACAAAAAGATTTGATTCTTTATTTAAATCTAATTTTCCGCTCTTATTGAATAAATTAAATAAAAATATTTTATATTGGAAAACATTACCAATCTCAATGATAGGTAGAATTAATGCAATAAAAATGATTTTTCTTCCACAATTATTATATCTTTTCCAAATGATTCCGATATATCTTCCTAAATTTTTTTTTAAAAAGATTGATTCCATAGTCACTAACTTTATCTGGGATTATAAGAGCCATAGAATAAAAAAAGAACACTTATGTAAACCAAAAATAAATGGAGGTCTAGCTCTACCAAACTTTACGTTTTATTATTGGGCAGTCAATATTAAAAATATTAACTTTTGGTTAGTAGAGACAGATAAACAACCAACCTGGTTAAAAATGGAAAAAGAAGATTGTTTGCCCTTTGAAATTAGTTCGATTTTATTCGCCAATAATAAAATAAGTAAGAAAACCTATAGTGAAAACCTTATAATAGATAGTGGAATACGTATTTGGAAACAAATAAAGAAAACATTAAAATTGGAATGTATACCACTAGCTCTTACTATTGTAAATAACATCACATTTAAACCTTCAATGATAGATAAAGGTTTTTTACAATGGAAAAACTGTGGAATTAATAAGATGGGAGATCTCTATAGGGAAATTTTTTTCCTTTCATTTCAAGAATTACAACAAATTTATGGATTACATTCAAAAGATTACTTTAGATATTTACAAATTAGAGATTATGTAAAAGCAAATACACATGAAATTAGAAATAGAAAGACAGAGATTTTAGATGAATGTCTGAATAAACACCCAAATACAGAAAAATTGATATCATATATTTATAATATTTTACTGGAAAACGACGCTCCAAGGACAGAAATATATAGACAATCATGGGAAAATGAATTAGGTCAAATTATTAGACCTGATATATGGGATGAAAGTTTACAACACATACATCACTGTTCGCTAAATGCTAGACACTCTCTTATACAATTTAAAATATTACATAGACTACATTATTCAAAAGCTAAATTACATAGTATTTTTCCAAATATATCTGCCATTTGTGACAAATGTCAGCAATTGGAAGCTAACTTAACGCACATATTCACAAACTGTGAAAAAATCACTAAATTCTGGACAGAAATATTTAAAATAATTTCGAATGTTGTTAATATGAAGCTGATCCCTGACTCAAACTTAATAATACTGGGAATATTAGAAACAGATCAATTAATAACAATGAATCAAAGAATTTTTATTGATTATAGTTTAATAATTGGGAAAAAATTAATATTGAAATTCTGGAAAGGTCCTACATCCCCCACAATTAAAATGTGGATTACAGGAATGTCGGAGACACTTCATCTGGAAAGATTGAGACTTGTACTAATAGACAATAGACAATAGACAATAGACAATAGGTGCAGGAGTAGGCCATTCAGCCCTTCGAGCCAGCACCGCCATTCAATGCGATCATGGCTGATCACTCTCAATCAGTACCCCGTTCCTGCCTTCTCCCCATACCCCCTCACTCCGCTATCCTTAAGAGCTCTATCCAGCTCTCTCTTGAAAGCATCCAACGAACTGGCCTCCACTGCCTTCTGAGGCAGAGAATTCCACACCTTCACCACCCTCTGACTGAAAAAGTTCTTCCTCATCTCCGTTCTAAATGGCCTACCCCTTATTCTCAAACTGTGGCCCCTTGTTCTGGACTCCCCCAACATTGGGAACATGTTATCTGCCTCTAATGTGTCCAATCCCCTAATTATCTTATATGTTTCAATAAGATCCCCCCTCATCCTTCTAAATTCCAGTGTATACAAGCCCAATCGCTCCAGCCTTTCAACATACGACAGTCCCGCCATTCCGGGAATTAACCTAGTGAACCTACGCTGCACGCCCTCCATAGCAAGAATATCCTTCCTCAAATTTGGAGACCAAAACTGCACACAGTACTCCAGGTGCGGTCTCACCAGGGCCCGGTACAACTGTAGAAGGACCTCTTTGCTCCTATACTCAACTCCTCTTGTTACGAAGGCCAACATTCCATTGGCTTTCTTCACTGCCTGCTGAACCTGCATGCTTCCTTTCATTGACTGATGCACTAGGACACCCAGATCTCGTTGAACTCCCCCTCCTCCTAACTTGACACCATTCAGATAATAATCTGCCTTTCTATTCTTACTTCCAAAGTGAATAATCTCACACTTATCTACATTAAACTGCATCTGCCATGTATCCGCCCACTCACACAACCTGTCCAAGTCACCCTGCAGCCTTATTGCATCTTCCTCACAATTCACACTACCCCCCAACTTAGTATCATCTGCAAATTTGCTAATGGTACTTTTAATCCCTTCGTCTAAGTCATTAATGTATATCGTGAATAGCTGGGGTCCCAGCACCGAACCTTGCGGTACCCCACTGGTCACTGCCTGCCATTCCGAAAGGGACCCATTTATCCCCACTCTTTGCTTTCTGTCTGTCAACCAATTTTCTATCCATGTCAGTACCCTACAGGGTAGGTTGAATCTTTTCAGAGGAATATGGTCTCCATTTATTGCATATTTAAAGGGTCAAAATGGCTTGGTGCGAGGACCTGACCGTGGCCTGAATAATGGAATGGAGGAAGAATTATGTATAATAAATCATGGATATATCTCCAATGATAGATAACTTTTTTAATACTCCATTCATTTCTCCAATTTGGATTTCTTATTTTTATTTTATTTTTCTCTATCTTTCCCTCTCTGGAAAAAAAGAAAAAAAGTATAGAAATATGTAAGACATAATTGTTAATATTAATAATATTACGAATGTATGTGATAAGTATAGTTTATTAATATGTACTTATGTTTAATAAAAATATTTATCAAAAAAGAAAGCAAAGAGTGGGGATAAATGGGTCCCTTTCAGAATGGCAGGCAGTGACTAGTGTGGTACCGCAAGGCTCGGTGCTGGGACCGCAGCTATTTACAATATACACCAATGACTTGGATGAAGGGATTAAAAGTACCATTAGCAAATTTGCAGATGATACAAAGCTAGGTGACAGTGTGAACTGTGAGGAAGATGCTATGAGGTTGCAGGGTGACTGGGACAGGTTGTGTGAGTGGGCGGATGCATGGCAGATGCAGTTTAATGTGGATAAGTGTGAGGTTATCCACTTTGGTGGTAAGAATAGGAAGGCAGAGTATTATCTGAATGGTGTCAAGTTAGGAAAAGGGGACGTACAACGAGATCTGGGTGTCCTAGTGCATCAGTAGAGGAGTTGAGTATAGGAGCAAAGAGATCCTTCCGCCGTTTTACAGGGCCTTAGTGAGACCGCACCTGGAGTACTGTGCAGTTTTGGTCTCCAAATTTGAGGAAAGATATTCTTGTTATTGAGGACATGCAGCGTAGGTTTACAAGGTTAATTCCCAGAATGGCGGGACTACCATATGTTGAAAGACTTTAGCAACTAGGCTTGTATACACTGGAATTTAGAAGGATGAGAGGGGATCTTATCGAAACGTATAAGATTATTAAGGGGTTGAACACGTTAGAGGCAGGAAACATGTTCCCAATGTTGGGGGAGTCCAGAACAAGGGGCTACAGTTTAAGAATAAGGGGTAGGCTATTTAGAATGGAGATGAGGAAAAACCTTTTCAGTCAGAGAGTTGTGAATCTGTGGAATTCTCTGCCTCAGAAGGCAGTGGAGGCCAATTCTCTGAATGCATTCAAGAGAGAGTTGGATAGAGCTCTTAAGGATAGTGGAGTCAGTGGGTATGGGGAGAAGGCAGGAACGAGGTACTGATTGAGAATGATTAGCCATGATCACATTGAATGGCGGTGCGGGCTCGAAGGGCCGAAGGGCCTACTCCTGCACCTATTGTCTATTGTCTATAATGAGGTGTTCTTACAAGAGTCTCTTGCTAGAATTAGCCAGTCAGGTACAGTGGTTAACACATTTCTTTCCATCCAATAAGAAATACTTTTTGTATTTGCCGCCCAATAGTAAAACTGAAAGTTTGGCAGTCCAAGCCCTCCCTGCTGATGAGGTCTCTGTAGTACAGCTTTGTGTATACGTGGATTCTTTTTATTCCAAATGAAGGAAGAAAGCTTTCTATCCAGGGAAATGAAGAACGTTTTAGTTAAGAAAACTGGTATACACTGAAACATATAGAGAAGCTTGGGCAATATGTTCATTTTTTATAGTGTTAATCCTACCTCCCAGAGATAGAAGTAACAGATCCCATCGCTCAATATCCTCATAAAACGTGAGTTGATGACAGAATGATCCATACAGATCATACCAAATTCATCCTGGATCTCAGGGATTGCCTGACTTGCTGCTTTTTGGCAAAGTTGGTGTGCAAGGATCCTCCCTGTTTTATCGCCATGCTCACAGTAAGTATGGCGGGACCTAACCAAGAGTTTCTCCACTTTTAGTGTGATTAGTAAGTTAAATTCTTTTTGGGGGAGTAGGCGTGCTTTAAATGTCATCAGCTGATGGGGATATTGCTAATCGTGAATCACAGTTTCTAATCTTATTCATCAATTCATTTGGACGGGCATTCCTGTTTTTTTGTAACTATGCGTTGTAAGAAATAATCTTAAGTATGCTTTAAGTGCCTCCCATACTGTTGATGATGACATATTTGGTGTTTGATTAATTTCTAAAAAGAGATCAATCTGTGATGAGATAAAATCTGAAAATGTTTTATCTGAAAGTAAAAGTGCGTTGAAACGCCAAGGCCTGTAAACAGGTTTTGTGGCTGGTAGGTTAAGCTTCAGTTTATGGGGAGCATGATCAGAAATTGCAATCGCATGATAGTCACATTCCTGAACCGAAGGAATAAGACACTTATCCATTAAAATATAATTTATGCGTGAGAATGTTTTGTGAACGGCTGAAAAAAAGGAATACTTGCGCGCAGTGGGATTAAGAGTACACCAAACATCAGCAATACCATAGGTATCAAGAAACAACTGAATTGAAAGGACAGCCTTAGAGGTTGGCATAGTTTTAACAGAGCTACAGTCTAGGCTAGGGGTCAACACACGGTTCATTCTCCACCTATTATCAAATGATGTTCATTTAAATCAGATAATCGGGAGAAGAAATTAGTGAAGAATGCAGCGTCATCACAAATAGGGGCATAAACATAAGTTTTTTACCACACGGTAATGACCACATGGTAATGACTGTGTTGTTTGAAGAGGAAACAGTTGGTAAGAACGATAAGCTATGAATTATTCTTTTGATTTGTGCTACTTTAATAAAGACCAATTAATCAAGAAACAGCATTTGGAAGATTCGTTTTTTGCTCTTAGAGTGCGGTGTACGTAAACTATATCTCCACCACATTCCCGAGCAATAATGGCTATCAAAGTTGGACTTTGAGAAGGTATAGAAACTGCCATTACAATCACCATATTTCAGGGAGCTATGGACTTGTATCTCATGATTCCTCTCTATGTCAATGTTCCCAAGGGTCCTGCCATTTTCTCTATACTTTTTTTCTTGCCTTTGACCTCCCAGAGTGCATCACTTCACCTTGATTCTGTGTCATCTTCAAATTTACTAATCAGTCACCTACATTGTTGTGCAAATCATGTCTACAAATAATTTCAGTCCACACGTGCACTGGGATTGCGATGATTGATCAGCAACAATCAAAACCACGATCCTCGTTACTGGAGTATTTTCACTTTGCTGCCCAGTTTTACAAGAATTCCTTGATGCCACACTCAATCAAATTACCCTTGTTGTCAAGGGTAATCACTTAGACAATAGACAATAGGTGCAGGGAGGAGGTCTATCTCACCGCTGGAATTCAGCTATTTGGCCCATGTTTGGTCCAGTGCTTGATGGCACTGTCAATGACAGTTTCTATCACTTTAATGATGAATAAGAATAAATTGTAGGGACAGTTATTTGCTGGGTTAGATTTGTCATGTTTCTTCTGAACAAGATAAAGATTGGGAAATATTGGAAGATTAGCCCTAGCATATGAGAGGTTGATTCAAGAGTCTGATAAGAATGGAGAAGAAACCATTCTTGAATCTGGTGATATTTGCTTTCAAGCTTTTGCATTTTCATAAGATCATAAGTTATAGGAGCAGAATTAGGTAATTCGGCCCATCAAGTCCACTCCACCATTCAATCATGGCTGATCTATCTCTCCCTCTTCACCCCATGCTCCTGCCTTCTCTCCATAACCACTGACACCCGTACTGTCAGGTGCTCATAAATTAATCCACTCATCCCTGGGATCATTCTTGTAAACCTCCCCTGGACCCTCTCCAGGGCCAACACATCCTTCTTCAGATATGGTGCCCAAAATTGCTCTCAATACTCCAAATGCAGCTTGACCAGCATCTAATAGAGCCTCAGCACTACATCCCTTTTTTGTATCCAAGCCCTCTTGAAATAAATGCTAGCATAGCGTTTGCCTTCTTTACTTCCGATTCAACGCAGATTAACTTTTTGGGAATCCTGCACCAGCACTCCCATGTCCCTTTGCACTTCCGATTTCTGGATTATCTCCCCATTTAGAAAATAGTCTACGCCTTTATTCCTACCACCAAAACCCATGACTCTACACTACATTCCATCTGCCATTTCTTTGTCCATTCTCCCAACCTGTCCAAGTCCTTCTACTGAGTCCCTGCTTTCTCTGCACTACCTGCCCTTCCATCTATTTTCGTATCATCCGCAAACTTGGCCACAAAGCCTTCAACCCCCTCATCCAAATCATTAATATACAACATGAAGAGGAGTAGCCTCAGCACCGATCCCTGCAGAGCCACTAGTCACTGGCAGCCACCCAGAAAAAGCCCCCTTTATTGCCACTCTTTGCCTTCGGCCATCCAGCCAACCTGCTATCCATGCTAGTATCTGCCCTTTGATACCATGGGCTCTCATCATTCTTCTGCCTGAATGGATTAGGGAGGAGAATAATGGGGTATGAGTGGCCCTTAAGTACATTGGCTGCTTTCTTAAGGCATAGGGAAGTATAAATTAAGCAAAGTTGTTGAGGGTGGGGAGGTGAGGAAGGAGTATTGTGGAGGACTGGGCTGCATTCACAACTCTGCAATTTTTCATAGTCTTGGGCAGAACTCTTCTCCCTGGCACTCAAATACTGGGCATTTTCACTTTGCTGCCCATTTTTACAAGAATTCCTTGATGCCACACTCAATCAAATTACCCTTATTGTCAAGGGTAATCACTTAGACAGTTTCTATCACTTTAATGATGAATAAGAATAAATTCTTGATTACCCTTGACAACAAGGGTAATTTGATTGAGTGTGGCATCAAGGAATTCTTGTAAAACTGGGCAGCAAAGTGAAAACGAGGATTGAAGATTGGGATGTTCCTATTAGCTGCTTAATTTCAAACAACATTCATGACTAAGGTGGTAGGACTATTGTGTTTCCATCTTATCCATTGGTAATAAAACCAATGAGCTTTGTCTATTGCATGCTGTTTTTGTCATTTAGCAGATTAACAGTTTCTTTTTGCTCCTCCAACACGAAGGAATACTGGTTCATTAGCTGAAGGATGTAGTAATCAGGATGTTTACATTTGATATGAGAAATTGCTAGGTTAGAAAACATTTGATTGGGAATAACAAAGTGTGCTTTGTGCTTCTTAGCATGCTGACTTAGAAAATTGGGGGGAAAAGATAAATTTGTGTTTTAGTTAATAATTGCCAATCTTCAATTATTCAGTAGGAATTCTAATGTTTTGAAATACTGGCAAAATATAAATAAAAAGGTAATGCTGTAAATAAATAAGGTAAATTTTGATTCCAACAAACTAACAATGCAAGACAAATGATGCAGTGAAAATCCCCCCAAAATTGGAAATGCTATCAATATTAAACAGAATGTACTAGAAATACACAGAAGGTTGGGCATCGTCGGTGGAGAGAAAAACAGTTAAAATTTGAAGCCAATGACAACTTGCAGAGCTATGCAGAATGACATATTTGCAACATGAAAACAATTATCTTTACAATAGCTAAATCTTGACATTCATGTGTATTCAAAGGCTTGATTTTCTTTTCCAGTATCTCAAATTATATATGTGATAATACACAAGTTTGTGAAAAAAAAATCTCAATTAAGTTCTTTCTATCTTTAAGACCGATGTAAATGTTACTGAACAGGCTCCTGTCACGATATCTGTGTTAATTCACTCAACGTTTCTACATTTACTTTACCACGATGAACATACTGATAGGTGTGGGGATATTTGCTCCGGCTTCTCTTTTCACACTCTTTAACATCACTTGACGTATCATTATTCTGGTTGCAACAAATTTGATAAAAAGTCAGAAACACTGGCATAAATACAATGCCATGAACTGCACCAAAAAATATTACAAGAAACATGATCTTAAAAAATGTTCTAAATATGTAACTTTCTGCAACAGACAATACAGCAACACCTAATATTGTTGAGAAAGCCCCCTGGATTACAGGATAGCCAAGCCTGTATAGGACATCAATAGCTCGTTCATTGGCATTTGTTTTATCACTTGAAACAAAAGCATATGAAATATGAGCTGTAAAGTCCACAGAAAAACCAATGCAAATGACCAGGTCAATCATAGATATAGAATCTAAATTGACACCCCAGAAAGCCATAAAACCAGCCACACCCACTAAAACTGATACAATCGCAAATGTCACCCATAATGAGCAAACTGGATTCGGTATTAATAGTAAAGAAATAATCAACATAGCAACTGTTGCCATGATTATGTTCTGAATTGTGTTAGCCACGATCACAAGAAATTGATCAAAGTAAATGAAAGCAGAATGATATACAAGTAAAGAGATTCCACATTCCTGTGCCAAATTTCTTAATTCAATCAGCATGTTTTTCTGATCTAGCGAATCACTGGCATTTACAATTTGAATGAAAAACCTTGAAGCTCTAATGTTCATATTATCTTGTGAGAACTCAACATCTCGTTGAAAAGCAGGAACAAACTTAAATAATTTGGTTAAATTTCCAGTGAATGCATTTTTCTCTTTTATATCTATGTACATTTTTTTAGATAGGTCAATATATGCACGAAGCCAGGACTCTGACAATTCCTGATCTACGTACAAGTTGTTTTCTAGCTTGCCCATACAGGTTTCTATTTCATCCAGAATGGTGGAATTCCAATAATCTACAGATTCAGTCACAGTCACCATAACTCGTGGTCCATACTCCGAGAAAAAATCACGTTCGGCATCATAGAATGGAATCACATACGAATCATCAAAGGCCAGATTTCTGAGATCTATTCCTTCTTTGATCTGCAAACAGCCATAAATACTGCCAGATAAGTATGCTAAATACAGAAGAATCACAGCTGCCTTGGTCCATCCATTTGTAAGGAATGGACCATAATATTCCTTAAAGAAGAAGTAGACTGGATGTTCCGATTCTGTACCTGATTCCTGATCATAAGCACCACCTACACAACACATAGCACTGAATGTAGATTCTCCTTGTTTAGTAACCATTTCAACCTTTCTGAATGTCAGCCAATGCCTATTACTGGCTTCTCTTCGCCCATTTAGGGCAAGAACAGCTCCAAAAAATGTAATGTTGTAAATGAAGCAGAACAGAACAGCTGTACCAGTGTAAATACAAAATGATTGCACAGATCGAAAAGGCGTTGCAATGCCAATATAAAAGGCCAAAACATCAGTCAGAGTGGTGATTGTGATGGAAACAGCTGCTTCCGCGTACGTCTCTGCCAAGCGATCTTCAACTTTAGCATGAACCTTTGTCTTTTGCCAACTAGAAAGCATAATGAACATATCGTCCACACCGATACCTGGGGATAAGAGAGGTGCAATATGTGGTAAGTCAGTGCATTGTTAAATATTTGGTATTTACAGTTCAGTTTTTTACCTAATTTAGTTAAATAGTCTGATTCAGAGGCGGTATTAGAGTGTTAAACAAATCCGTTTTACAACTGAGGATAGAATCTATTTCTATGCACCAATCATTGCGTCGATTTCTTTACTTCCTCATACTTTCTGAATTATAATAAGAATGAAATATTAAGATTAATATTGATTGAACAAAATTACTTTTGGCCACTAAAACGTGGAGCAGACTTAATCACTTTAAATTAATCCATATTCAACAACCTTGTGTGGGAGAGAAATGTGAATATTTCAGGAATAATGCCGCATGAAATGCAAGACAGAGAGGCCAATGTCTTCATAACATTTGCTGCTGCCTTCCTAAGGTATAAATAGAGAATGACATTTCTGCTGATACCTGGGGTGAAACAATTCTATCATTAGCTTAAAATGAGTCAGTCATATGGTACAGAATCAAGCCCCTTGACCAACATCTCCATGCCAATCATCAAGTACCCTTCTAAACTAATGCCATTAACCAGTATCTGGTTCGTAGCCTTCAATGCCACAACAATTTAAGTGCTCAATTTTAAGTGTTGGAATACTTTGTCACATGTGACTATAGACAATAGACAATAGTAGGCCATTCGGCCCTTCGAGCCAGCACCGCCATTCAATGTGATCATGGCTAATCATTCTCAATCAGTACCCCGTTCCTGCCTTCTCCCCATACCCCCTGACTCCGCTATCCTTAAGAGCTCTATCTAGCTCTCTCTTGAATGCATTCAGAGAATTGGCCTCCACTGCCTTCTGAGGCAGAGATTCCACAGATTCACAACTCTGACTGAAAAGGTTTTTCCTCATCTCCGTTCTAAATGGCCTACCCCTTATTCTTAAACTGTGGCCCCTTGTTCTGGACTCCCCCAACATTGGGAACATGTTTCCTGCCCCTAACGTGTCCAACCCTTTAATAATCTTATACGTTTCGATAAGATCCCCTCTCATCATTCTAAATTCTAGTGCACTAGGCACAGTGAAATTCGTTGCTTGCATACCCAACGTATACAAAAAGTGTTGTGACAGTACCTACCGTGAACATTCGCGAGCATTACATTCCAGATTTTTCTCATTCCCTTTAGCAATAAAGAATTTCTTTTGATCCACTCTAACCCGTTTATTCCTCAATATATTTTTCCACCATAATGGAAAACAGTCCCTGAGTCATGGTGCCCATGTTTAGAAATAGACATCAGCTCACACTAGGTGGCAATATAGTAATTTTCAAATTGTTTCAAAATCCTGCAATTTTTTGTGTATTTATTCAAACAGTCCAGAAGGATAATCCATCTTTTAGCAAGTGTTCAACAAATATTAGTTAATTATTTCTGCCTTTTCTGGCCTACATGATAGACTCGTATATGGTGTGATTTGCCTGGCTAAAGCACAAAACACCTGACAATAAACCAATTATTTTTTATGATAAAAGATGTTTGAAAAGTATTTAACTATATTCAAATAATTCATATTTTAAAAATCTGTAATCTTTGAAATACCAAGAAATAATTAAAAACATCAGAAAGGTAAATCACTTCCTTTAACTTGTAGTTTCTCAAAGGGTCAATGATGTTATACCAGTCAGCCCCAATGAAATGGTTCCAGCCCCTTTATCCAGCTCAACCCATTAGACTGATAGTTGTAGATGTGTGAGACATGCTGAGGTGCGGACCACAGAGCCAGCAGCCAAGGGTAAGCCTGTTCTGAGATGTTGCTTGTTATGTGATAATTGATTCCAATGAGAACAGGTTGACAAGAGCTGTTTTCCGACATGTTGACTTGTCCAATTTTTAATTTGTGCCCCCGAGTTTTAGTGTATCGAACACATGGAATGTGGGCATAACTCAGTCACCCCTGAATTGAATTAATTTTTAGACCATTTAAGGATGGTTAGGAAGATTTGAGGGAGCAATCTACTCAAACATCCCCCATCATTTCAGGATTCAATCTAATGGGCCTTCTCCTGATGACTTCCACGGCAAGTTTGTCCTTCGTTAAACAAGGAGACCCAAACCACACAAATAACTCCAGGATTTCTTATTTCAGCTCCATTTAATTAATTGAAGAGAAATCTCTTCGGTTGCTGCAAGGGAATTGAAGCCAATGTCTCCAGATGCCAGTTGGGGAAGGTAACTATTATTTCTTTCGGGAGATTGCAGGCAGCTGCAAGACTAAAGGAATCAAGAACCAGAGGACATAACTTTAAGATTAGAGGGGAAAGATTTAATAGGAACCTCAACCACCGGCTGGCGCTGTCAGTGATGGCAGCCTTGCCCACAGTCTGTCTGTTTCATCTTTTTTGTTACTTTTAGTGTGTTTTTAAAGTTTGTGTTAATGTTCTCTGGTTTGTTTTATGTGGGGGGGTGGGCGGGGGCAACTTTTTTAAAATCTCTTACCTTGCCGGAGATGCGATTGCTTTCCGCATCGTATCTCCGGTCGCTCTGCGGCCTAACATCATGGAGCTGGCGGCCTTGCTCGGGACTGACTATGAGCCCGACCGTGGGGCCGTGGACTTACCATTGGAGCCGATTCCTTGCCTGCGGACTTCAACATCAAGGAGCTCACAGTCTCGGGTAGAGACCGATGTCGGGAGCTCCAAAGTGCAGAAGGTTTGACCAGCCCTGACCCGGAGTAGATTGCCTGGCATGAGGGAGCTGAGATTCGCCCCGATGCGGAGGGCCCAAACACCGCCGGCTACGAGAGTCAAGATCGTCTCATCAACGGAAGGCTTGAGGCCCCCGACCAAAGAAGGGAAGAGATTGAAATTTTTTGCGTTCCATCACAGTGAGGAATGTGGAGGAGTCACTGTGGTGGATGTTTATGTTAAAATGTATTTTGTGTGTTCTGTTGCTTTTAATTGGTATGACTGGAATACTGTGTGCAGTTTTGGTCTCCAAATTTGAGAAAGGATATTCTTGCTATTGGGAGCGTGCAGCGTAGGTTTACTAGGTTAATTCCCGGAATGGCGGGACTTTCATATGTTGAAAGACTGGAGCGACTAGGCTTGTATACACTGGAATTTAGAAGGATGAGAGGAGATCTTATCGAAACATATAAGATTATTAAGGGGTTGGACACGTTAGAGGCAGGAAACATGTTCCCAATGTTGGGGGAGTCCAGAACAAGGGGCCACAGTTTAAGAATAAGGGGTAGGCCATTTAGAACTGAGATGAGGAAAAACTTTTTCAGTCAGAGTTGTGAATCTGTGGAATTCTCTGCCTCAGAAGGCAGTGGAGGCTAATTCTCTGAATGCATTCAAGAGAGAGCTGGATAGAGCTCTTAAGGATAGCGGAGTCAGGGGGTATGGGGAGAAGGCAGGAACGGGGTACTGATTGAGAATGATCAGCCATGATCACATTGAATGGTGGTGCTGGCTCGAAGGGCTGAATGGCCTCCTCCTGCACCTATTGTCTATTGTCTATTGACTGTATGGCAAAATAAATTCATCATATGTTGCAAAACATACTTGGCTAATAAAGTATGATTATGATTATGAAAGGGCAATCCTTTTAACCAAAGGGTGGTAGGTATATGGGCCAAGTTGCCGGAGGAGGTCTTCAAGTCAGTGGTTGTTTTACAGGAGAAAGGACAATTGATATTTCAAATGATAGATGCTACAGTGCAATTCATAAAAAGCCGTTGTAGACATGCAAAATATTTTAAATTTAGGTACAGTTCTGGTCACCATATGAAAGATCCCTTGAGGTTCAGAGATGTGATTTAAAAAAATCCTTGATGTGATTAATTAGCTATTTCAGAACTCTGGAAAAATGTAAGAATACATGGAATAGAACTAGGGATGAGCAACTCGGCTCCTCGTACATACTCATTGATTTGATAAATCATGGCTAACGTTATACCATTATTTATTTCCTGCACTAACCCCATATCTCTTATTCCATAAAGATACAAAAATCTATTGATTTCTTTCTTGAATATATTTGCAAAGTGTTTTCGAAAGTTATGCCAAATGGATGCAAAGCACAAGCATGAATTCAAATTATTTCTCAAATAATTGTCTCTTTAATGAAAATTATTGCTACCAAGACTCACAGACAATTAACAGCATACAGTTTGGTCATGAGGAGACTATCAAGAGATTGCTGGAGTGATTGCTTGATGAAGATCTTTGCATCCTCCCTAGCCGCAGATGAGGTCCTGAATTACTGAAGAGTGGCCAATGCTGCTCCTTTGCTAAATGGAAATGTGGGAGCACCCTGGGGAATCTAGAGAGGAAATTGCAGGTGCCCTGGCTGAGATCTATGAGTCATCCTTAAATACAGGTGAAGTGCCGGAAGACTGGAGGGTGACAAATGTTGTGCCTCTATTCAAGAAGGGCCGCAGGGAATAGCTTGGGAACTGCAGGCCAGTGTGCCTAACATCTGTGGTTGGAAAGTTACTCGAGAGTATGCTGAGGGATTAAATATGCATACAACTAGATGGGCAAGGGCTGATTAGGGATAGTCAGCACGGTTTTGCACACGAGATCGTGTTTCATGAATCTGATTGAGTTTTTTGAAGATGAGATCAAAAAGGTTGATGATGGCAGAGCTGTCATATTGTAGGTAGTGAAGATAGTTGTCAAAAATGATCAAAGCAGATACAATAGCAGCATTTAAGAGGCTTTTAGATAAGTATATGAATAAGCAAGGAATGGAGAAATGTGGATTCATGTACAGGGAGAAGGGAGAGTTTTACATAAGCATCATGTTCAGCACAAGATATTGTGGGTCACAGAGCCTCTTCCTATACTGCATTGTCTGAAGAAGGGTCTCAACCCAAAATGTAATCTATTCCTTTTCTCCAGAGATGCTGCCTGACCCGCTGAGTTTCTCCAGCATTGTGTCTATCTTTGGTGTAAACCAGCACCTGCACACATGACCTATATTCAAAGTTCTATGGTCATTCAGCCTGTTATATCCATAGCAACGATATGGATATATTATTTTTCTTTCAAGGATCAACTTTCCTCATACTAATTTTTTAATATATATTTACCAAATATTGCATAAAAGCTTGAACACATTCTGCTTTCACCGTCCCAATAATTTGCTGCATTAAAAAAAATCATACTAAACACTCCTATTTTTTAAATATTGTAATGATGGTCAAAGTTAAGGCCAAAGGATTAGCAACTGTCAGTCTAGGCTTTATGTTACATGAAAAAATATGAACACAAACACAATGTAGTGCTTAACCCATGATGGTGATCAAACATTATTTGAGTTGTTTATGTCCAAACTTAAGGCTGCTAAGTTTTTGTCCAACAATTTTCTGTTGACATATGCAGTGTTAAGAGCTATCAATTCCAATTATACCACAAAATTTATCAGAACCAGGCCAAATTATAGTCCTGTCAGAGAGAAATTGTTGAAGGACACTGACCTAGAATCAAAAAGGGTGCACTGGCAGTATTGATAGCAAATGTTGTTCCACAATAAAGCAGCAATCCAAAGGCAGTTAATACAGCTAGTCCAGCTGATATGACTCCCAGAACAGCAACCCAGAATTTACTCCTCACGCTGTCAAGCCTGAAAATAAATAACATTTATCATGTAAAATAGAAGGCCTTTATAATTCATGCGAACTATTTATGAAATTAAAATATGTATTTCATAAAAATTGACGTTACCTCATACAAGACAAGATGGAAAAGGATATTGAAAGTAAATACGTGATGGAAAACAGAGGAATAATTCTTTTGGAATTTTGCTCAAATTCTTCTTGCCTCGAGACCGAGGTAAAATAGGCAACCTGCAATTCATGAAAATGAGTGTCAGTGATATACCATCACCAAAAACACCATAGCTTCTGGATAAACTTGCCCCATTCACTTCATATCACAGCACCAAATAAGACATTTTACAGGTTCAGCTGGTGCTATGGGTCAGCAATGGTGCTGTTGCCTCAACTCCAGCGATCCAGGTTCATTCTTGTGTGAAGTTTACACCTTGTCCCTGTGACTGTCTGGATTTCCATAGAGCAATGTAATTACAACACCAGTGGCCAAGGTTCAAATTTGATCTCCAGCACTGTCCATGTGGAGTATCCATGTTCCTCCTGAGACTATGTGGGCTTCCCACTGTTGTTCCATTTTCCATTCACATCCCAAAGAGGTGCTGGTTTGTAGATTAATTTACTGCAGCTTAACCCTAGTGCTGGTTGGTATAGAGTTGGAGTGCATGTGAGAGAGAACTGGCTTTACGGAAATAAGGGGAAATAGTGGAGGGGAAGGAGAAGGGTAGAGAGGAAAATGAGGACACAGAGGTCAGGAGGAGACAACAGTTAAGGATATAGTTAGGTTTGAGGTTAGACAGGAAAACCAAAGGAATAGTGGCAGCAGAAGAGAAGAGGTGGGGGGGGGGAGAGTTGGAGAAGGGCAGGGTAGGGAGATTGGGAGGAAACAGTGAGTGGGAACAGAGGAGGAGAAAGAGTAGGAAGAAGGGGAGGCAAGAGGAACTTTCCTGACTAGACACTTTTTCTTTAGTAAAATACAAATTTTAATTGCAGCAATTTAATGGGTCAGGCAACATCTGTGGAAGGAAATGGATAACCAATCTTTTAGATTGAGAACCTTCTTCTGATTGAAGGGTTCTGATCCAATATATTGTCTGTTCACTTTCCTCCACAGATGCTGCCTGACGTGCTGAGTTCCTCCAGCATGTTCTATTTTACTGAAGATTCCAGGTTCTGCAGTCTCAGGTGTCTCCACGTTCTTATTCTTGTTATTTTAGCTTCTATTGCAAGGAGATTTTGTCTCTGGACACCTTATCTTCTTTCCATTCGTGGTAAGGATACAGTAGGACCGCAACTAAAGCATTCACATTTTTGGAGGCAAGGGGTATCTGTTCCTCAGACTTGACATAAAATATCAGCAATGCTTGCATTAGAATTTTTCAGCCCCTTTAAGTACAAAGACATTTCTTCCAACACTATTTATATAAACCTGCAAATGGGCGAGGTTCCATTTAAAAAGAGATAGGGGGTTTTATCCTGGTATGTAGACCTGATATCCTGTTCATGGTTTCCCTGGTACATTAGATGCATATCTGTAGCTTGGTTTTGTATCAAGGATTGATGTTACCAGTTTCAATTCTGCATATTTCTATCATAGGGTAATTTAATTTGTCAATGAATATGAGGAGCCTAATGATGTAACAAATGCAGTGCACAGTTGAAATTCCAACGAATTTCAGAATCATAGCATTGAAAGGAAAATCCACTCTATTATGCAATTTCTCAGATTCACTTTTGGGAATTAACAATAAAGTCAATAAAATTGCTTTGGGAGAAGTGAAACCAAAGTTGGATGCAATTGGACAAAGGCCATCCAATTTCAAAAAAATATTAACATCACTTAATGAAATCCAATTTCTGGTCAGAGATGCAGTTAAAACCCAGTTATCTTGTTAAAATCCAGTTAAATTGTTACAATCTGGTTTATTATCTTCACGCAAATTGTTCACCTTTTCAATAACATTTGAGATAATTTTGTAGTTACTACTTTCAAGAAAGGTTTGTGACATTTTTAGGGTTGTCAAAGGCAGATTGGTATTTTTCTAATATTCCAAGTTATTCATTACAATGATGGACAGTGAATTTAAAAGGTGACAAACAAAATAATCCCAATTTTAGTAAAAAGTCAAAAATCTACTGATGGTGGACACATAGTTTTCTGAAATGGTTTAATGCACATTTAAAATTCTTACCTGAATATGTGTTAAATGTGTATGCACCATTGGGAATTCATGAAGAAACTTCTGGATCCAAAGTAAACTCAGTATCTTGTCTTTTTCATCGTCTTCTCTTAAGGGATAACGCAGCCGAATAGCTTTGGCCTTTTTAAGAAAAGCTCCAATATCATCCAACTCAATCCCACCCAGTTCAATGCCAATAAAAGTATGATTTGTTTTTGGGTAGTAGATCTTTTCCTTCTCAATCAGATCAGGGTCATAATTCAGCAAATCTAAGAGTGCATTTGAGACACAAGTTTCTCCTACTTTTGCGCAAAGATTAGAATAATTGTAGGTTGTGTCATTCTCACAAAATTGAAAATCTTTGACTTTTCTGTCAAGTGCTAAAATCTCTTCAAATGCTGCTTTTGTAAGGATGTTACCATCTTTAGAAATTGCAATAAATGATGCAAATGTCCCTTCTGTGTAAAGTCTTTGTCTAGAATAGGATTGAGAATCATTGGTTGGAAAATGTTCTTTAATGAATTCTCTCTCAGATTTTGCTGGTCCTTTAATAGGAGTAAACTGATCCTCTATGTTATTGCTTTCATTTTGAAAGAAGAAACAAAATCCTGCTCCTATTCCCCCAGAAACAAACAAAGGAACAAGCAAGAACCACCAGGGGTTTTGACCAACACAAGATCCTAGTTTCCTATATGCTGTACAAAGAGGTTTCTCAATGCAGTCCGTTCGACATTGAGCCATCACAAAAGCCAGAATTGAAGCTTTGATCCAAAGTCTTTCAGATTGCCATACTCAATTTTCTGTAATAAAAATATATATTACTCTTTAAATTTGGGGTAGATACCATGAAGCATAAAATGTATAAACTAATTAATTCTAAATTAGAATGACCGAGTTGAGCTTAATACTTGCCATTTTCATTTATGCTCATAACACAACTCAAGAATTTGTAAAAATGTTGTCTCCTGTACATCAACCGCAAAACAACAGCGTGCATTTTTGCAGTATCTTTAATAAAATATCCCAGGCAATTGATAGGATATAACCACATTTGACACCAAGTCACATAAGATGATATTAGGTCAAGAGGGCAAAGCATGTCAAAAAACAGATTATAGGCATGTTAAAAGAGACCACACCATTCTGATATAAGAATAAAACCTCTTGAAATTAATGTCTACATTAGTTTCACTTTCCTAATGCATCCTCATTTCCTTTATTGTTGAGAATCTAAGCCTCAGTTCTGAATATATCCAAATGAACAAAATTTAAATTAAGATCTCTAAAAATGTACAACTCTCCATTTCAATAAATTTCTCACCTCGGTCCTCTATAGCCAAATATTGAAGCCCGGCATTATGGCTGTCAGTTCCAGACACTTCCAGCCACAATTTGTCAGCTTACCAGAAATCCACTTACCAGAAATCAATCTTGTGACCCGTGCTAACACAAAATGTCGGAAACAAACAGCAAGTCAGACAGCATCTATAGAAAAAAGACAGATTTAATATTTTAGGTCAAAGATTTTCTCCAAAATGTGATTCCCTCTCCCCACCCCCCAGTCCTGCGTAATTGCAGTAATTACTTGTTAGCATGTTAAAAAAATATCACTACCTCGATACATGTGACAATAAACAAATCTAATACCACTTTGCTCTTTAATTCTTTTCTAATCGTTTGTTGTGCTAAATATTAACCTTCTAGGACTTGGACCAGAGATAATAACTTGGTCATTCCAAAATTTGTGAATGTTGGTAATGCAGACTTGGTAGTACTCATGAATTAACCAAAATTTGAATCACATTGATTTCAATGCAGATTCTAGTACTGTCGAAGAAGGAAAAGGAAATGTAATTTTGAACATGAAAACAGAAAATGCTGGAAACAGGTCTGGCATCCTTGGAAAGAGAAACAGTTAACATTTCAAGCTGGGCACCCTTCATCAAAACTGGAATAAAGGGAAAACATGTTAATGTTCACAAGCTGAGAAGGTGGGGGGATGGATGGGTGGAGTAAAGACAATATCTCTGCAAAAGAGTCATACAGTGTGGAAACAAGTCCTTTGGTCAACTTGCCCACGATGACACACGTGTCCTATCTACACTACTCCCACCTGCCTGGCCCATATCTTTCTGAGCCTATCCTATCCATGTACCTGTTCAAATGTTTTTTAAACGTTGTGATAGTACCTGCCTCAACTACCTCCTCTTGCAACTCATTTCATATACCTATGCAAAAAGTCTATCCCCTACTCCCAATTCCTCCGTCTACACCGAATCTGCACCCAGGATGAGGTGTTTCACACTAGGACATCAGAGATGTCCTCATTCTTTAGGAAGCGGGGCTTCCCCTCTTCCATTATAGATGAGGCTCTCACTAGGGCCTCTTCTATATCCTGCAGCTCCGCTCTTGCTCCCCCCATTCGTAACAAGGATAGAGTCCCCTTGTCCTCACCTTCCACCCCTTCAGCCAGCGTATACAACAAATTATCGTCCAACATTTCCGTCACCTCCAACGAGATCCCACTACTGGCCCATCTCCTCCCCTTTCTGCTTTCCGCATAGACCGTTCCCTCTGTAACTCCCTGGTCTACTCGTCCCTTCCTACCCAAACCACCCCTTCCCAGGCACTTTCCCCTGCAACCGCAGGAGATGCAACACCTGTCCCTTTACCTCCCCTCTCAACTCCATCCAAGAACCCAAATAGTCTTTCCAGGTGAGGCAGAGGTTCACCTGCACCTCCTTCCACCTCATCTATTATATCCACTGTTCCAGATGTCAACTTCTCTACATCGGCGAGACCAAATGCAGGATCGGCGATTGTTTTGCTCAACACCTTCGCTCAGTCTATCTTAACCAACCTGATCTCCCGGTGGCTGAGCACCTCAACTCCCCCTCCCATTCCCAGTCTGACCTTTCTGTTATGGGCCTCTTCCATAGTGTCATAGTGAGGCCCACCGCAAATTGGAAGAACAGCACCTCATATTTCGCTTGGGCAGCTTGCAGCCCAGCGGTATGAACATTGACTTCTCTAACTTTGGATAGCTCCTTTGTCCCTCTCTTCCCCTCCCCCCTCCCATTTCTCCCACTGTCATCCAAATGTGGCCCAGCAATCTCCACCTATATCCTTTCTTTGTCCCGCCCCCGACATCAGTCTGAAGAAGGGTCTCGACCCGAAATGTCACCCATTCCTTCTCTCCAGAGAACCTGCCTGACCCGCTGAGTTACTCCAGCATTTTGTGATACCTTCGATTTGTACCAGCATCTGCAGTTATTTTCCTACACTACCTATTCTTGAGCCGTCTGTAAACATACTGATCATGCCTCCCACATTCACATCCAAATCATTCAGATGTATTACAACAAAAGTCTCAGCGCTGATCCCCAAGGAACATCAGTAGTAACAGGCAAAAACTAAAACAAACCTCAACCATTGCCCTCTTTTTCCTATTGCTGAGCCACATTTGGATTGCCCTGGATCCCATGGACTCTAAACATGGGGTTAGAAACTTGAAACTGTCTCGCATGTGCATCCTTCTTAAAGGCCTTATTTAAGTTCCCGTAAACAACATCTACTGCTCTGACCTCATGAATATACTTGGTTCACACTTCAAAAATTCAATAAGATTGGCAAGGGCAATTTTGGTCTGTCCAATGTCACGCTGTGTGTCAATGATCAGACCTTGCAGTTCCAAGTGATTATTAATCCTATTATTCAGTATTTTCTCCAGTAACCTCCCTACTAATGATATTAGGCTCAAAGATATATAATTACCAAGCCTTTCCATGCTGCCTTCTTGAAAAGGGGGAAGAATTTTGCTATCCTCCAGTTAATAGGAACCTCACTTGCAATCAGCAAGGATTTAAAAATCTCGGTTTAAAAAAAAGTCCCAATAATCCTTGTCTCCCACAACATCCTGGGATAGATCCCATCTGGCTTTTTCTGTTTAAGTCTGCTAAGATATTGAGTGCTTCCACTTTATTTGTAGAGACCTGCTCTAGAATTTCACCTTCCCCTTCACTAAATTTTCCAACTACAAAATCTGTTTCTCTTGCAAATACCAATGAAAGATATTCATTTAAGACAAGTATACCTTCTGGCACCATACACAGATTACCTCTGTTGTCCCTAATGAGCCCTACACTTTCCAAACTTATACTTTTGTTGTTAATATAGTTATAGAACACCTCATTTTACCCTTAATTCCGTCTGCCAGCGACATTTCATAACATTAGCCTTCCTAATTTCCTTTCTTAGCACCTCCTTACACTTTTTGTGTTCTGATGGACCTCACTTTTCTTTAGTTCCCTATACCTCTTTTTATCCAACCTGTTCCATCAGGGTCCCAAGCAGCGTGAAGCTCTCTTTGTCAAACTATAGGAAGGATGTAATTGCAGAGGCAAACTACTTTTATTTAAGGGCTGCAAGGCCAAGCCAGGGAACTACAGGCCAGTGAGCTTGATATCATGGTGGATGAGTTACTGGAGGGCATTCTGAGGGACAGAATCTACCAATATCTGGAGAGATAAGGGCTGCTTAGGAAAAGTCAGCACAGCTTTCTGTGTAAGATATCATGTCTCACCGATTTCATCGTTTTTCGAAGATGTCACCAAAATGATTAACGAGGCCGGGGCAATAGACATTATTTATATGGATATTAACAAGGCTTTTGACAGGGTCCCACACGGTGGGCTCATCCAGAATGTTAGATCATATGGGATCCAGGGTGAATTCAAAATTGGCTTGGTGTAAAGCGTCAAAGGGTAGTTGGGGAGGGTTGTCTTTCTGATTGAAAAGCTGTGACCACTGATGTGCCGCAGGGATATGTTACAACGTCATAAAACATTTAGACAGGTACATGGATTAAAAATGTTTAAAGTGAAATGGCCAATTGAGACTACTTCAGGAAGGCGCAATAGTCGGCAGGGATAGGTTGGGCCGAAGTGCCTGCTTCTCAATGTCTCTACAAAATATGTAAATATAGTAGGAAGAAATACTGCAGATGCTGATTTAAATCGAAGGTAGGTACAAAATGCTGGAGTAACTCAGCAGGTCAGGCAGCATCTCTGAGGAGAAGGATTGGGTTCTTCAGACTGATGTCAGGGGAGAGGGCGGGGCAAAGATAGGATGTAGTCAGAGACAGGAAGACTAGTGGGATAACTGGGAAGGGGAGGGGATAGAGAGGGAGGAGGAACTATCTGAAGTTAGAGGGGTCAATGTTCATAATCCTGAGGTGTAAACAGCCCAAGCGAAATATGACGTATCACAAAATGCTGGAATAACTCAGCAGGTCAGGCAGTATCTCTGGAGAGAAGGAATGGGTGACGTTTCGGGTGGAGACCCTTCTTCAGACTGATGTCAGGGGAGACGGGACAAAGAAAGGATATAGGTGGAGACAGGAAGACAGTGGGAGAACTGGGAAGGGGAAGAGAGAGACAGAGGAACTATCTAAAGTTAGAGAAGTCAATGTTCATACCGCTGAGCTGTAAGCTGCCCAAGCAAAATACGAGGTGCTGTTCCTCCAATTTGCGGTGGGCCTCACTATGACTGAAGGAGGCCCATGACAGAAAGGTCAGACTGGGAGTGGGAGGGGGAGTTGAAGTGCTCAGCCACCGGGAGATCAGGTTAGTTAAAGCAGACTGAGCGAAGGTGTTGAGCAAAACGATCGCCGAGCCTACGTTTGGTCTCGCCGATGTAGAGAAGTTGACATCTGGAACAGCGGATACAATAGATGAGGTTAGAGGAGCTGCAGGTGACCTCTGTCTCACCTGGAAAGACTGTTTGGGTCCTTGGATGGAGTTGAGGGGGGTAAAGGGACAGGTGTTGCATCTTCTGCCTGGGGAGGGGGTGGTTTAGGTAGGAAGGGACGAGTGGACCAGGAAGTTACGGAGGGAACGGTCTCTGCGGAAAGCAGAAAGGGGAGGAGATGGGAAGATGTGGCCAGTAGTGGGATCCCGTTGGAGGTGACGGAAATGTTGGAGGATAATTTGTTTGGATATGCTGGCTGAAGGGGTGGAAGGTGCGGACAAGGGGGAATTCTGTCCTTGTTACGAATGGGGGAGGGGGAGTAAGAGCGGAACTGTGGGTTATAGAGGAGGCCCTAGTGAGAGCCTCATCTACAATGGAAGAGGGGAAGCCCCGTTTCCTAAAGAATGAGGACATCTCTGATTCCCTAGTGTGAAACACCTCATCCTGGGCGCAGATGCGGCGTAGACAGAGGAATTGGGAGTAGGGGATAGAGTTTTTACAGGAAACAGGGTGGGAAGAAGTGTAGTCAAAATAGGTATGGGAGTCAGTAGGTTTGTAAAATATACTATATCCTTCCCAGCAGGGAAAACGTGATACCTTTCCTCCAGTAACATGCTGCCAGTAACTTAATTTTGATAGTTTGACTGACTTCCTCGTGATATCTTACTTGGCTGTGGTTTAGCACACTTAGTGCTTGTCATCTCAAAAATAACACCGCAACAGATGAGAGAAAAAGCAGAACAGTTGCAAACTAATTTGCAGATCATTCACACTTTTAAAAGCTAATAATATTTGAAACATAATGACCAAAATACCAAGGGTGATCACAAACTTAATGGACAAAATGTTTAATTGACATAGCTACAATTTAAAAGAGCTGTTCAACCATCTTATAAGTGTGTGCAGATTACCGGTATGGTCTCAATATTACAGTGACTGAAGATAATAATATCAAAAATTTGTTAAAAAGCCTACCTGATAGATACATATATATCCAATATATGTCAAGAGTAATTTATATTAAATTGTTTACATTGCGAGGCAGGAAGATCATTCCTTCTCGAGAGGCACCAGCTGCTTCTGCTTTCACCGAGGTAAAAAAAAATCAATGACATGTGACTGGCCACTGAGGAAGCAAACCATAGAATGGGCCGGAACTTAAAGCAATTGTGCGACTAATGAACTTAGATATTTGTCTGTTGTGCACTGTATGTACAAATGAATCAATATATTTGAAAATCTGATGGTGTTTAAACAGAACTTTTTAAAAAACTATATATCAAAAAATACTTTATTCAAGTAATAAATATTTACAAAACATCTTCTTTTCAACAACTCCATCCGACATTTCCGGAGGTTACACATTCAATGCAGATATTCATTTCCAATTTTACACAGAATCCCTTATTTGGAGGGGCGTCTCCACCCCACCCTGCCCCCCATGTCCAGCCGCGGAAGGACCCTAGACTGTGGTCTTCCCCACAGGGCCTTGGCGTTGGCTGCACCAAGCTTCAGTGCGTCCCTCAGCACGTACTCCTGCAGTCTGCAGCGGGCCAGTCGGCAACATTCCCCGACGGACAGCTCGCTCCGCTGGGAGGTCAATAAAGCTCGGGCAGACCAAAGAGCGTCTTTCACCGAGTTGATGACCTTCCAGCAGCACTCGATGTCAGTCTCTGAATCGTCCCTGGGAACAGTCCATAGATCACAGAGTGACGGAGCTGCTCGGAATAAATCGTTTCAGGGACCCCTGCAAACCTCTCCAGACTCTCTTGGCAAATCCACACTCTGTGAAGAGGTGGGCAACCGTCTCCTCTCCATAGCAGCAGAACATAATTTGTATGTGAACATATTTTCTTCAGGGTAATTTACTGAATTTTGGGATGTGGTCCTGGTAAAAATTGACTCTCCAGTATATGCAATTTGACCAGAATGTGTAATCTACATATATAATCACATCAAAAAGTGGACTGATTAGCAGAGTCCTTGCAATCTGCCAAAACAATATATATATATATATACATACAAACACACAGTGGGAGACATCTGACTGAACCCATTTGTATAATAAGTCAATTTCCTCAGACAGTGTAGATGGGCTATTGCATGCTAGCCAATCGTAGTGCTCGTTAGTAGTAGTCCCGCCTTGTACGTGCTTTATAATATTAAGAACTCGCCTACGTCAGGCAGTAGATGTAGCAGCTTGGAGCTGTAATATACTGCAGGTCCCATGTTGTAAGTGCTTGCCTAGATACTTCTACAGATGTTTCTCTTTCTCCACCTTTCTGCTAACCAATTCTGTGCATGAAAATAAATCTTCCATTATAACCCCTCTGAAGCACTTGCACCTGACTTACTTAGAGTATGCTGCGTGGAAACAGACCCAATTTGTCCATGCCAACCAACATGACATTTTGGGCTAGTCCCATTTGCCTGCATTTGGCCTATATTCCACCAAAAACATCCGTTCCATACATCTGTCTAAATGTCTTCTGAAAGTCATAACTGTGTCTTCGTCTAAAGCTTCATCTGGCAGCTTGCTCCAGATACGGACCACCCTCTGAGTGAAAAGGTTGCCACTGGTATCCCTCTTAATTCTCACCCTTCTCACCTTAAGCCTATGCCCTCTAGTTTTAGAATCCCCTAATCCATGTAAAAGACTGTGTTCCTATTATCCATACCCTCATGTTTTTGTATACTTCAATAGCCTCACCACTCATCTCCCTATGCTCCAAATCAAAAGGTCCCAGCCTATTCAACATCTCCTTATAACTCGAGCCACCAAGTCCCAGTAACATCCTTGTCAATCTCTTTTGCATCCTTTCCTGCTTCCAATAGCTGGGTGAACAGAACTGCACACAGTACTCCAAACATGGCCTCACACCAGTTTGTACAGCTGCATCATGATGTCACAACCTTTGTACTCCATATTCTTCTCAATTAAGGCAAGCGTGCCAAACATCATCTTCACCACATTGTTCATAGATTCATAAGTTATAGGAGCAAAATTAGGCCATTCAGCCCATAAGGTCTACTCCGCCATTCAATCATGGCTGATCTATCTTTCCATCTCAACCCCTTTCTCCTACCTTCTCCCCATAACTCCTGAATCAGTCATATATCAAGAATCTGTCTAATCTCCGTCTTAAAAATATATATTGACGGTCTCCACAGCCTTTTGTGGCAATGAATTTCACAGATTCACCACCCTTTGACTAAAGAAATGCCTCCACATCTCCTTTCTAAAGGTACATCCTTTTATTCTGAGGCTATGGCCTCTGGTCCTAGATTCTTCCACTAGTGGAAACATCCTCTCCACATCCACTCTATCCAGGCCTTCCACTATTTTCTAAGTTTAAATGTGGTCCCCCCTCACTAAACTCCAGCGAGTACAGGCCCAGTGCTGACAAACGCTCATCATATGTTAACCAAATCTTTTTTTCAATCTCTTACCTTGATGGAGATGTGATTTTTCTCCGTATCGTATCTACGTCTCCGCTGCGGCCTAACAGAGAGGAGTTGGCGGCTTTTCCTGGAGACCAGCCCGGCGCTTCATGCCGCGGGTGCGGCCTTTAACATCGCGGAGCTTGCGATCATTTGCTGAGGATCGACTGTGGAGAGCTCCAACCGCGGGGCCTGTGGACTTTAACATCATGAAGCCCTGCGGTCTCTGGTAAGAGGCCGACTCGGGAGCTCCATGCTGCGGAGACTGTTTCAACCATCCTGACGTGGGGAGTTTCGATCATCCTGACACGAGGGCTTAGGACAGTCAACAGCGACGACTGCGGATGGTTCAACAGCCCCGATCGCGGGTGAACAAAGAGGATGTTGATTGAACTTTATTACCTTCCTTCACAGTGAGGAATGTGGAATCCGCTGTGGTGGATGTTTATGTTAAATTTCATTTTATGTGGCTGTGTCTTGTTGCTTTTCGCTTGGTATGGCTGTATGGTAACTCAAATATCACTGTACCTTAATTGGTACATGTGGCAATAAATTGATCTTAAGAGCTTGATATATCCGAGGACATTGTGGGAAACCATAGAGGAAATTGCAGGAACTCTGATTGAAATTTATGAGTAGTCTTTAAATGCAGGATAGGTGCCGGAAAACTGGAGGGCGGCAAATGTTGTGCCTATATTCAAGAAGAGGTGCAGGAAAATGCTGGGAACTATAGGCCAGTGAGCAGCATCTGTAGTTGGAAAGTTACTAGAGAGTATTCTGAGGGATAGGATATACAGGTATTTGGACAGACAAGGGCTAATTAGGGATAGTCAGCATGGATTTGTAGGTGGGAGGTCGTGTCTCACAAATCTGATTGAGTTTTTTGAAGATGTGACCAAAAAGGTAGATGAGGGCAGAGCTGTAGATGTTGTATATATGGACTTCAGCAAAGCATTCAACAAGGTGCTGCATGAAGCATTCATTAAGAGAATGAAGCAGTGCTTCTCGGACTGGAGTCCTGTGACTAGTGGTGTGCCTCAGGGTTTGGTACTGGGCCTGTTGCTGTTTGTCATCTATATCAATGATTTGGATGACATACACGGCAAGATTAGCAAGTTTGTAGATGATACAAAAGTGGGTAGTTTTGCAGTTAGTGAAGATAGTTGTGAAAAATTGCTGCAGGATCTTGATCGATTGAGGAATTGCTGATGGAATTTAATACAGAGAAATGGGAGATGTTGCATTTTGGGAAGCCTAACATGGGCAAGATATCCACAGTGAATGATAGGGCTCTGGGGAGTGTTGAAGAGCAGAGGGATCTAGGAGTGCAGGTTCATGGTTCCTTGAAGGTGGAGTCATAGGTAGATCGGGTGATCAAAACGTTTTATGGCTCATTTGCCTTCAACATACAGAGTGTTGAAAATAGAAGTTGGGAGGTCATGTTGCAGTTGTATAAAACTGGTGAGATCGCATTTAGAATATGGTGTTCAGTTCTGGGCACCATGCTATAGGAAAGATGTTGTCAAGCTGGAAAGGGTACAGAGATTTACAAGGATGTTGCCAAAGCTAGAGGGTCTGAGCTGCAGGGGTTGAGTGGGCTGGGACTCTATTCCGTGGAATGCAGAAGGATGATGGGTGATCCTATTGAGGTGTATAAAATCATGAGAGGAATAGATCAGGTAGATGCACATTCTCTTGCCCAGAGTAGGTGAATCGAGGACCAGATGACATTGGTTTTAGGTGAAGGGGAAAAGATTTAATAGGATCCGAGGGGTAACCTTTTCATACAAAGCGTGGTGGGCGTATGGAACAAGCTGCCAGATGAGGTTGTTGAGGCAGGGACAATCCCAACATTTAAGAAACAGTTAGACAGGTACATGGATAGGACTAGTTTGGAGGGATATGAACCAAGGTAGTGGGACTAGCATAGCTGGGACATGTTGGCCGGTATGGGCAAGTTGAGCCGAACAGCTCGTTTCCACACGGTATCACTCTATGACTCTACATAAGAGACCCTGGGGAGATCACCGAAAGACCAGGAATGGGGAGGACACAAAATTTGTAGGAAGGAACTGCAGATGCTGGTTTACACCGAAGACAGACACAAAATTCTGGAATAACTCAGCGGGTCAGGCAGCGTCTTTGAGAAAAGGAATAGGCAACATTTTAGGTCAGGACAATTCTTCAGACTGAAGAAGGATCATGACCCAAAACATCACTTATTTCTTTTCTCCAGATATGTTGCCTGACCTGTGAGTTACTCCAGCATTTTGTGTCTATCTTGGGAATAGAGATGGTTAGCTGATGGCATTGGTTATTTTCAAGTTAGCCTGTTCATGGCTGTAGACACACTTCTGCTCATCCTCTGCATATGCGGTGGCAAAATTATATTATCCTGACAGATTTGAACTTTCTGACATTCTTTTAACTGTTCATGAATCTTGGGAAACCCTGCTGACCATTATTGTCCCCAAAAGGTTTCTACGAATTATCTGCCTCCTAAGACCGAATTACACATGCAACCTTTCCTATGCCTTTGTTAAAATCAGAGATGGACAGCTTCAAGTTGTGCTGCATATCCGATGCACATTTTTAACATTTTACCCTCCCACCAGCCCAGCATCGACACATACTCTGCCACTGTTAAGAAGAATGGAGAATGCAACTTCACTAGAAAATTTAAAAAAAATTAAATGGTGTGATGTGATCATTCAAAAGAATGGAAGCAGTGGGTAACTTCCCAGAACGTGATGGCTCATATGCAACTTCATAAAATCTGGTAACACAGCAATGAAAATATAAAATAAAGCACACTTTTCAATTTTTTTTCTCTTACCTTAGTTGCCATTAAAATCTTCCTCCCTGGCAAAGTAGACCTGGAATACCTATTAGCAAGTAGATTTTCACTGGACAAGAGGGAGTCATTCAAAAGTGAAATCATGCAAATTAAAAGCCAATGAGTTCCCATTAGAGTGAAAGGTAAGAACAACAACTCCAAGGAACTCTGGATGTCAAGAGTATGGTACAATTAAAATAGTAAGTATATGGGACATATAGAATGGGCCATGAACAACATCACCAAAACATACATTATGATGTTTGATGCACTTCGCACATACCCAAGATGCAGTATTCAAAGGATCCAGACCCGTTATGTAAAAGAATGCTTTTTAACAATTCTACATTCCCTGGTTTGCATTTTCAGAACATCACCAGGCAAGCCAGTAGTAACATTTCAGCTCTGAAAATGCAGACAAAATCAGAGCTGAGCAGGCATAACAAGTGATAAAACTGTGTAAGGGAGCCCAGGATATGCTCATCTGGTAGTTGAGACTAGGTATTGCTTACAGAATGTTCTCACAAAATAAAGAGCAGATGTAAAACAATGGGATGAATATCAGGGTTTGGCAGAGTGTAAAAAACATTTATCTTGTGTACATTTCCCCTAAAGATCTGGCTTACCCTAGGAGGAGAGGTAGGTTGGGGAGGGGGGGGGGGGTATAGAGGAGAAAGAGTGTTATATTTTCAATGACAGAAAAACACAAGGGAATTCAAAACTTTTTGATAGTCATATGTTCTATTTTGCTTTGCTTCTCCGTCACCCGGTTTACACTTGCAACTGGACAGATAAGGGATACAAGGGCAGACAATTCCAATCTGCATTTCTGAAGTTCACAAAACAGTGTAGAAACAATGTAAATCATGTACAAAGGAGATGCATTATTCCCCTCAATACAGTATGGGCGACTCCCATCTTACGAGGGGAAGAAGGGTTGCATTTCCAGATAATGCCCATACAGCTGTTTTCCGTAACATGAAGCTATGTGATCTGCGCAAGTGCCAAGAAATGAGAAAATAAAAAACACATTGTGTTAATTTATTTACAATGTTCATAAGAACTAAGTAGGACTGAATTTTATTCCTTATTTCAAATTTGTGGCTAAAGATTTATGAATTCTGTAAGGGCAAATTTCCATTACCAGAATAGCACAAATAAAACAATTTAAACATATAGTTTAGATTAGTGTCACATGTACCAAGGTACAGTGAAAGGCTTTTTTTTGTTGCATGCTATCCAGTCAGTGGATTACAGTTGACTACAATTATCAATTGATTACAATCAAGCTGTCCACGGTGTACAGATACAGGATAAAGGGAATAACGCTTAGTGCAAGATAAAGTTCAGTAAATTTAATCAGTATATTTAATTTAGGGTGAAAGTTCCATTAATTGTTGGAAGAAATACTCTATTATCAGAAGCATTGCTTTGCCTTCCTATTTCAAATGAAAAGTTCAAGCAACACAATCGAGGGGGGAAAAAATCAAAGTTCTTGTGACCTGGCTGCCAGCAGTACTTAACAATCATCACAAAAGCAAATGTTGTAATTTCTTTCGTTTCCTGTTTAAAAGACATTGCTACATTTGCCTGAAGATTTTTTTGAAGTAATACATCAGCAATAAATAGCTTTAGGACCTTGAACATGTGATGTGAAAAGTGCAGAGGCAATATGATGGTTTGGGATGGGGTGCAAAAGAAGAGTTGGCATTGCAATATTAATGCAATATTGTCTGAAGACGAGTCTCAATCTGAAACATCACCCATTCCTTCTCTCCAGTGATGCTGCCTGTCCCACTGAGTTACTCCAGCATTTTGTGTCTATCTTCGGTTTTAACCAACAACTGCGTTCCTTCCTACACATAGAAACATAGAAACATAGAAAATAGGTGCAGGAGTAGGCCATTCGGCCCTTCGAGCCTGCACCGCCATTCAATATGATCATGGCTGATCATTCAGCTTAGTAGCCTGTACCTGCCTTCTCTCCATACCCCCTGATCCCTTTAGCAAAAAGGGCCACATCTAACTCCCTCTTAAATATAGCCAATGAACTGGCCTCAACTACCTTCTGTGGCAGAGAATTCCACAGACTCACCACTCTCTGTGTGAAGAAATGTTTTCTCATCTCGGTCCTAAAAGACTTCCCCCTTATCCTTAAGATGTGACCCCTAGTTCTGGACTCCCCCAACATCGGGAACAATCTTCCCGCATCTAGCCTCTCCAACCCCTTAAGAATTTTATATGTTTCTATAAGATCCCCCCTCAGTCTTCTAAATTCCAGCGAGTACAAGCCCAGTCTATCTAGTCTTTCCTCATATGTAAGTCCCGCCATCCCAGGGATCAATCTGGTGAACCTTCTCTGTACTCCCTCTAAGGCAAGAACGTCTTTCCTCAGGTTAGGAGACCAAAACTGCACACAATACTCCAGGTGCGGTCTCACCAAGGCCCTGTACAACTGCAGCAGAACCTCCCTGCTCCTAAACTCAAATCCTCTTGCTATGAATGCCAACATACCATTCGCTTTCTTCACTGCCTGCTGCACCTGCATGCTTGCTTTCAATGACTGGTGCACCATGACACCCAGGTCACGTTGCATCTCCCCTTCTCCCAATCGGTCACCATTCAGGTAATACTCTGCTTTCCTGTTCTTGCCGCCAAAGTGGATAACCTCACATTTATCCACATTATATTGCATCTGCTATGCATTTGCCCACTCGCCTAATCTATCCAAGTCACTCAGCAGCCTCCTAGCATCCTCCTCGCAGCTAACACTGCCACCCAGCTTCGTGTCATCCGCAAACTTAGAGATGTTGCATTCAATTCCCTCGTCCAAATCATTAATATATACTGTAAATAACTGGGGTCCCAGCACTGACCCTTGCGGTACCCCACTAGTCACTGCCTGCCATTCCGAAAAGGACCCGTTTATTCCTACTCTTTGCTTCCTGTCCGCCAACCAATTTTCTATCCACCTCAACACTGAACCCTCAATACCGTGTGCTTTAAGTTTGTACACCAATCTCCTATGTGGGACCTTGTCGAAGGCCTTCTGAAAGTCCAGATATAACACATCGACTGGTTCTCCCTTATTCACTCTACTAGTTACATCCTCGAAAAATTCTATAAGATTCGTCAGACATGATTTGCCTTTGGTAAATCCATGCTGACTTTGTCCGATGATTTCACCACTTTCCAAATGTAATGCTATCACATCTTTAATAACTGACTCTAGCATTTTCCCCACTACCGATGTTAGGCTAACTGGTCTATAATTCCCCGTTTTCTCTCTCCCTCCCTTTTTAAAAAGTGGGATTACATTAACTACCCTCCAGTCCTCAGGAACTACTCCAGAATCTAAAGAGTTTTGAAAAATTATCACCAATGCATCCACTATTTCTGAGGCTACTTCCTTAAGCACTCTGGGATGCAGCCTATCTGGCCCTGGGGATTTATCTGCCTTTAATCCATTTAATTTACCTAACACCACTTCCCGACTAACCTGGATTTCCCTCAGTTCCTCCATCTCTTTAGACCCCCGGTCCCCCGCTATTTCCGGCAGACGGTTTATGTCTTCCTTAGTGAAGACAGAACCAAAGTATTTGTTCAATTGGTCTGCCATCTCCTTGTTCCCTATGATCAATTCACCTGTTTCCGACTGCAAGGGACCTACATTTGCCTTAACTAATCTTTTTCTCTTGACATATCTATAAAAGCTTTTGCAGTCTGTTTTTATGTTCCTTGCCAGTTTTCCCTCATAATCTATTTTCCCTTTCCTAATTAAGCCCTTTGTCCTCCTCTGCTGGACTCTGAATTTCTCCCAGTCCTCTGGTATGCTACTTTTTCTGGAGTATTGATGCAGTAATAAATTAGAATGTCCTAGAAGGCTTTGCATGCGAGGATGTACGGACAAAGCATAGAAAACAAAAAGTGATCACTTTGCTGTGGATTTACAAGAACAAATGGTGGACATAGAAACTCATCATATGAAAAAATATCAAAATCAGCCTATGATTCAATTAATTTCCATTGGTATGTAATATAAACTGGAAATAATCACATCATCTTAGATACAAAATTGTGTGCATGATGGAAGATTGTCATCCATCAACTCGTTTCTGTTCTTTGTCCCACCCCCTCCCCTGACATCTGTCAGAAGAAAGGTCTCCACCCGAAACGTCACCCATTCCTTCTCTCCAGAAATGCTGCTTGTCCCGCTAAGTTACTCCAGCATTTTGTGTCTGACTCGTTTCTGTTGTCAACTATTATCTCATATCTACACCATAGATCCATAAGCATAATGAAATAATACATTAAATTCATGTCATTATTTCGCAATTACCCATTTCACCAAAATCTGACTAAAACCAAAAATAGGGTAATGTTCTAATGAAGTACGAAAAGGGAACAAGGTGCTGGAGCAACTCAGCGGGTCACCCAAAACAATGCTGTCTGTCCAGTTGAGTTACTCCGGCACTTTTTGACTTTTTTTCGGTAAACCAACAACTGCATTTCAGTGTGTTTACTTAAGGGGGACGTCTGATTTCCATCCCCAGCAACGATTTAACGTCGTGCATCCGACCGAGACCACATGGGTCACTCACTGACCGGGTCAACGTCCCAAAATGGAACGGCCAGCGCTCGCGCCCAGAGTTAGCTCCGGCCATTTCCACCGTGAAATTCAAACGGCACGAGGCCCACTCGTGGCGGGAGCTGGGCGGGCGAACAGTTGCTTGATCACAGGGCGACGGTTTTCAAATGGTAGTCGGGTGTTGGTAGTTTGTGGGCGAAGGATTAAATGGTCTAAACTCAGACTGTGCTTGTAAAGAACCGTTTGTGCAATCAGACAGTTTGTCTCAGTTTGTCTCAGTTTGTGGGTTTAGTGTGGGGTTTCACGGATGGCATGGGGGATGCAGTGCAACACGAATTGCGTTGAAAGGCCTCTTCGTCTTGGTTTTATGAAGTTTGGAAGATTTGTGGGCCGGCACGCATGGTGGTTTGTTGTACTTCCTCCTGTAATTTCCGCAATACTCGGGGCAGGATTTATGAATTTTAAGAAAAGTGAAGCAAATAATATAGAACAACAGTTTACCCCTTTACGAGGTCACGGGAAAGTAGAAAGGTCGGTTATTCGAAAGCATTTCCCCGTGGATTTCGCCACTTTCTCAGTGCCGAGGCTTTACACAGAGGGGTCGTATATTTCCTTCATTGCTGTTGCTCAAGAGGGCAACATCCTGACCAAAAAGGCATTTGAAGAGATATTATTACTTGATAAAAAGGTCAAAAGTTTAAAGATTACTTACAATAATACTGAATATGACTTCGTTACTCTTTGTGCGAAGATTGGTGGTTTCTGTTACTCAAGTCCTATTTTAACTTTTATAAAGAATGACGCTGCTCTAGTAGAGACCTCAGTGTTTGAATATCCTATCAATAATGGGTCGTTTATTGGGTCTATTGTGGGCGGGATTGAGTTAGATGGAAATAAAGTTAAAATAGCTCGTGCAGTTAAGATCGATTATTACTTAAGAGAAGATGACTTACAATTTCAAATGCCGGTCGAAATGTGGATTCAAGAGTATCTGAAAGAAATTACCAAGATAGATTTGAAGTGGATTAAGGTAAATTTTGAAATGATAACAGTTCATTACGCTTTGGTGAAATTACCAAAAGATATTTTTTGCAGTTTTCATTTGGTGTGTTTATTTGTTGACAGTTATTCAATTTCAAGCTAACCTAAATTGTATTGTTGGAAATTGTAATCAGAAGACGAAGATGAACCTGAAAATTAAGTAAACCTTTCTTCCGCGTAACAGGAATTTAATGTAATCCAAATAGTTCCGTGTTAGATTTTAAAAGCGAATGCCTCCTATATTTAAACATAAGTACTTGGACTAAACTTGTCAGTTTAGATCATTTGGATCCTATAGTTTTAATGCTGTCAGTAAATAAGACGAGCTTCATTTCTGCAAAACTAATTTTAATTTATGCATTTTGTTTGGTAACCTCCATCCAAGAAATGACACTGTTTCATAAATGTAAAGAAAAGTATTGAAATATTAAATAGTTTAAATTTTGCATTTTATTGATTTGACACAAAACAACTTGTGGATTGAAGGAAAAAAAATAGGATGCAGAAATTCTTGAGCTAAACAAAAAAAAACTCATCTGTAGTAAATACCTTGTATTTGTGATCAGTTTATCAAATTATGCGGAGCTTATCATTTGGCCTAAAATATGTTTATAAGTTGGATGTTAGAGTCATAGAGTAATGCAGTGTGGAAACAGGCCCTTCGGCCCAAATCGCCCACACTGGCCAACAATGTCCCAACTACACTAGTCCCACATGCCTGCACTTGGTCCATATCCCTTCAAACCTGTCCTATCCATGTAACTATTTCGTAAAAGATGGGATAGTCTCAGCCTCGACTACCTCCTCTGGCGGCTTGTTCCATACACCTACCACGCTTTGTGTGAAAAAGGTACCCCTCGGATTCCTATTAAATCTTTTCCCTTTCGCCTTGAACCTATGTCCTCTGGCCCTCGATTCCCCTCCTCTGGGCAGAATACTCTGTGCATCTATCGATCTATTCATTTCACATTCCTGATTTCAAACTAAGGCCAAATGCCCAAGTTTTGCATGAAACCTGACTTTCAATTGGCAAAATCTAATAATAATTGAGAGAGGAAAAAAACAAAATTGTTGAAAGATTTGATTTATTGAACGAATGTTGGTCTAGACGGATAAACTCATTGCTTTTCATACTTTCTAAAAGTAAATGAATTTTCAAATCATTACAGTGTAGGATATCTCAATTAAATGTGATAAGGATATGAGGGAATTGTAATTATTCTACCTCATCTGAATTATTTTCTTCCACAAAGTTCTGAAAGGGTACAGCACTTTCCTCTCTCTGGTTTTCAGCACCTAAGCAAGTTTTCAGTGGAATAATTCCATGCACTACTTTCCCCCTATGTGCACAAATAATGTTTTGGAAATAGCTCTGCCGAAGACAGCAAGAAATTGCGGAGAGTTGTGAGAGTAGCCCAGTCCATCACAGACCAGACTCCTCACCATTGACTCCATCTACACTCATGCTTCCTCAGAAAAGCAGTCAACATAATCAAGGACCATTCCCATCCTGGTCATTCCTCCTTTTCTCTGCTTCCTTCTAAGGCAGAAAATACAGAAGCTTGACAGCATACACCTGCAAATAGCCAAGGGCAGAAAATGCTTGTTGAAGTTGTGTACAGACCACCAAACTGCAGTAGTAAGATTGGGGATAGAATCAAATAGGAAATTAGGGATGCATGCAGCAAAGATACAGCAGTTATCATGGGTGACTTTAATCTACATATAGCCCTACATATTGGGCTAACCACATGGGTAACAACACTGAGGAGGAGGATTTCCTGGAGTGTATACGGGATGGTTTTCTAACCCAATATGTGGAGCAGCGTTTCTCAACCATTTTACCGTTACGGAACCCTTGAAATAATTTTCCTGTCTCAGGGAACCCCTACATAAAAATTCGTCACGTACAGCTCCGGTCCACTGACCACTAAAGGCCGTTTCATACTGCTGCTGTATAGACATCACTAAATATATTCTCTATGATTATTATACTTTTAAATGATATAACAAGTTGAAGACTTTAATATAATACCCAAGAATTTTCCAAGAATATGCCGTACGTGTATAATAAAATTACGAATATGAAATTAAACACACAAATGACTCAAAAATGCATGTACATATGATTAGCAAGGATGTGCATTTCTGCTCGACATTGGTTCTAGTCCTGGGGTAAATAAACCCTCATATGACCACTAATTGCAGTAATTTAAAGTATAATGTTATCTTGCTTATTGAAGTACATATTGAAGTACTTGTTGAAGTAAATTTGAAAACATTCGCACATAAATTGATAATCAGCCCAAAAAGGTGGTAATTGGCTTTTCTGCTATGTTTTATATTTTAACCCCGTCTTAATTAATTAATATAGTATATAATCTTGCACTTAAATTTAATATCTACTCATTACAGTTCCACCACTGATTTTCTGGCACTGTTGGTTCTAGAAAATCAGAAAATGGTTTATCCATTTTACCTGACCAAAGGAGGTCACAGCCTTTGATAGGAGTACAACGGTACTGGAACAGTCCACCTAGGCTGCTGGGGGACCGAGATACCCGCCTTTGCAGGCCAAGGAAGTCGGATATGGGGATACATGTGCTGGCTCCAGCTGTGCTGGAGTTCCAGAGCCCCGGCCACAGGTTGGAAATTCAACCCACCGATTGGCTGTGGAAGTCCCAATGAGGTCGAGATTGGCTGCCACATTTTCGGGGAGACTTCCAGGGCGCGGGGGATTTCTCGTGGAACCCCTAGTGACCTCTAGCGGAACCCTAGTTGAGAAACGCTAATATAGAGGAACCAACCAGAGGGCAGGCCCTGAAGAAATGGATGAATCTTCCAATTACATTGATAGGGAGAGTGAACTGTATTAAGATGAATATTTTTCCGAGGATACAGTATTTATTTTCAACACTGCCTATACCTTTGCCAAATAAATTTTTTCAAGAATTGAACAAAATTGTGAGGAATTTTCCTTGGAAAGGTAAAATGCCAAGAGTGTCTCTGGAAAAATTAACATGGAAATTTGAATTAGGTGGATTGCAATTACCAAATTTTAAAAATTATTATCTGGCAGCACAAATGAGTTTTATTTCATCCTTTTATCAAGAGGGTGGAAAAACAGCATGGGTTAAAATTGAAATGGATAAAATAAAAGAGTTATGTCCAGAAGAATTTATATATAAATGGGAAGCGAAGCTATTAGTTAAGGATAAAGAGTCACCTTTGCTAAAACATTTAATTAATACATTGTTGAAAACAGTTAAAGTTAATGATAAAAGATTTTTTTTAACAGCTAAAACTCCATTAGTAAAAAATAGATTATTGCCGTTTGCTTGGAATAATCAAATACTACAAGTCTGGGAACAGAAGGGTATTAAAAATATAGGAGATTGCTATGAAGGAAATAACTTTTTGACATTTTCTCAATTGAGAAATAAATATCAAATTCCAGGGAATAGTATTTTTTTCTATTATCAATTACAATCTTTTTTAAGGGAAAAGTTAGGTAATTCAATGTCTCTATTTCAGATTAAAGGAATGGAATCCTTGATTCAGGGCAAGGGAATAAAAAAAATTATATCATCAATGTATAAATTATTACAAAAATCTAGTCCAAAGATAGGAATTCAAAAATCAAGACAAAGATGGGAAACAGATCTTAATATTATTATTGATGAACCAAGTTGGTTTAGTACAATATAATTTTTTACATCAACTATATTTAACCCCGAAAAAATTAAACAATTTAAAACCAAACTCATCTGAAATTTGTTTTAGATGCAACCAAGACGTGGGTACTTTTTTACACTCTACATGGGCATGTCAGAAGGTAACTCCTTTTTGGAAAGACCTAAAAAAAAATTTGGAACAATTGATGAATAAGATCATACCAATGGATTCAAGGTTGTTTTTATTGGGAGATACAAAAGGAATATTACCAAAGCTAATTTTAGATAAACATCAGGAAAGATTTCTAAAAATAGCAATAGCAGTAGCAAAAAAATGTGTAGCGGTCACTTGGAAAGATTAAAATGAAATAAGATTTGAAAGAAGGTATGCAGAAATGGGTAGTTGTATACCATTAGAAAAAGCAACGTATAATCTGAGAAATGGATATGACTTCTTCTTGAAGGTGTGGAACCCATTCATTTTAAAGCTAGGATTAAGAATTGGAAATATTTAAATTCAGGATTGTTTTGATACCTTTAATGACATGGTTAATTCAGAGATAAGGTCCTGAACTTAAAGAAAGGTTACTTTGCTGGTACGAGACGGGAATTGGCTAGGATAGACTGGCAAATAATACTTAAAGGGTTGTAGGTGGATATGCAATGGCAAAGATTTGAAGATCGCATGGATGAATTACAACAATTATTCATCCCTGTCTGGCGTAAAAATAAAACCGGGAAGATGGCTCAACCGTAGCTAACGAGGGAAAGTAAGGAGTGTTAAATCCAAGGAAGAGGCATATAAATTGGCCAGAGGAAGCAGCAAACCGGAGGACTGGGAGAAATTTAGAACTCAACAGAGGAGGACAAATGGGTTAAATAAGAGGGGGAAATAGAGCATGCAAAAAAGCTTATGGGGGATATAAAAACTGACTGTAACAGGTTCTATAGATATGTGAAGAGGAAAAGATTAGTGAAAACAAATGTAGGTCCATTACAGTCAGAGCAGGTGAATTTATAATGGGAAATGAGGAAATGGCAGACCAGTTAAACAAGTACTTTGATTGGTTCTGTCTTCACTAAGGAAGACAGAATCACCAGAAATACTGGGGGGCTGAGGATCTAGTGGGAGGGAGGAACTGAAGGAAATCCACATTAGTCAGGAAATGGTGTTGGGTAAACTGTTGCGACTGCAGGCAGATAAATCCCCAGGGCCTAATGGGCTGCATCCAGTGTACTCAAGGAGGTGGCCCTTGAAATCGTGGATGCATTGGTGATCATTTTCCAATGTTCCATAGACTGGTTCAGTTCCTGTGAACTGGAGAGTTGCTAATGTAACTCCACTTTTTAAGAAAGGAGGGAGAGAGAACAGGGAATTATAGACCAATTAGCCTGGCATCGGTAGTGTGGAAGATGCTTGAGTCAATTATTAAAAATGTAATATCAGCGCATTTGGAAAGCAGTGACAGAATCGGTCAAAGTCAGCATGGATTTATGAAGGGGAAATCATGCTTGACTAATCTTCTGGAATTCTTTGAGGATGTAATAAGTAGAATGGATAAGGGAGAGCCAGTGGATGTGGTGTGTCAACTTTAAAAAAGCCTTTGACAAGATCCCACACGAGATTAGTGTGCAAAATTGGACCGCATGGTATTGGGAGTAGGGTATTGACATGGATAGAGAACTGGTTGGCAGACAGGAAGCAAAGATTAGGAATTAATGGGTCCTTTTCAGAATGGCAGGTTGTGACTCGAGGGCTGTGGGGTCCCAGCAAGGCTCAATGCTGGGACCCCGGTTATTTACAATACTTATAACGATTTAGACGAAGGAATTAAATAAATCTCTATGTTTGCGGATGACACAAACCTGGATGGCAGTTTGAGCTGCGAGGAGGATGCTATGAGGCTGCAGGGTAACTTGGATAGGTTGTGTGAGTGGACAGATGCAGTATAATGTAGATAAATGTGAGGTTATCCACGTTGGTGGCGAGAACAAGAAGGCAGATTATTATCTGAATGGTATCAGATTAGGAAAAGGGGAGGTTCAACGAGACCTGGGTGTGCTTGTACATCAGTCACTGAAAGTAAGCATGCAGGTTCAGCAGGCAGTGAAGAACGCTAATGGCATGTTGGCGTTCATTGTGAGAATATTTGAGTTCAGGAGCAAGGAGGTCCTACTGCAGTTGTACAGGGCCCTGGTGAGACCACACCTGGAGTATTGTGTGCAGGTTTGGTCTTCTAATTTTCAGGAAGAACATTCTTGCTATTGAGGGAGTGCAGCGTAGGTTCACCAGGTTAATTCCTGGGACGGTAGGACTGGCATTTGATGAGAATGGATTGCCTGGGCTTATATTCACTGGAATTTAGAAGGATGAGAGAGGACCTATAGAAACATATAAATTTTTTAAGGGATTGATCAGGCTAGATGCAAGGAAAATGTTCCTGATGTTGGGGGAGTTCAGAACCAGGGGTCACAGTGTAAGAATAAAGGGTAGGCCATTTAGGACTGAGATGAGGTAAACCTTTTTCTCCCAGAAAATTGTGAATCTGTGGAATTCTCTGCCACAGAAGGCAGTGGGGCCAACTCACTGGATATTTTCAAAAGAGAGTTAGATATCGCTTTTAGGGCTAATGGAATCAAGGGATATGGGGAGAAAGCAGGGTCAAGGGACTGATTTTGGAAGATCAGCGGTGCTGGCTCGAAGGGCCGAATGACCTACTGCTGCACCTATTTTCTATGTTTCTAACAATTCCACAGATTCACCACCCTCTGGCAAAAGAAATTCCTCCATCTCCTTCCAAAAAGAACATCCTTTAATTCGGAAGCTATTACCTCTAGTCCAAGACTCTCTCACCAGTGGAAACATCCTACCCCATCCACTCTAACTAAGCCTTTCACTATTCTGTACGTTTTATTGAGGTTCCCCCTCATTCTTCTAAACTCCATTGAGTGCAGGCCCAGTGTCATCAAACGCTCATCATATGTTAACCTACTAATTCCTGGGAAACTCCTCTGGACCCTTTCCAGAGCCAGCACATCATTCCTCAGATAAGGTGCCCAAAATTGCTCACAATATTCCAAATGCGGTCTTATAGAGCCTCAGCATTACACCCCTGGTTTTGTATACAAGCCCTCTTGAAATAAATGCTAGCATTGCGTTTGCTTTCTTTACTTCCGATTCGACTTGCAGATTAACTTTTTGGGAATCCTGCACCAGCACTCCCAAGTCCCTCTGCACCTCCAATTTCTGGCAATTCTCTCCCCATTTAGAAAATAATTATTCCTTTATTCCTACTACCAAAATGCATGACTCTACACTTTGCTACACTATATTTCATCTTCCACTTCTCTGCCCACTCTCCGAACCTATCCAAATCCTTCTGCAGAGTCCCTGCTCTACCTGCCCCTCTGCCTATTTTCGGATCATCTGCAAACCTGGCCAGAAAGCCTTCAATCCCCTCATCCAAATTATTAATATAAAATGTGAAGACTAGTGGCCCCAGCATCGAGCCTTGCGGAACTCTGCTAGTGACTGGCACCCGACCAGAAAAAAACACACTCTTTGTCTTCTGCTATCCAGCCAACCTGATATCCATGCTTATGTGGCACCTTATCAAAGGGTTTCTGAAAATCTAGGTAAACAACATCTATTTTTAAACAACATCAACTGTCATTGGTAACCGATATTGACAAATGACTTGGCTCAGAGGATGGATAATTGCTGCAGGAATGTGATACATTTTGGAATGCTCAGAATTGCTATATGGTTATGATATCTATAACCAATTACACATTTTTCATTTAGATAAGTTATACCAGAGGCATTATAGAAAGCAGATGCTGAGATGAATGTTTGCTTGAAATGGTTTGCTGAAATAATGGTTTTGTGAAGGGGTGATCTTGCCTGACGAATCTCCTGGAATTATTTGCAGAAGTAAATAGCAGGACAGACAAAGGAAAATCGGTGCATGTTGTTTACCTAGATTTTCAGAAAGCCTTTGATAAGGTGCCACATGTGAAGCTGCTTAGGAAGATGAAAGCCCATGGTTTCAAAGGGCAGATACAAACTATGTACAGACAGCACCCATAGTCGGGATCGAACCCGGGTCTCTGGCGCCGCAAGCACTGTAAGGCAGCAACTCTACTGCTGCGCCACCGTGCTGAATAATGGTGTAGAATATTTTCTAAATGGGGAGAGAATCCCGAAATCGTAGGTGCTAAGGGACTTGGGAGTGCTGGTGCAGGATTCCCAAAAAGTTAATTTGCAAGTCAAATCGGTAGTAAGGAAGGCAAATGCAATGCTAGAGGGCTAGAATACAAAAAACAGGGATGTAATGCTGAGGCTGTATAAGGCACTGGTCAGGCTGCATTTGGAGTATTATGAGCAATCTTGAGCATTATAATGTGCTAGCTCTGGAGAGGGTCCAGAGGAGGTTTACAAGAATTATCCCAGGAATGAGTGGGTTAACATATGATGAGCACAAAAAGCTGGAATAACTCAGTGGGACTGGCAGCATCTCTGGAGAGAAGGAATTGGTGATGTTTTGGGTTGAGACCCTTTATCAGACTGGTTAGGGATAAGGGAAACAAGAGATATAGGAGATGATGTAGAGAGATAAAGAACAATGAATGAAAGATAGGGAAAAAAGTAACGATGAATGGGAAGGAGGATTAAAGTGTTTAGCAACCAGGAGATCAGGTATGTTCAAGCGGACTAAGCGATGATGTTCAGCAAAATAATCGCCCAGTCTACGTTTGGTCTTGCCGATGTATAAGAGTCCATGCCTTGAACAACAGATACAGTGGATGAGGTTGGAGGAGGTGCAAGTGAACCGCTGCCTAATCTGAAAAGTACTATTGGAGTCCATGGACAGAGTCAAGGGAGGACATATAGGGACAGGTGTTGCATCTTCTGCAGTTGCAGGGGAAGGTACCTGGGAGGGTGTGGTTTGGGTGGGAAGAAATGAGTTAATCAGAGAGTTGTAGAGGGATCAGTCTCCGGAAGGTGGAATGGGGTGGAGAAGGGAAAATGTGGCTAGTGGTGCGATCACGTTGGAGGTGACGGAAATTTTGGAGGATTATGTGTTGTATGTGATGGCTGATGGGGTGAAAGGTAAGGAGTAGGGGTACTCTGTTGCGACTAGGTGGAGGAGGGGCAAGGGCGGAGCTGCGATGTACCGAGGAGGCATGAGTGATGGCCTCATCTATAATGGAAGAGGGGAACCCCTGTTCTCTAAAGAATGAGGACATCATGGATGTCCTGGTGTGGAACACCGCATCTTGGGTGCAGAAGCGGCATTGATGGAGGAATTAAGCGTAGGGGATTGAGTTTTTGCAGGAAGCAGGGTGGGAAGAAGTGCAGTCGAGATAGTTGTGGGAGTCAGTGGGTTTGAATAGACGTCAATCATAGACACGATAGTCACATGTGTCACCTCAGTACCCTGTAACTCCGCCCTTGCTCCCCCTCCCCCAAGTTGCAACAGAGACAGAGTTCCTCTAGTCCTTGCCTTTCATGCCTGAAGCTACCTGATCTCCCGGTGGCTAAACACTTTAATTCTCATGCCCCCACAGACCTTTCTGTCCTAGGTCTCCTCCATTATCAGGGGGAGGCTAAACACAAATTGGAGGAATAACATCTCATATTTCGCTTGGGCAGCTTACTGCCCAGTGGTATGAATATTGATTTCTCTCACTTCATTCCCTCTCTCTCTATCCCTCCCGCACCCAAGTCGCACTAACTTCTCGTTTCCACCTAACACACAGCTAACAGTGGCCTGTTTCCTTTATCATTGTTAGTTTTTTGCATATCTTTAATTCATTGCTCTTTATCTCTCTACATAATCGCCTATATCTCTCGTTTCCCTTATTCCTAACCAGTCGGAAGAAGGGTCTCGACCTGAAACGTCATCCATTCCTCTCCAGAGATGCTGCCTGTCCCACTGAGTTACTCCAGCTTTCTGTGTCTATCTTCGGTTTAAACGAGCATCTGCTGTTCCTTCCTAAACATATGATGAGTGTTTGATGGCACTGGGCCTGTACTGGCTGGAGTTTAGAAGGATGAGGGGGGGATCTCATTTAAATTTACCAAATAGTGAGAGGCCTGGATAGAGTGGATGCGGAGGGGATGTTACCACTAGTGGGAGAGTCTAGGACTAGTGGTCATAGCCTCAGAATTAAGGGACGTTCCTTCAGGAAGATGAAGAATGTCTTTAGTCAGAGGGTGGTAAATCTGTGGAATTCTTTGCCGCAGAAGGCTGTGGAGGCCAAGTCAATGGATATTTTTAAGGCAGAACTAGATAAATTCTTGATTAGTACCAGTGTCAGGGGTTATGGGAAGAAGGCAGGAGAATGGGGATAGATCAGCCATGATTGAATGGTGGAGCAGACGATGGGCCGAATGGCCTAATTCTGTTCCTATCACATGACCTTATGATAAAAGTAGAATTATTAGGTGGTATGGTAAAAAGTTAGTTTTATCTTCGTTTAGTTTATTATTATTGTCATGTGCACCAGGTACAGTGATAAACCTCTGCGTGATATCCAGTCAAATACCATACATGAGTACAATCAATCCACACAAAAGTACACAGGTAGTGAATCAAAAGAGTTGAACAATTTTGTCGTGGATGATACTATATCCTCTTTTGGGGTCAGCACTCAGACTCGCCATGCTCTGGCAACATCTTCCATCTCAACTGCAGGTATTGAGGAGAAGAAAGGAAGATGCAGAGACTCAGGTTGCAATGATTTTTCCAGGGCAGAGGTTCCAAAATCAAGAGTGAAGGATCTTTGAGCTAAAACTTTATCTGTTTCCGTTTTGACAGATGCTGCCTGACCACTTTTTTCTGTTTTTATCCCAAATCCTGTTGCCACATCCCATTTCAGAAAGATTTGCTAATATTGAAAGATATTGCATAGAAACAGGCTCTTTATCTGAGTCAAGCTGAGTATCGATCACTCATTCTTTGTTATCTCACTTTCGTATTCACTCCCGACACACTTGGGGCAATTAACAGAGGCCAATGAACCTACAAACCCATATGTCTTTTGGATGTGGGAGGGAACCAGAGCACCTGAAGGACACTTGTGCGGTCAAGGAGAGAATGTGCAGAGTCCACACAGATAGTATCTGAGGTCAAGATCAAACCCAGGTGTCTGGGGCTGTGAGGCAGCAGCTCTACCAGCTGTGCCAATGTGCTGCCCCTCCACATTCTTCACCACTCTCCCCTTTGTTTATGCTCAATAAAAACTTTAATTTATATCACTGTGTGTCCCATTCCCTTTCAGTATAAACCAGTTTGAAAATCTAGGTTCCAGAGGCTCATGATGTGCATTTTCATTTGCTGGGAATGCTCACAAAAAGCTTGAATTGCTACAATAATACATAACTAATTACCATTTTATTTGTACTGCAGTGAGACATTTTGTTAGTGTTATTGTGCTGGAGGAGGACATTTAATCTTTTTGTAACTTGAATTTATGTTTATAACATTTGTGTCATTTTCCTGAATTGCAGATTTCGCGTTTCAGTTCCATATCAAGACAAGAAGAATTTGAAGGAAATGCCAAAATAATAATTCCACTTTTTTCCATTACTTACTTCCTTACAATAACCTTTTCCATCATATCCTGTATGAGGTAAAAAAAAATCACTTGAATGTATCAAATAATTGTAACTAACGCAAGATGTAAAATGAGTTACAAAAGCTTTGTTATTTATTTTCAGGCTTGATTGTGTGAGGAATAAGGTCTGGGTTGCTGCTCTGGGAGTCTTATCAACTGGATTCGCCGTACTATCAGGTTTTGGACTACTGATATTTTGCAAGGTGTCGTTTGCCATCAATACTGCCAATGCACCTTTTCTAATTCTAGGTTAGGACTTGTTTTTATAAATATGATAATTAATGGTTTACAAATTGGGTAGAAATAAGCAGTGCTTTTTTCAGACAAGAAGGTGTCGGTACGCCTCAAACAGTGGTACTCGATCAGACCCATTACTTTGCAAAATTCTTGTTCTTCCTGTCCCTTTGCAGTTCACCTGCCTGTTTCAGGTCTTCCAAGTCTATGCTCTTGGAGTTCCCTCCCAAGAGAATCGTCTTTCGTCTTCATTTTAGTGGGGTCTGGCTGCCACTGCTTTCCTATAGATGTTCCTCGTTTTTCTCTGTGCCATCCACCTCCCTTTCTGGTTCAGGAATCACCAATGCCAGTGTTCTCTGGATGAGCCTTCTCTTGTCTATCTGCTTATTGATCTTAGTTGTTATGACCTTTGCAATCTCCATGTTGATGTTTCAGTGACTGGATTTTGCAGTCTAGTTCTAATACCATTCCTACTATCTCCTCTGAAGATACAGATTTCCAGCTTGTTTCCACTTAACCAGGACTTCTTTTGTGGTTCCTGAGCTCAACATGTCGATGCCTATTGTGCTGACCTAGACCACCTTTTGTGGCAAATCTCCCCTTGTATACCTCACATATGAAATCCTTTGTGTCCGTGATCTCGTTTGCATTTGGTGTAGGGGCATGCAAAAACAAGGAACTCACTGATCTTGCTACATAGGTTAAGGTTTATTATTGCCCAAGGTCAGAAAGGTCAGATTGGGAATGGGAGGGGGAGTTGAAGTGGTGAGCCACCGGGAGATCAGGTAGGTTAAGACGGACTGAGTGGAGGTGTTCAGCGAAACAATTGCCGAGCCTGCGCTTGGTCTCGCCTATGTAGAGAAGTTGACACCTGTCGCCGATGTAGAGATGTAGAGAAATGGGCCTCCTCCATTGTCAGAGTGAAGCCCAGCGCAAATTGGGGGAACAGGACATATTTTGCTTGGGTAGTTTACATCCCAGCGGTATGAACATTGACTTCTCTCACTTCAGATAGCCCTTGCTTTCTCTCTCCATCCCCACCCCCTTCCTAGTTCGCCCATTAGTCTTACTGACTCCGACTACATTCTATCTTTGTCCCGCTCCCTCCCCTGTCATCAGTCTGAAGAAGGGTCTCGACCCGAAACATCACCCATTCCTTCTCTCCAGAGATGCTGCCTGACCCGCTGAGTTACTCCAGCATTTTGTGTCTACCTTTGATTGTAGTGCATGAGTTCCATAGATAAAGTCCAATGTCTGTAATGGGGTAGAGGTGAATAGGATAATACCCTAGCTTATGGGAGGACTGTTCAGAAGCCTGAAAATAAGGGAAGAAGCTGTTCCTGAATCTGGTTGTGCCCGCCTTCAATCTTCTGTACCTTCTGCCAGACAGAATCAGGGAGAAGAAAATATGACTGGGATGGGACAAGTCCTTGATTATGTTGGCTGCTTTTCCAAGGCAATGTACAATGTGGATAGAGTCAACGGTGGGAAGTTTGGGCTTTGTGATGGACTGGGCTACAACTCGAATTCGCTCGGGCAGAATTGTTGCCAAACCAAGTTTATTAGTTGAATGTGATGTATTGCAAGGTGTAGATAGATATCATTGCAGCCTTTGCATCGGATGACATCACAGGGGGTTGGGAAGTATATTGTTTGGTCTCTTCTGGGGTATTGGGATACCTTCAGCATACACATCATTCTTTCCTTGAGTCATTCTCCAGTGGATTCTGTTGTTCTCTGCCTCAGTCTTCTTTCGCTGTATTGTTTTCGCTGTATGCCGGAGGTTGTGGGGAGACCTGATAGAAGTTATACAATTATAAAGGCATAAATAGGGTAGAAACTCAGAACCCTTTTTCCAGGATGGAAAAAATCAAATGCTCGAGGGCTAGCTTTAAGGTGAGAGGGGCAAAGTTCAAAGGAGATGTGCGATAAAACCTTTCCACAGAACTGGTGCTTAGTGCTTGAAAAACACTGCTTGGATTGGTGGTTGAGGCAGATGCAATAGTTGCATTTAAGAGACTTTTGGATAGACATATGGATATGCAGGAAATGGATGGATGTGGATTATGTGCACGTAGATAAGAGATCAATGCTTCAATGGTTTCTTTATTATCACGTAATACATAAGCACAATCTCCCAGTCAACACAGAACAGCCCACTGAGTCTGTATGCAAGAGTCGCCATTTTACAGTTCCAGCTGCAGCTGGCCACAACGTGTGATCGTGTGGAAACCGGCCTACGAGTGCGTGGAAGGCAAGACCACCCCCTCCCCCTCCCCTGTTTCTTCTTACCGGGCCCTTTGTCTAGTGTCCACCACCATCGTCCTCTATCCTCTTCTCCGCGCCTTCCCTCCAGGCAAGCCATGCCTGCCATTGAGCTCCGTCCCGGCCTGTCGGGAATCCTTTCGCCACTCGCGGCCTGCTGCGATGGTCTTGGCATCATGTTCGAAGGACCTGTTCCTGTACTCAGCTGTTCTTTATGTTATTGTTCCACTCTATCCTTTATTAGTTCTTACATAGAACATAAGAACAATATCCCATGTGCCTTTTTTCAGGTGAGGTCTCTGTGTTCTCCATACCAGTCAGTATCCAATTGGTTGAAATCTAAAGCTTTCCTGTTCACTGAAATGACTGGGCTAGTTTTTGTACAATATGTAATCTTATTTATGCACCCTCTGTTTATATCTAAATCATTAATACAAAGGAGCCAACAAGTAAACTCAGCAGAATCCCATGGGAAAGCCTTGAAGTCATGAAAACATCCTTTACCTTTAACTTTCTGCCACTGAGCCAATTTGGGATTCATTTCTTCACTGCCATTGGTTGCATAGGCTACACTTTCATCAGTCTCCATAATATCTCTGCTGAGGGATTCTGATTAAACTGTGCTTTTTTAATGGTTCATACTGTCTCTTGGAATGGATCCAATAACTTTGACCAAAGTTAAACTAACTGGTGTGGAACTAATTGATTTATCCCTTTTTAAATAAAGATACAATAAAAACAATCCTCCACCATTTCACCATATTTTTTTATCTGTAATAAGAAAAAAAAGAAAAAAGTTGTTTTCAGACCCAAAGCAATTTCACACCTAGCTTCTTCTATCAGCCTGGAACATATTCCTACCCACTCCTAATCAGTCTGAAGAGGAGTCCTGACACAATGTTGTTTATTTCCCTCCACAAATTCTGCCTGACCCACTGAATTCCTCCAGTACATTGTTTTTGCTCATATTCATACTTGTTTAGTAATTAATTTTGAAAATGATACCCTCCTCCCTCCCCTTCTTTCAAGATGTTTATATCATTCAAAGCAGTTTAAAAAGAGCACCAGGACCCAGGTTCAGGTAATTTACTACTCAATTTACTAATCACCCTAAAGTAGTTGATTAGGTAGCAGATAAAAGTAAGTGCAGCTGTAGCGGAACGACCTTCTTGGGAGCGGCCTTGGAGGTGAAGTGGCTTGGGACGTAAAGTATATAACAGTATAACAGTATAACAGTATAACAACACTTTATTGTCACTCGGCACAAACACCGAGCGAAATTTCAGCAGTCACAAGACACAAGACACAACAAAAAAGAAAAGAACACAGGACACCCGACCCCAACACAAACATCCATCACAGTGACTCCAAACACCTCCTCACTGTGATGGAGGCAACAAAACTTCCCCTCTCTTCCCCCCGCACCCACGGACAGGCAGCTCGACCCCTACCGAGGCAAACGACACGCACAGCCCCCGCAAGGGGATGGAAGGCCCCGCGGCCGAGCCGCCCCGGGCACCGAAACGTCCCGCGGCCACACCGGACGATGTTAAGTCCAGCGGCCGAGCCGCACCGGGCACTGAAATGTCCCGCGGCCGAGCCGCACCGGGCACTGAAACGTCCCGCGGCCGAGCCGCGCTGGCGATGTTAAGTCCAGCGGCCGAGCCGCACCGGGCACTGAAACGTCCCGCGGCCGCACCGGGCGATGTTAAGTCCAGCGGCCAAGCCGCACCGGGCACTGAAACGTCCCGCGGCCAAGCCGCGCTGGCGATGTTAAGTCCCGCAGCCGAGCCGCGCCGGGCGATGGAAGGCCCCGCGGGCGAGCTGCGCCTCGGGGAAGAGACCTAACAAAAGAAAGGTTTCCCCACACCCCACCCCACCCCCCCCCCACCACACATACACAGCCAAAAACAGAAACAAAAACCATCCCAACACCGACACAAACAAAAAAAAAGAAAAAAAGACAACAGACTGCCAGAGAGCCGCAGCCGTTAGGCGCAGCCAACTCCTCGGCACTCGGCACTCTCGAGTCTTTGGCTCGAGAGTCCTTGGAGGTAAAGTGTGATTCTTTGGCTCGAGAGTCTTCGGCTTGTTTGAACTTTGACTTGTGATTTGTGTCACGGAAGAAATGGCAGGCATGTTGGTGCAGTGTATTTCCTGTAGGATGTGGGAAGGCAGGGACACTGCTGGAGCATCTGGGAACTGGGGCAGAAGATGCTTCCAGTCCGAACGACGGACAGGTCGGTCCCAATACCAACAATGAGACTCGACCGATGAGGCCGATGTCTGGCAGAGCCATAGTGGTGGGTGACTCCATTGTCCGAGGTGCGGACAGTAGATTCTGTGGTGGCAGGCGAGACTCGAGGATGGTCTGTTGCCTCCCTGGTGCCAGGGTTAAAGATGCAACGGACCGACTTCAGAACATCCTCGAGAGGGAAGGTGAACAGCCACAAGTAATTGTGCACATGGACATGAACGACATTGGGAGGAAGAGGAAGGAGGTCTGCATCGCGAGTTTAAGGAGTTAGGAAGAAGACTGAAGAGCAGGACTTCTAGGGTGGTTATCTCCGGATTGCTTCCTGTACCTCGTGCTGGTGAGGGCAGGAATAGGGAGATAGGGGATATGAATGTATGGCTGAGAGGCTGGTGCAGGGAGCAGGGATTTAGATTTATAGACCACTGGGACCTCTTCTGGGATAGGAGTGACCTGTACAAAAGGGACGAGTTACATCTTAACATTCATATCCCCTATCAGATCCAAAGTACCTGTTCAACTCGTCTGCCATTTCCTTGTTCCCCATAATAAATTCACCTGCTTCTGTCTTCAAGAGACCCACATTTGTCTTAACTATTTTCTTCCTCTTCACATACCTAAAGAAGCTTTTACTATCTTCCTTTATATTCTTGGCTAGCTTACCTTCGTACCTCATCTTTTCTCCCCGTATTGCCTTTTTAGTTATCTCCTGTTGCTCTCTAAGAGTCCCTATCTCCCTGGAGAGCCAGTAGATGTAGTGCACCTGGACTTTCAGAAAGCCTTTGATAAGGTCCCACCTAGGAGATTAGTGGGCAAAATTAGAGCACATGGTATTGGGGGTAGGGTACTGACATGGATAGAAAATTGGTTGGCAGGCAGGAAACAAAGAGTAGGAATTAACGGGTCCCTTTCAGAATGGCAGGCAGTGACTAGTGGGGTACCACAAGGCTTGGTGCTTGGACCGCAGCTATTTACAATATACATTAATGACTTAGATGAAGGGATTAAAAGTAACATTTGCAAATTTGCGGATGACACAAAGCTGGGTGGCAATGTGAACTGTGATGAGGATGCTATGAGGCTGCAGCGTGGCTTGGACAGGTTGTGTGAGTGGGCAGATGCATGGCAGATGCAGTTTAATATGGATAAATGTGAGGTTAACTACTTTGGTGGTAAGAACAGGAAGGCAGATTATTATCTGAATAGTGTCAAGTTGAGAAAAGGGGAAGTACAAAGTGATTTGTGTGTCCTTGTTCATCAGTCATTTAAAGTTATCATGCAGGTACAGCAGGCAATGAAGAAAGCTAATGGCATGTTGGCCTTTGTGAAAAGAGGAGTTGTATAGGAGCAAAAAGGTTCTTCTGCTGTTGTACAGAACCCTAGTAAGACCGTACCTGGAGTACTGTGTGCAGTTTTGGTCTCCAAATTTGAGGAAAGACATTCTTGCTAGTGAGAGAGTGCAGCGTAGGTTCACTAGGTTAATTCGCGGAATGGCGGGACTGGCGTAGTTGAAGGACTGGAGCGACTAGGCTTGTATACACTGGAATTTAGAAGGGAGTTATAGGGAGATAAAGCATGGCAATTGATCCTATATAATGGGTTAGCTTATGATGAGTGTTTGACAGCACTGGGCCTGTACTCGCTGGAGTGTAGAAAGTTGAGGGGAGACCTCATTGAGACTTACAGAACAATGAAAGGCATAGATAGAGTGGATGTGGAAAGGATGTTTCCATATGTGGGAGAGTCTAGGACCAGAGGTCATACCCTCTGAATTAAGGGTGGTCTTTTCGAAAGGAGGTGAGGAAGAACTACTTTAGTCAGAGGGTAGTTAATCTGTGGAACTCATTGCCAGAGTGCCGTGGAGGCCAAGTCAGTGTATAGTTTTAAGGCAGTGATAGACAAATTCTTGATTAGAACAAGTGTCAAGGGTTATGGGGAGAAGGCAGGAAAGAGATCAGCCATGATTGAATGGTGGAGTGGACGCAATGGGCCGAATGGCCTAATTCTACTATAACTTGAACTTGTGAACTACAGCTCGTGGTTTGTGCTAACCATCAGGCATTCATTTACACGAATCCCATCCTAATCCCTTTTTTTTCTTTACACATTCTTATCAACTCCCCCTAGATTCTGGCACACAAGAACGGTCAATTAATGTACCATCGTCTTTGGGATGTGTGCGGAAACTAGAGCACGCAGAGAAAACCCATGCAGTGCCAGGGTCCATGTAGACAGCATCTGAAGACAGGATTGATTCCAAGTTTCTACTGCTGTGAGGGAATGACCCCACTAGCTGTGCCACTCCTTATAAATTCTCCATGTTACCATCTCATCGAAATCATTCATAGTGGTCAGACAAATTAAGAATCCATTGTAGCGAGTCCAAATTGAGCGATGTTATCAAAAGATTTTATTCTTGGTAAAAACCGTGACAAAATGCAACGCACTTAGTTTGGACACACACTACTTAACTTGCTAATCTAATCTCTCGAGTTTGGCGCCAGACACTTGAATACCTCGCGCTCCCGCACCACGTGACCCGTTAGCCAATCCGAGGGTTCGAGACCCCCTGGCCAATCCGTATGTCCCTACATGACCCCCCCCCCCAGAACCCTCGAAACCATACCTCACGGGCGCCCGAACCTCCCGCCCGGAACGCGTACGGAGGGGGGAAGCCGATACCGCCAGCGTGACAGGAGGCGGGGAGGATGCCGCCGCTAGAGGCGATGGAAGGGCCACGGGAGCGGAGGGTGTAGGTGACGGGGAGCGCTTGATCGGCAACGGCGGCCCGGGCCCAACCATAGGTGGCGGGGGGCCGAGAGGTGGCAAACAAGGCGCCGCTGGCGGGACCAGTGGGGCGGCCACAGGCCGGCTCCGGCGCGGAGGTTGGGCCACCGACACGGGGAGGTCCTGGTCCAAATGGGCCGGCTTGAGCCGGGATACCGAAACGAGCTCCTGGCGATTTCCCACCTGCAAGGTGAAGGTGACAGTCCCTCTTTTCAGCACCTGGAACGGGCCCTGGTAAACCGGCCAAAGAGGGGGGCGGTGGGAATCTTTCCGAAGGAACACGAAATCACAGTCCCGCAAGTCTGACGGAACGTGGACTGCTGTGCTTCCGTGACTGGAGGTCGGGACTGGAGCCAGAGAACCCACCCACGCCCGGAGGGAACCCAAAACCGACGTGACGGACGGCGGCAAGGCGGGAGTGGAAGGGAGAATGTCACCCGGCACCCGCAGGGGCGAACCGTAGACGAGCTCGGCCGAGGATGTGCCCAGCTCAGCCCTCGGGGCCGTACGAATGCCGAGGAGGACCCAAGGCAGCTGGTCAGCCCAATCGTGGCCGGTCAGGCGGGCACAGAGGGACGCCTTCAGCTGCCGATGGAAGCGCTCAACCATCCCGTTGGCTTGGGGATGATAGGCGGTGGTCTGCTGTAAGCGAGACCCATACAGCTGTGCCAGCGCGGCCCAGAGGGACGAGGTGAACTGGGCCCCCCGATCTGTGGTGATGATAGCCGGGACGCCGAAACGGGCCACCCAATGCAACGCCAGGGCCCGTGCACAGGAGGCCGCCGAGGTGTCCGACAACAGGAGCGCCTCTGGCCAACGTGTAAACCGATCAACCACCGTCAGCAGATGAGTATAACCCCTGGAATAGGGCAATGGACCCACCAAATCCACATGGATGTGGAAAAAACGGACGGGGGGAACCTCGAATCTCTGGTATGGGGGCTGGACATGGCGATGAACTTTGGAGGTCTGGCACGGAATGCAGGCACGTGCCCAGGCTGCCACCTGCTTCCGCAGGCCGTGCCAGACAAATCGGGCGGCCACCATGGCTGAAGTCGCCCTGATGGACGGATGTCAATCCGAGGGTTCGAGACCCCCTGGCCAATCCGTATGTCCCTACACCATATCCTGTACCTCGGCACTGATAGCCTCAAGCCCTTTTAGCCCTAAGCTTGATTATCTCCTATTTGTGTACTTAATGAAACAACATTTTATAAATGGAGACACAAGGAATTGTCGATGCTGGAATCTTGAATAAAACTCAAAGTGCAAGAGTAACTCGACATATTTAATAAACTTTTCTTTACCAATTTCATTCATGCACTTTCAGTACTCTATAAATTTTCTGCTGTATTTAGCTTTATAACTTTCATTTTTTGCCTTCTCCTATCCTCCAGTCATTCAGGTAACTCTAAATTTGGCAGTCCCATGCTTTTTTGGAAACATTTAGGCCCTCATTCTCTTCTTCAATCTCCTTTTGCTGAAACATTTCAGTCCAGTAAAATTGCCCTTGAAATTTTGGAACCTTTCTCTTCTGTCCTTTCTATTACAAAGGTAAGTAAAATTGAATTATGATTTCCACCACAAAAATAGTATTCTTCCACTGATACTCTTCCAGCTTTATTCCATAATTGCCGCTCTTGTGACAATTGATATATTCTGGCTAAGAAGATTCTTCTGAAATCATATAAAGCATTCTCCAAATCTATTAAATTGACTGTATCTCAATGATTATTGTGGTAATCGAGATCTCTTTTGCCACCTTAATGCATTTGCAAGTTTCAGAAATTTGCTATGATTTGCCTTTCTATCTTTACTGGGCTATTGGAAGCCTACACAATTTTCCAGTAATGTGATTGCAGATATGGGTTTGTATTGATTAGGTATAATCTTCATAAGAGTTCATAAGTCACAGGAGTAGAAAGTAGGCCGTTTGGCCCATCGAGTCTACTCTGCCATTTAATCATGGCTGATCTATCTTTTCCTCTCAACCTCATTATCCTTCCTTCTCCCCATAACCCTTGACACCCTTACCAATCAAGTATCTGTCAATCCCTGCCTTAAAAATACCCAATGACATGGCGTCCACAGCCATCTGTGGCAAACAATTCCACAGGTTCACCACCCTCTGACTAAAGAAATTCCTCCATCTCCTTTCTAAAGGTACGTCTTTTTATATTATCTATATACTAAAACACTAATTTGTTTGTTTGTTCCTGAACTACAGCCAAAACGGCACACGATAGCGCAACAATTTTAGGCCCACCTTACTCACCTTCATCCCTTTGGTGCTAATGGAAGAAGTTTCATAGAAATCGGAGTTATATTTTTTAAGTTATTCACATTTTAAAGTTTAAATCTATCTCCTAGGGAGGGAGGGGGGAGGATAAGGGGGGGCTGAGGGGGATGGAGCGGGGGGGGAGGGTGGGTGGAGGGATGGGGAGAGGGGAGGGGAGAGGGGAGGGGAGGGGAGAGGGGGGAAGGGGGAGGGAGGGGGAAGGAGGGAGGGGGAAGGAGGGAGGGGGAGGAGAGAGGGGAGGGAGGAGTGGGGGAGGAGAGGGTGCTGCACCAATGCAGGAGAGGTTTGGGCCCAACGGGTCCACTTGATCTAGTATATTTATAATATTGCAATTGCCTTCCTTTCTACCGATTTGACTTGCAAATTAACCTTTTGGGAATCCTGCACTTCCAAGCCCCTTTGCACCTCCGATTTCCGAATCCTCTCCCCATTTAGAATATAGTCTACGCCTTTATTTGTACATACAAAATGCCTGACTGCACACTTTGCTACACTGTATTACATCTGCCACTTCCTCTACCTGCACCCCCACCTATCTTCGTATCACCTGCAAATTTGGCCACAAAGCCTTCAATTCCCTTATCCAAATCATTTGATTCCTTCCTCTTTGGGATGAAAAGATCCTGTGTCTTCTAAATTATTCCCAGAAACTCCTACATCACCATCATTCCTGCTAGGGTCCCTTTCCAATCAACTTTAGCCAGCTCCTCCCTCATGCCTCTGTGGTCACTTTTATGCAACAGTAATACTGACATATGACATATCTGATTTCATCTCCCTCTCAAGCTGCAGGTTGAATTTTATCATATTGTGGTCACTACCTCCTAGGGCAGAGGTGTCAAACTCATTTTAGGTCATGGGCCGGAATGGGCTAAATGCGACTTCATGCGGGCCGGATCAGTTGTGCACTCGCGAACTCCCACAGCTTTCGTTGCCTTTGTTTTTTCAACCTGTTCTCATATGTCTCAGTCTCTGCTATAACTACAAAGTATTTCACATTACAAATTTTGTTTCTTATGAAGAAGATTGCCTAGTAAGCATTACTTTTATGATTGGTATCTACGCCCTAGATAGAGTGGATGTGGAAATAATGTTTCCAGTAATAGGAGCGTCTGGGACCAGAAGTCACAGCATCAGAATAAAAGGTCGTACATTCAAAATGGTGGCAGGTGACAGTGAATCTGTGGAATTCTTCGATATAGGCAGCAGTGGAGGCCAAGACATTGGGTATTTTTGAGGCAGAGATTGATAGGTCTTGATTAGGTTACAGGGAGAAAGAAGACAATAGAATGTGGTTGAGAGAAAATAGATCAACCACGGTTGAATGGCAAAGTAGACTTGATGGGCTAAATGGCCTAATTCTGTTCCCCTGTCTTATAGTCTTCCTACAGTGTTTATGTTTTGCCCACAATGGGCTAGTTGGGTGGTTAACAGCCAAACAGCAGCTACCTGGCATGGTGAAAGAGTCATCATCTCACCTGAAGGCCCCGCTCCCCATCCTTCTCCTTATGTCGTTCTTTCTTCCCCTCACATCCTCTCCCCTCACCTCTCATGTCCTTCTCTACCTCACCTCTCCCTCGCCTTCCCTCTCCCATTCATCAGCCTATCTCTTCTCTCATCCACACTTCCTTCCTTCCAACTACTCCCCCATTCCCCTCCCTTACTTCATCCTCTCTTTCCTTACCTCGTCCCTAAATCCCCTCCCTTCCCACATCCCTAAACACCATTCCTTCTCTCATCTGCTCCCTTCCTCACCACCTCCCTCCCTACTTCCTTTCTTTACCACCTACTCCCCCACTCCCCTCCATCGACACCCTCTCTTCCCTTCCTCATCCCTAAAAACCCTCCCTTCCATCATCCACTCCCCTTCCTTTACCACCACCTTCTCCCTTCTCTTCCCTATTCCCGCATAACTACCATCACGTCTTCACATCCCACCTAACCTTAACCCAAACCCAGAGCCCCCACCCTGGAGAGCAGCTCAGATTTTGGATCGCTGGCTGCGGCCCCATTCACTGTGCGGCACCAGCCTCTATCCATGCACTCACCTGCCTGCGTCTCAGGTACCTGGTGGCGGTCTCTGTGGCGGCAGCCCAGGCACTTCCCGGTGTCCACAACAGCATTGAGACTCTCCACCTTCCCCAGCACCAGCCCCTTCCTGCCCGCATCACCGCATGGCTGCATATGGGCATAGCTTCTACTCTCCCCCGGGAGCTGGGGAGTGGGGAGGTGACAAATCATCCCGCGGGCCAGATTGGGCCCCTTCGCGTGCCGGATGCAACCCGCGGGCCGGTAGTTTGACACCCCCGTCCTAGGGGTTTCTTTACCTTAAGCTTCCCAATCAAATCAGTTTGTTACACAATACCAAATCTAGAATTGCTTTTTCCTTGGTGGCCTTGACTACAAGCTGCTCTGAGAAGCCATCCTGTAGGCACTCTACAAATTCCTTCTCTTGGAATCCAGTACCATCCTGATTTTCCCAGTCTACCTGCATATTGTAACCCCTATGACCACTGTAATATTGCCTTTCTTACTGATATAATTTGTTTCCTTCATCCGGGCTACTGTCAGAGGCCTGTATATAACTCCCATCACAATATATTTACTCTTGTAGTTTCTTGGCTCTACCCACAAAAGATTCTACATCTTCTGATCCTATGTCAATCCCTTGCTCAGGACTGAATTTCATTCCTTACCAGCACAGCTACCCCACCTGCTGCCCACTTGTTTGTCTTTTCAAAAGTATATGTAACCTTGGATATTCAGCTCCCAGTTTCTACTGCGCTATAAGCTCACCCACAGTGTTCTGTATAGTACATACATTCTAATATAATGCCTATAGTTCAGTATCTTCCCACTTCTCCTTCATTTTACTTTGAAAAAACATTTTGGCGGCAAGCAAGATATATATTTTATATATTCACATAATTTTCAGGGTGCTAATCCCTCCCACAAGTGACCAATTACATGATATTTTCCCCAGCCTACTCTAACAATCAAAGCTCAGTCCCTCGATTCCTGGCAACATCCTGGTAAATCTTCCCTGAAGCCTTTCAAGCTTTCAAAATTCAAAGGATTTAAAAAATTGGCAGAGAGATGTTAGAGTTGCAGTTTCAGAGTGCTAATTGTGGAGCCAGAATGTTAGTGAAGCAGGCATCTGATAGGCTTAGCTGGAGATTGTTTGCAGCAAATCAAAGGGAAGCCACTCTAGCATAGTGGCCTGTTGGGAGTGGCTGTGTTGAGGTGAAGTGCTGCGTGGAGAGAAAAGTCCACCTTGAGGCTTAGGCTCGAGAGGCTTTGGAAAGAAGGGGTGAGGAGAGTAGAGCCGACCTGTCAGACCCAGAGCAGCAGCAAGTTTCACGAAGATTTCAGAAATAGGCAAAGGGGACTCGATGAAGGATCATGCTATGTGCTGCAGATTCATGATGGGTGAGCTGGTGGACCTATTGGTAAATCCTGGTGACCACGTCTGCAGCAAATGCTGGTTGATTGAAGAACTAAGACTGAAAGTGGACGACCTAGAGTCTGAACTTCTAACTTACCAAGGGATTGACATAGGAGCCATTCAAGAGGGAACAGGGAAGGAAAATGTAGTTGTCATTGGGGATAGTATAGTTAGGGACATCGACGCTGTTCTTTGTCGCGAGGATCGAGAGTCCCGAAGGCTGTGTTGCCTGCCAGGTGCCCAGGTTCAGGACATCTCGTCTGGCCTGCAGGGGAACGTGGAGTGGGAGGGAAAGATCCGTGGTCTATGTGGGTACCAATGACATAGGTAGAATGAGAAAAGAGGTTCTGCTCATGGAATTTGAACAGCTAGGTACCAAATTGAAAAGCAGAACCAAGAAGGTAATCTCTGGATTGCTACTGAGCCGGGTGTAAATTGCCATAGGGTTAAGAGGATTAGAGAGTTGAACGCGTGGCTCAAAGACTGGTGTGGAAGAAGTGGGTTTGAGTTTGTGGTACATTGGCACTAGTATTGGGGAAGGAGGGACTCTTTCGACAGGATGGACTCCACTTGAATCTGACAGGAACCAGACTCCTGGCAAACTGTATAACCAGGGGTGTAAAATAGAACTTCAAACTAAATAGTGTGGGAGAAGGGGAGGAATGAGATCAACAAATTAGAAATGTAAGGGAGGAGTTAAAGGGAAAGAGATTGCAGGAAATGTTCCAGAAGACTCCAGAATTGACGGGACGGAAAGATTAAGAAGGGATGAGAGTAAGGTCAGGTAAAATCTGAGACGTGTGAGACGGGAGGAGAAAATTAAAGGTGTTGTACTTTAATGCGCACAGTATAAGAAATAAAGTGGATGAGCATGTGGCACAGTCAGAAATTGGTAGGTATGATGTGGGAATTACATAAACATGGATGTAAGAGAATTGGAGTTGCTAGCTGAATTTTCAAGGTTATACGTCCTAATAGAAAAACAAACAGCTGGGCAGAGGGGGTGGGGTATCACTGATGGTAAGGAATGAAATTCAGTCCTTAACGAGGGGTGACATAGTATCAGATGATGTAGAGTCATTGTGGATAAAGCTGAGAAATTGTAAGGGTAAAATTACCCTAATGGGATTTATTTACAGGCCCCCAAACACTAGCCAGGATGTAGGATACATGTTACATCAGGGGATACAATTGGCATGTGAGAAAGGCAATGCTACAGTGGTCATGGGAGATTTCAAAATGCAGGTAGACTGGGAAAATCAGGTTGGTACTGGACCCAAGAAAGGGAATTTGTAGAGTGCCTCTGAGATGAATTCTTAGAGCAGCTTGTAGTAGAGCCTACCAGGGAAAAGGCAATTCTGGATTTAGTGTTGTGTAATGAACCGGATTTGATAAGGGAACTCAAGGTAAAGGAACCACTAGGAGGTAGCAACTGCAACATGATAAGTTTTAATCTGCAATTTGAGAGGGAGAAGGTGAAATTGGATGTGTTGGTATTGCAGTTGAGCAAAGGGAACTACAGAGGCATGAGGGAGGAGCTGGAAAAGTTGACTGGAAAGGGACCCTAGCAGGGATGACGGTGGAACTGCAATGGCAGTAATTTCTGGGAATACTTTGGAAGATACAGGACCTTTTCATTCCAAAGAGGAAGAAAGATTCTAGGGGTGAAAGAAATGACTGTGGCTGACAAGACAAGTTAAGGACGGTATAAAACTAAAAGAGAAGGCATATAATATTGCAAAGATTAGTGGGAAGCTGTTTAAAGAACAACAGAAGGTAACTAAAAAGGCAATACGGGGACAAAAGATAAAATATGAAGGTAAGCTAGCGCTAGCTAATATAAAAGAGGATAGCAAGAGTTTCTTCAGCAATATAAAGAGTAAGAAAGAGGCAAGAGTGGATGTTGGACTGCTTGAAAATAATGCAGAATAAATGATAATGGGGAATAAAGAAATGGCAGAGGAGTTGAATAACTTTTTTAATAATAATAATAATAATGCATTACATTTATATAGCGCTTTTCAAACACTCAAAGACGCTTTACAGGGATTTCTAGAACATAGAGAATTGAATAAATAGATAAATAAGTAAACGAACAGAAAAAGGAGACAGAAGGTGAGGTGACCTTCAGTGGTTGAAGGCAGTGCTGAACAGGTGAGACTTCAGTGATGTTTTGAATGTGGTGAGTGAGGAGGAGTCTCTGACGGTTTGGGGTAGTGAGTTCCAGAGGGTGGGAGCAGCGATGGAGAAAGCCCTGTCCCCCCAGGATCTGAGTTTGGTCCGGATGGGGGGGGGGACAGGAGATTGGCAGCAGCAGAGCGGAGGGTGCAGGTGGGAGTGTGCCTGTGGAGGAGGTCAGTCAGGTAGGATGGGGCCAGGTTATGGAGGGCTTTGTAGGTCATGAGGAGGATTTTGTACTGGATTCTCTGGGGGATGGGGAGCCAGTGGAGTTTGTAAAGGACGGGGGTGATATGGTCACGGATCGGGGAGTGGGTGAGTAGACGGGCAGCGGAGTTTTGAATGTATTGAAGTTTACTGATGATTTTTGAGGGTGAGCCATAGAGGAGGCTGTTGCAGTAGTCCAGATGGGAGGTGATGAAGGTGTGGATGAGGGTTTCTGCAGCTGTGGAGGAGAGGGATGGACGGAGACGGGCAATGTTTTTGAGGTGGAAGAAGGCTGTCTTTGTGATGTGTTTGATGTGTTTGCATCAGTCTTCACAGTGGAAGACACCAGCAACATGTCTGAAATTCAAGAATTGTGGTAGAAGTTAGTAGAGTGGCTATTACTTGGGCACCATATCTGAGGAAGGATGTGCTGGCTCTGGAGAGGGTCCAGAGGAGGTTTACAAGAATGATCCCAGGAATGAGTAGGTATAAATATAATGAGCGCTTGACGGCACTGGGCCTATATTCGCTGGAGTTTAGAAGAATAACGGGGGACCTCATTGAAACGTAAAGAATATTGAAAGTCTTGGAAAAAGTGGATGTGGAGAGGATATTTCCACTAATGGGAGAGTCTAGGACTAGAGGTCATAGTCTCAGAATTAAAGGAAGGAGATGAGGAGGAATTTCTTTAGTCAGAGGGTGGAGAATATGAAATTCTTCGCCACACGGCCGTGGAGGTAGTCAGTGGATATATTTATGGCAGAGATAGATAGATTTTTGATTAGTACGGGTGTCAGAGGTTATGGGGAGAAGGCAGGAGAATGGGTTTAGGAGGGAGAGATAGATCAGCCATGAGTGAATGACAGAGTAGACTTGATGGGCTGACTGGCCTAATTCTATTACATATGATCTTGACATTTCCTATAACATGGTGACGAAAACTGAACACAATACTCTAAATGTGGCCTCTCCAATGTCTTCTTGCCAAAAGTTTTCTTGACCACCCGATCCACCTATGACACCACTTTCAAGGAACTGTGCACCTAGACTCCTAGATCCCTCTGCAAAACAACACTCCCCACAGCCCTATCATTCACTGTGTATCCCAGCCCATGTTAGACTTCCCAAAATGCAATACCTCGTATATCTCTATTAAATTGCATTAACCATTCAATAGACAATAGGTGCAGGAGTAGGCCATTCGGCCCTTCGAGCCAGCACCACCATTCAATGTGATCATGGCTGATCATTCTCAATCAGTACCCCGTTCCTGCCTTCTCCCCATACCCCCTGACTCCGCTATCCTTAAGAGCTCTATCAAGCTCTCTCTTGAATGCATTCAGAGAATTGGCCTCCACTGCCTTCTGAGTCAGAGTATTCCACAGATTTACAACTCTCTGACTGAAAAAGTTTTTCCTCATCTCTGTTCTAAATGGCCTACCACTTATTCTTAAACTGTGGCCCCTGGTTCTGGACTCCCCCAACATTAGGAACATGTTTCCTGCCTCTAACGTGTCCAACCCCTTAATAATCTTATATGTTTCGATAAGATCCCCTCTCATCCTTCTAAATTCCAGTGTATACAAGCCTAGTCGCTCCAGTCTTTCAACATACGATAGTCCCGCCATTCCGGGAATGAACCTAGTAAACCTATGCTGCACGCCCTCAATAGCAAGAATATCCTTCCTCAAATTTGGAGACCAAAACTGCACACAGTACTCCAGGTGTGGTCTCACTAGGGCCCTGTACAACTGCAGAAGAGCCTCTTTGCTCCTATACTCAACTCCTCTTGTTATGAAGCCCACCTGCCCAACCGATCAAGATCCTCTGTGATCTTTGACAACCATCTTTACAATTTAAAATTCCACCCACTTTTGTGTCATCTGCAAACTTGCTAATCATGCCATGCGCATTCTTATCCAAATCATTGGGTGACAAACAGTAATGGGCCCTGCACTGAACCCTGAGACACACCACGAGTCACAGGCCTCCAGTCTGAAAAATATTCTTCCACCATGACCCTCTGCTTCCTTCCATGAAGCCAATTTTTTTAAATCTGTTCAGCTATTTCTCCTTGGATCCCATGCGATTTAACCTTCCAGAGCGGCCTACCATGCCGGGAGATTTGTCTACCTTCAGGTGTGTCAGGACCTGCAGCATCTCCTCAAATTACCCATAGAACAGTACTGCACAGGAACAGGTTCTTTAGCACACAATGCCTGTGCCAAACATGATGCCTACTTAATAGACAATAGACAATAGGTGCAGGAGTAGGCCATTTGGCCCTTCGAGCCAGCACCACCATTCAATGTGATCATGGCTGATCATTCTCAATCAGTACCCCATCCCTGCCTTCTCCCCATACCCCCTGACTCCGCTATCCTTAAGAGCTCTATCTAGCTCTCTCTTGAATGCATTCAGAGAACTGGCCTCCAATGCCTTCTGAGGCAGATTTACAACTCTCTGACTGAAAAAGTTTTTCCTCATCTCCGTTCTAAATCTCTGATACAATACAATACAATACAATATATCTTTATTGTCATTGTACAGGGGTACGAGATTGGGAATGCGCCTCCCATACGATGCAATAATTTAATTAATTTAAACAACAACCCAATGAAACAAATTGTAACAGTTTTAAGACAGAATAAAGTGCAAGTAGATCTGTGCCGGATCACTGTGCATTTTGACCATCCGGCTCAGCAGGACCGGTTCATAGCAGTTTTGGCCCTGGGGATGAAGCTGTTCCTGAGTCTGGAGGTGTGGGCGTAGAAGGCCTTGTATCGTCTGCCCGATGGAAGGAGTTCGAACAGACTGTTGCAGGGGTGTTTGAGGATGCTGGTGGCTTTTCTGAGGCATCGTGTGTTGTAGATGCCCTCCAAGGCTGGTAGCTGTGTTCCGATGGTCCTCTGAGCTCTATGGACTACCCGCTGAAGAGCTTTCCTTTCTGCCTCCATGCAGCTGAGGTACCACACAGGGATGCCATGTGTTATGATGCTCTCTATGGTCGTCAGCAGCTTTTGGGGTAGACCAGACTTTTTCAGTGTTCTGAGGTAGAACAGTCGTTGCTGTGCCTTCTTGACCAGCGCAGCAGTGTTATTGGACCATGTTAGGTCCTCCAAAATGTGAGTGCCCACAAACTTGAAGCTGGACACTCTCTCCACACTGTCCCCGTTGATAAAGATCGGGGCGTATTCCCCGTTATGTGACCTACGGAAGTTGGTGATTAGCTCCTTGGTCTTGGTGGTATTTAGGGATCTTATAACTATACTCTCTGGCATTGGACCTTTCTACCCTGGGAAATAGATTCTGACTATCTATCTTATCTATGCCCCTCATAATTTTATGAACTTCTATGTCTCCCCTCATCTTCCGATCCTGCAGAGAAAACAAACCAAATCTGTCCGACTGCTCCTTATATCTAATACTTGCTCATCTAGGCAGCATCCTAGTAAACCTCTTCTGTATCCATATGGCCTCCATATCCTTCTTTCATTGGGGCAACCTGAATCGCATACATGGTCCAAATACAGCTGAATCAAAGTTCTATTTGGTTGCAACATCTTTCTCACTCTTATACTCAATGCCCCAACCAATGAAGCAAGCATGTCGTCTTCCTGTCTCCACCTATATCCTTCCTTTGTCCCGCCCCCCTGACATCAGTCTGAAGAAGGGTCTCGACCCGAAACGTCGCCCATTCCTTCTCTCCTGAGGTGCTGCCTGACCTGCTGAGTTACCAGCATTTTGTGAATAAATACCTTCGATTTGTACCAGCATCTGCAGTTATTTTCTTACATATTCCATCATGACTTCATCTACTTGCATTGTTACTTTTGGGGAGCTATGGACTTGGATCCCAAGATTCTGATAAACATTAACTGTATTCTCTCTTCCATTTGACCTCCCAAAGAGCTACACCTCACACTTGCCCAGATTAAACTCCATTTGCCATTTCTCCATCCAGCTCTGTGACGGATCTATACCACTATATCCAGTGATGGCTGCCTTCACTGTCCTGCATGTACACCATTTTTTTAAATCTCTGTAAACTTAACTAATTCTTTCATACTCTGGTCTGTTCTTTTCAGAGTTCATAAAATCTTTTCTGTTAATGTTGTTCAAGATTCCCTTTTGACCTCATGCTAAATTTTGTATTTTAATATTTAATGTTTTGAAGCTTATTTTGTCATAGTAAAAATGAATGATACACTGAAGACATGTCACGATGAATTGCTAAAAGTGCAAAAAACATAATAAGCATGCTATTCAGATTCCCTCCTTCAATTTCTGCCACACAAAAAGGCCATTGGCATTTTCATCACATCTGGAATTGGCAAATAGCAATAGTTTAAGAAGGAAACAAACACTCCTGCCTATTATACTCAATGCTCCAATCAATGAAGGCATGTATACCATATGCTTTCCTTACCACTCCATCTACTACTGGGCAGGCAGCACGGTGGCGCAGCGGTAGAGTTGCTGCCTTACAGTGCTTACAGCGCCAGAGACCCGGGTTCGATCCCAACTACAGGTGTTTGTCTGTACGGAGTTTGTACGTTCTTCCCATGACCGTATGGGTTTTCTCAGAGATCTTCGTTTTCCTCCCACACTCCAAAGACGTACGGGTATGTAGGTTAATTGGATTGGTATAATTGTAAATTGTCCCTAGTGTGCGTAGGATAGTGTTAATGTGCGGGGATCGCTGGTCAGCGCGGACTTGGTGGGCCGACCGGCCTGTTTCCGCGCCTTATCTCTAAACTAAACTAAACTACAGGTGTTGCCACTTTCAGAGAATTATGGACCTGGAATACACTTCAATGTTGTCATGTCATTAATTGTATATTTTCTCCTTACATTTATCTCCCAAAATGTAACATCTCATGCTTGCTTGGATTAAACTCCATCTGCCATTTTTCCACCCATTTCTGTAGCTGCCTATGTGCCACTGTATACTTTGACAACCTCCCTCACAATTCGTGACCCCTGCAATCTTGGTGTAATTTTCAAATTTACAAGCCAACTCATCTACCTTTACGTTCAATCATTTATATATATATATATATATATATATATATATATATATATATATATCTCACAAACCACAGTTCCTGCAGAACTCCACTGATCAAAGTCCCAGCATGAATATTGTCCTTCCACCACAACCCTCGGTTTTCTAGCAGTATACCAGTTATGAATCCATACAATCAAGTCATGGTTAATCCAGTGCATTAATCTTATGGATCAGTCTACCATGCCAATTGACTATTAAATGCCTTATTAAAATCCAAGTTGACAACATCAACCACCCTACCCTCATCGATCACCTTTGTATTTTCCTCATCAAACTCGATCAAGTTAGTAAGACATTGAAAATAAATATTAAAAGCAAAACGAAAACAATTGTATTTTTTTAGTGTTTATCAAAGTGCACTGTAGTCAATAAGTACTTGAAATGTATTGGTTGTTACGTGAAGTGTGGGAGCAATGCAAGATCCCACAAATAACAATGTATTAAAAGATTTTTGTTTAATGATTATTAATTGAAGAATGAATGTTGGTCTAGAATTAACACCCTGAAGCTCTTCAAGTCTGAGAGGGCTGTCAATAGCTTGATTTCAAATCTCACCCAAAAAAAGGTTACTCTGCACTTTTTAACTGAAAATAGTGTCACATAGAAAGTTTGGGAGAGGGAAGGAGAGATATTTTTATTAAAGGAGGAGAGTCAAGAAAAACTAATGAACAAAAAGGGTACATGATAAGCAAATCAAGGTCAAATGAAAATTTGCAGATGACATAAAAATGTTGAGGAAATATTGTAACTGTCTTGTATATTTTTAAAATCATGTAAAGACAGCAATTTAGTTTAAACTTTGACATAAAAGCTGATTTAACAGAGCTCATCATTTAATTTACAGGTATTGGCGTAGACAATATGTTTATTATGCTTGCAAGCTGGCAGAAAACCAATGTGGATGATGATACTGAAGACCGCATAGGCCTAACCTACTCTGACGCAGCCACCTCCATGACAATCACTACTCTGACTGACGTCTTAGCTTTTTATATTGGTGCAATGACTCCTTTTGCATCAGTGCAATCATTTTGTTTTTATACTGGTACAACTGTTTTGTTGAGCTTTATCTACAACATTACATTTTTTGGAGGTATTCTCGTATTGAATGGAAAAAGAGAAGCTGCAAATCGGCACTGGTTTACATTTAGAAAAGTTGAAAGTGAGCATTTACCAGGAGAATCCAAATGTTATGGAATGTGTTGTGTGGGCGGGGCTTACGATGAAGAAACAGGTGCAGAGATAGACCATCCAATTTGTGCCTTTATGAACAATTATTATGGTCCAATTCTTACACGTCGTTGGACCAAAGTAGCTGTGGTGGCCCTATATTTAGTGTATCTGGGTGGCAGTTTTTATGGCTGCTTTTGCCTTAAAGAAGGAATTGATGTCCGAAATCTGGCCAATGATTATTCATATGTGATTAAATACTATGATGATGAATCTAAGTATTTATCCATGTTTGGACCACGTGTTATGGTTGCTGTCACCCAACCTGTAGATTACTGGAACTCACACATTCAGAATGAAATTGAACTCTGTCTGCAGAACTTTGAAAAGATCTCCTATGTAGATGCTAGATTCTCAGAGTCATGGCTCCGTATATACACTGGTGTTGCCAAACAAATGAAAATTGATATAACAACTAAAAATGCATTCATAGGGACATTAGATAAATTTTTTCAGACGGTCCCTTTACTTAAACAAGATCTTGATATTTCAGCTGATAAAAACAGTATTAAAGCTTCACGTTTTTTTATTCAGACTGTTTACGTCAATGATTCAACTGCTGAGAAAGTACTGCTAAAAGATTTTCGAAAGAAGGCAAAGGCATGTAACATTCCTATGGAAGTATTTCATCCTGCATTTATCTATTATGATCAATATCTTGTGATAGTATCCAGCACAGTACAGAATGTAGCTGTTGCTGCTGGTGCTATGCTACTTGTTGCCGTTGTGTTGATTCCAAATCCAATCTGTTCTCTCTGGGTTACATTTGCTATTGCATCAGTTTTGGTGGGCGTGGCTGGGTTTATGGCTTTCTGGGGTGTCAGCTTAGATTCCATATCTATGATAAATTTGGTCATTTGTATTGGCTTCTCAGTGGACTTTACAGCTCATATTTCATATGCATACGTTTCGAGTGAAAAAGAAACTAGTAATGAGCGATCTATTGAGGCATTATACAAACTTGGCTATCCTATTATCCAAGGGGCCCTTTCAACTATAATGGGTATTATTGCATTGTCTGCTGCAGCAAGTTACATATTCAGGACCTTCTTTAAGATCATGTTCCTCGTCATAACTTTTGGTGCAATTCATGGAATAGTTTTAATGCCGGTATTTATGACATTTTTCAAACTGTAACAGAATATAAAACAAATAAGAGGCAGTAGAAACAAAACTAAAGTCAAAAGATGTGCCCTATTCAAACCATATGTGGGAAACAATTATCAGCTCTACCCTCAATAATTGAATTTAACATAAGTATTGTAATTCACTGGTTGAGGTATTACTTTCCCCCTTGCCAAGTTTTGTAGTCATATTCCAAAAACTGACATTTTGCAAATTAATGCGACAAAGGCTATGAGTAATTCTGGATTGACATGATTATGTGTAACTGCACCCTTACTCATACTGTTACGGTTGTGCAGATGTTGACAGCAAATTATAGACTCTTTCTCAATGCATTAGCTAAAATTAGGTATGTTCCTTATTTGTATTTATTTTATGATTCATTTTTTGTATGGAATCCATGTAAAAAATGTATAACATTAAGTGCTCGTCTTTTAAAGCAGTGCAAAGAATGACTAGAAAGTGTGATGTACAACAACAAAGGCTGCAATTAGAGTGTATGTTTAATGACATACCATAGGAGAGTTAGAAATCCTCCTGTGACAAGTAATGAAATTAAATTCAGTAAATTTGGCAATGGCTACAAAGATTACTAGGACATTGTAGAAGGATTTGGTTAATTTCTTATGGGCTTTGTGGTCCAGAAAACCATTTGGTTATGAAAATGTCTTTTTTCATGAATAAGTTTTTTTCATTCTCCCATGTGCAAAGTAAAAATGTTATTACATATTATCCAAAACCAAAGTTGCGATTGTATAATTTTTTGGATTTTTCACCTGGAATTTTTTTTTCTTCTCTTCTGGTTATAAGAAAGGAAGCAGATGACAGCATCCTGAATATTCATCTCTTTGTTCCTTATTCCAGCAAGGTAGTATTTATAACAAATCAATGATATACTGGAAGAAATTTACAATTAACCACATAGTGTGGAACCAGAACCACAAGTAGGATTGTTATATTTGCTTCCTAACACGAGAACCAACTTTTCTATAACAATCTATTTTCATTTTTATCCAAGTGCTTCACACAGGAGGCAAATCACTAAAGTTGTGTTACCATTTAGTTTTGCATTTGCTTTATATGTTGAAAGTAGACGCTCATTTTCTCCTAGTACATATGAACATTAGAGATGCAAATGAGGATGGCAGCTTTGGCTCATCCACTTTGAGAGAGCTAAATATTCTTTGTCACCAGAAGATTTTTTTTTTCTTAAATGCAGAATTCTTATGGTATATTAAAGAACAATGGTGATTATTGGCAAGGGCATTTACTATCCCAAATATCATTTATGGAATGGATTTAATCCAATTAATGACCCATTCCTTCTCTCCTGAGATGCTGCCTGACCTGCTGAGTTACTCCAGCATTTTGTGAAGAAAAATCACTTGATCATTCTAATTTTCATTTAATCATTGTCCAATTTTATGGCATCTAATGTTTAAATATAACATTTTCAAATATTTAACATTGGGGATTACAATTCATTTCACAGGTGTTTAATTTTCCATATTAATTTTCCATGTCAGATTGAAATAAACCAATTTCAAGATATTAATTATATATAGATTTGAATGTATTTGTAATAACCATTCTTTTCAGTTATAATTTCTGTTAAATGCATTAGTATCAGTAAAGAATACTGATTTGCAATAAAAACTTGAATTTACATTCTGATTTATCAGAATTAAAACATTTTAGTGAGTGATGGTTAATTTTGGCAAGATTTAGCATTTTTGTTTGCATGTCTAAAGAGTTTGCAAATGTAAAATTAATGATGTTCTGAATAGAGGCAAATGACACAGGAAGCTTTCTTGGAATCCAATGCAATAATATTTGAACCTCCGAGCACCTGCTATAAATATTTTAAAAGCAGTTTCCATGCAGTCTATTGTGTATTTGGGAAATCAGCAAGTTACAAAATTAGGTTCAGAAGGTGAATGAATGAAACCAAAAAATTAGAGCTGAATTTCAATCAGAGAAATGTAGAACATAGAATAGAACATAGAATAGTACAGCACAGGAACAGTCACAACAGCCCATAATGCTCGTACCAAACATTATGCGGAGTTAAACTAATCTCTGCCTGTATGTGATCCATATTCATCCATATCCATGTGTTTACCCATAAACCTCTTAAATGCTGCTATCATATCGACCGTCACAATTGCTGTATAAAAAAAACCTACCCTGCATATCTACCGCCTTAATCACCACTCTCCCCGCTGGTGCCAATGATATTTTCATTTAAATTGGTCGTATATTTTTTAAGTTACAGAGGTTTTAAAGTTAAAACATTTAATTTCTAACCGATTTCTTGAAGGGCTTCAGCGTGTGACGTCACAATGGCACCGTGCGCCTGTGAGATGAGCTCACGCTGCCTACCCCCCCTACAATTCATGCAGATATATGTATAGATATATTTGTATGTATGTATATTTCTCTGAGAGACAAGTGGACCTGCAGCCAAAAAGGTCAACCACAGAGCCACCTTAATCATCACTGTCCTGGCGACTGTTTATAACAAGTTTTATTTAAATTGGTGGTCGTATATTTTTTAAGTTAGACATTTTAAAGTTCAAGACTTTCATTTCTAAACACAATTTGTCCAAGTGCTGTGCGTATGACGTCACCAGAGAGGCACGCACGGCCTCTCCTCACTCGCACCAACAAGATGGACGCCGTTAGCGAAGCCGCCCGCCCGCAATCATGGGCTCCCCTCTCCTCACTCTGCCCGCTCTCCCACACCCGGTGGACACGTCTCCGAGCAGGAGGGTGATGGTCCACTCATCCTTCCCTTCAACCCACGCACGGCGTCCTCGAGTCCCCCCTCCCGCCCGGGCCCAGCGCCCCGCACCGTCACCGCTCACAGGCTGCAGCGCAGCGGGCAGCTTCTCCTCCTTCAGCAGCCCTTCCACCGATGGCGGGTGTCGACGAGGACCGCTGCCACCGATGGCCCGTCGCGACTTCAGAAAGATGGCGGCCGCTCTCCTCCTCTGCCTCTCTCCTCTCGCTTCTCTCCCCTCCCCAACTCCCAGACCTCCGCCGCCCGTCTCGAGTAGTCCGGGGCTCCCTCCGCCCTGCACGCTCGGTAAGTGCCTTTCGCCGGCAACAGCTCCATGGAGGGGAGTGGACGTGGGGGCCGAGTGGGTGGAGGGAAGGGTGGGGGTAGGAGGGGGTTGAGGGTGGGGTAGGAGGGGGTTGAGGGTGGGGGAGGAGAGAGTGGGGGAGGCGGGGGTGGGCAAGGAGAGAGAGGGGGTAAAAGGGGAGGAGAGAGTGGGGGAGGGTGGGACTGGGGAGGGGGATGGTGGTGGGGGAAGAGAGGTGTGGGGGGGAAGGGGGACAGTGGGGGTCATGGAAGAGTGAGGGAGGGAAAGGGGATGGTGGGAGGGGAAAGTGAGTGAAAGCGGGAGGGTCTGGGGGAGGAGAGGGGGTGTGGGGGGAAAGGTGGTGGTGAGAGGAAGAGAGTGGGGGGACAGTGAGAATGGGGGTGGGGGAGAAGGGGAAAGTGGGGGGCAGGAAAGATGGGAGATTTGGGGGTAGGGAGGGGGGATAATGGGCATTGAGTAGAGGTTTGAGGGTGCTACACCAATTCAGCCTCGCCCCTTGTACCGCCTTTAATTGCGCTCTCCCTCCCCTGGAGGAACACGGCACCGCAGTAAAGGAGAAAGAAGATGGCCGCTGGCAGGACAGTGTCAGTGGCTCCCTCTCCCCTCCCCCACCCCATTCCCCCGTCACATCTTTTACATTCTCCTCCTCTCTCCCCCAGCTTACTCTGAAGAGCATTAACAATTGCTTTGTTAAAATCCAGACATATTCACTGCCATACCCTCATTGATCACATTCACCTAAAAAAACATTTTAAAATATACGACCTCCGCCTTCCACAACTCAAAAGTCATGATGGAGCATTCAAGAGAGCTTTATTTGTCATCCAATATTGGACGAAATTCAGTCACCCACAGTCCAACAATAAAAGCATTAAATTGGCATTAAAATTACACAACCCCAAAAACACACAAAAAAATAAACATCCATCACAGTGAGTCTCCTCCTCCAGTCCTCTCCTCGCTGTGATGGAAGGCCACAATGTATTTTCCCTTCTCCTGCTGTCTTCTCCCGCAGTCAGGTTGTTGTGGTTGCAGGCCGCGCCGGACGGTCCGCAGCGGCCCGAGCCTAAGGCGAGTCCCAGCCGCTCCCGCAGCCTCCGAAGACGGCCGGCTCCGCCGATGATAAGTCCGATCCGGGGCGGGAGAACACGCTGCCGCTGTTGCTGCACGTCGGGGCGGTCGTGGCTCCCGACATTGAAGCCCCCGCCCAGCAGAGAAATATCCCGCGGCATATCTTAGGCCGCGCCGGACGGTGAAATGTCCGCGACCCAAGCCCCGCGACCCCGGGGCGGGCGAACACGCTGCCGGAGCCTAAGGCGAGTCGCAGCCGCTCCCGCAGCCTCGGAGGACGGCCGGCTCCGCTGATGGTAAGTCCGGTCCGCGGGCTCAGCGAACCAGAGCCATGGGGGCCGCCAGCTCCAGGAGGAACGGAGACAACACCCAGAAAACAAAGGTCGGGTCTCCGTTCGGAAGGGACACATATTTACAATTTTACAGTTCCCCCCCCCCTCCCCCCCACATACACACATAGTACACAAACACAAAAACACGACATCACAACTACAATTAAGACAAAAAAACAACAAAAACACAAAGACAAATGGACCGCAGGTAAGCCGCAGCTGCTATGGCAGCGCCGCCATGAGGGATTTATGAATGCTTTTTGGTGATGGTGGGAGTTGGCATGGACAGCATCCACAAGGTCCACCATTTGAAAACCCTGGCACAGGTATTGGTCATCAATGAAAATTCCATACATGGAGGGGTAATATAGGAAATTACATGTTCTCACAAGAAATGTTATGGTTAAATGTTGATTTTTCATGCAGGTAAGGTGGTCCAAACCACCTTAACAGCAAGTGTGATCCATGCATTGCAATAATGTTTCACAGCTTTTACATTCTCCAGGATTTGATCAACAATAAACACCCTCCTGCTGTATTACCAAATGGGTGTATTGATTTAAAATTACAGCTTAGAAATGGGCCTTTCGGCCCAAGTCCATGCCAATTATCGATCGATCACCTCCTCACACGAGTTCAATTTTATCACACTTTCAGATGGCAATTAATCTACAAACCCACAAGTCTTTGGGATGTGGGAAGAAACGGAACACCCCGGAGAATATGCAAACCCCACACAGACAGCACCCGAGGTCAGGATCAAACCAAGCTCTATGAGCTGCATAAACCCCTATTCACTGTTTATGCAACTTATTTAACTCTTTCTTTATTGTTTCATGTAGGGATCAACAATATCCCTATCAGAAGACGAAATGGAGCAGGAACTCCCAGATGGAGGGGTGGATGATGGGAGGGGTGGGTGATCACCGTGACATTGTATCCAATATCACAGCAGCATGCCAGAGGGACTATACAGAGGGACAATACCTGTGTGTCACGAGGTATTATGCCAGGCACAATCAAGTTATAATCTTGCACGAGGTTGGAGATTTTGGAAGGACACTTGTCAGAGAGGTCATCTATACCATCCATACTGACTAAAAGGAATCAATTGGGAATATAATTGGCATCCTGCAAACAAAATGTTGCACACACTTGTAATGTTTTAAGTTGTTGTTAGTCCTGTCTCTGAATACAGGAAATAAGCACTGGGGTGGAATCCATCTACGTTTTCAGGAATTTATGCACAGCCAGGAAACTAAGATATTTTCTTCATAGTAATAATTTTTGCCTGGTAATAATTGGACTAGGTCAAGCCAAGCAGCACTGGGAGCACTGAGACTCATTCTAGAGTCAGTGAGGCCAGCTAATGGCAATTCCTCCCGTGAATGCTCACTCTCCCGTTACAGCTATTTCTGTGATGCAGTGCCACATAGATCATGTTAATTTCTGAATTATGAACCATTTGGGTTACGAACAGTTCTGCTGCAAACTGGAGGTTTCCTGTACAATGATAAACATGGACACAGACAACCAAGTGGTTTGCATCTGTGCTGTATGACTAGTTCTATCAATCAACCAGCAAAAATCAATTGATATTGCTGCCTCTTTTAAAAAAAATAATGCTTTCAGCAATTCTACAACAGGGTCTTAAAGAAGCTTTAAGACACGTCTCTTACTGTGTTAAGATGACACTGATAGTCAAGGATACCAGATTTCAAACAATACAGCTAAATGGCTAAGATCATAAATAAGATGAAGACAGTAGAAAGTTTTTTGCTCAAGATTTCCAGCAAGTGGGTTTTCTCCAGGTGTTTCGTTTCCTTCCCACATTCCAAAAACACGCAGGTTTGTAGGGTAATAGGTGTCTGTAAAATTGCCCCTAGTGCATACGATGCAAATTAGTGTACAGGTTGTCGCGGACTCGGTGGGCCGAAGGGCTTGTTTCCATGTTGTAACTACAAAGTAGCAAATAGCTGGCAAAGGGGAAAAAGGCAAAGCTACAAATTTTTATGCATACTGATTTTTGATTTAAATAACATACAATAATAATATACAATAGCATAAAATTCACACAAGATCTCTTTATTTAGCCGTCAATAAAAATATCAAAAAGCCTTAAGGTTAACAGCAAGATCTTTACTGTATGCTTAAAATAAGGATAACCAATAAACTTTCTATACATCTTCTGGTTTCCAATTCCTACAGTACACTTTGACCTGCACCACAGCAGGGAATGGAGAGCACATTTTCCAGTCTGCATATCCACCCCCCTGTGACTACTCAAGACAACAGTGGTGGTAATTCCATTTGTATTTATTTTTGTAATTTATGTACTTGCCTTCAGAAGGATAATTTCTTTATTACTAACCCCAAAAAGTGAGAACACAAGACTGAAAGGAATACCCAGCAACAATCCAGGAACATTGGATTGTATGGTTATATGGACAAAATACCTAAATGATCCAATGATGAAAGCAGCACTGCAACATTGAATTCAATTTTAATTGTTTTGGGAAACACCAAACTGCAATTCAATGGTTTATATAAATAGACTTAAAATACAAAACAAGCAAAAAGAAAAATAGAGGGAATAATATTCACTGCTGGTTGTATGTTTTTACACCTTACACTAAGAAGAGTATAATGTAGAATCATTTAAAATAATAATTTAACTGGGATTTAAAATAACCCTGAGCGTACAATATGTAATTCCATTGTTTACATTATCATTTTGTAACTATGAAAATACCAATAATGTCCTCAGAATTAAAGCTTATGGTTTTATTTAGTGGGCTACTGCTCTTCCACAAATATACACATCTATGTTATTATACCAGAGACCAAGTCTGTTCCAATTGAAGAGGTTATTTTACTTCTAGCCTCTTTCCCTCGAGAACAATCTGTATTTCTTTGGCATCCAGTGTCTCGTACTTCAGTAAAGCTTCTGCCAGATTTTTGTGTTCCTTTGCACGAGTCTTCAAGATGTGCTTTGCCCGGTCATAAGAATCCTACATTTAAAAAAAAAAAGAGAACAATCTTTAAACATCATGTTTTTTTGTACTTTGCTAGCATATGATCTATATTCTAGCCCCTGCAGACAGTGGTTTCCCCTTCTACTTCAGAATTTGACTGAAATCACAGAAAAGCAGCTGACAGAAATGCCTGGAATTAGCATTTTCCTAAATGTTCAACATAATGAAATGCTTAATAAATAGGGACAAAGTTCTAGAAGCACAGGCAATTTCACAATTACGCGATAGTCGAGTTCCTAAGTAACCTCATGTTACAGAAAATAGAGTTAAGAAAACAAAAATAATCGGGAGAAAAGGGGTTTCAGACTTACAATAACAAAATTATTTTTCCTACAGGATTTTCAAACTTACTGTTTTGGTCATGCTGCAAGTAACAACTTCTGAAGCACAGGCACAAAAAGAAAATATACCAACAATCTATTGCATCTGCATAAAGCAGGCAATTTGAGTTGAACATTCAATGAAAAGTGCATATTTACTTTCATGTACTGAAAATATGCACAAGCATTTTCTGTTTTCTTTACCAAGTCAGGAACTTGCTCAAGTTGATTTGAGTACGTTATTTGTGCGCAAAGGAACATCCAGAGAGTGGAGTGTTTTTAAAAGTGTGGTGACAAAGAGTTCAGGACATGCATGTTCCAATTAGAGTGGAGGGTAAAGCAAGGTGGGCTTGGAGGATAAGGGAAATTGAGCCTCTGGACAGGACAAAGGAGGCATGGGAGATAGGCAGAAAGGATCAAGTGTATCTCTGGAAGAGTTTCAGGAACTGAGCACACTTGAGGAGGAAACCATGAGCGTAAAAAAGGACAGGAGATAGCTCTGACAGATAACATCAAGGAAAATCCAAAGACATTTAATGTACATTAAGGGAAACAGGGCAACTAGAGCGAGAACAGGGACCCTCGGAAACCAAAGCCTGTGGAACCACAGGAGATGGGCAAAGTCCTTAATGAGCATTTCTTGTTTTTATCATGGAGAAAGACTGGGGAACTTTGGACAGTTAACAAAGTATCAGCAGGTATTACGGTTGAGGTGGTGTTGAACGCTCTAAGGCATATGAAGGTAGACAAATCTTCCAGGTGTGATCAGATGTATCCAAGGATGCTGTGGGAAGCTGGAGAAGAAATTGCAGTTGCCCTGGCTGAGATATACGAATCAACATTAGACACAGGTGCTAGAAGAATGGAGGGGAGCCAACGCTTATTGCCTCTATTTAAGAAGGGCTGCAAGGAAAAGCCTGGAAACCATAGACCAGTGAGTGTAACATCTGTGATGGGCAAGTTACTGGAGATATTCTGAGGGATAAGATATATATGATTTGGATGGACAAGGGCTGATTAGGGATAGTCAGCATGGCATTGTACGTAGGAAATAGCCTTTCAGAAATCTGATGAGTTTGTTGAAGATGTAACCAAAAAGGTTAATGAGGGCAGAGACAAAGACAATGACTGTATCGATTTCAACAAGGCATTTGATAGGGTTTTGCATGGTAGGCTACTCAGGAAGGTTAGATTGTATGGGATCCAGGGAGAGCTAGCCAACTGCATAGAAAACTGGCTTCAGCAGGCATAGTGTGATAGTGGAAGGTTGTTTATCGGATGAGAGGCCTGTGACTCGTGCTTGATCAGTTGGTCAAGTGGGCCAAGGAATGGTTAATGGAGTTTATTACAGATGAGTGTGAGGTGTTGCATTTTGGGAAAGTTAAATCAGGGCAGGGTCTTGACAGCGAATGGCAGGACTCTGCAGTGTTGTATAGCAGTGGGATCTTGGAGTGCAGATACATAATTCTTTGAAAGTAGCGTCACAGGTAGATAGGGTGCTCGGCGGTTTCGAACACATTGGTCTTCATCATAGAATCAGTCATACAACATTGAAACAGGCCCTTCAGCCTAACTTGCCCATGCCGATCGACATGGCCCATCTGCACTAGTCCAACATGCCTGTGCTTAGCATAAACCTATGAGACCATCCAAATGTCTCTTAAATGTGAAAATTGTACTTTTATAAGGTCATAAGTGATAGGAACAGAATTAGGCTATTCAGCCCATCAAGTCTGCTCTGACATTAAATCATGGCTGATCTATCTCTCTTTCCTAAACCCATTCTCCTGCCTGCTTCCCATAATCCCTGACTGGTACATAATACCAAAACTGGTACTAATCAAGAATTTATCTAGCTCTGCCTTAAAAATTTCAATTGACTTGGCCTCCAAAGCATTCTGCGGCAAAGAATTCCACAACTACCTTCTCTGGCAGCTCATTCCATGTACCATACAAACATAGAAAATAGGTGCAGGGGGAGACCATTTAGCCAGCACCACCATTCATTGTGATCATGGCTGATCATCTACAATCAGTAATCCGTGCCTGCCTTCTCCCTATATCCTTTGATTCCACTAGCCCCTAGAGTTCTATCTAACTCCTTCAAATTCATCCAGTGAATTGGCCTCCACTACCTTCTGTGGCAGGGAATTCCACAAATTCCAAAAGTTTCTTCTCACCTCAGTTTTCAATGGCCTTCCCTTTATTCTTAGACTGTGTCCCCTGTTTCTGGACTCCCTTAACATTGGGAACATTTTTCCTGCATCTAGCTTATTCAGTCCTTTTATAGTTTTTATACGTCTCTCTAAGATCCCCTCTCATCCTTCTAAACTCCAGTGAATACAAGCCTAATCTTTCCAATCTTTCCTCATATGACAGTCCCTCCATCCTTTGTGTATAAAAATGACCCCTCAAGTTCCTATTAAATCTCTCTCTTCCCCCCCCCCCCCCCCCCCCCCCCCCCCCCTCACCTTAAACCTACATCCCCTGGTTCTCGATTCCCCTACTCTGGGCAAGACTGCATTCATTCAATCTATTCCTCCTGATTTTGTACCCCTCTATAAGATTACCCCTCATCTGCGCTCCAAGGAATAAAGTCCTACTATTGAAGCTGGGATGTTATGTTACAGTTGTACAAGTTTGGACATGGTAGAAAGGAAAATTCTGCTTCACATTATGGAAACAATTTCTTGGGAATCTCCATCTCTAAACCTATTTGCAGAGTCAGTAATGTTACGTTGGTCAAAATACTTTCGCTCAAGCTTTTGGAACCAATGGTGTTATGGATAATACTAAAACTGAAATATTGCAGATAGAGATCCAAAATAAAAAGAAAAAAGCTGGAAGTATTCAACAAAATATGTATCTGTCCTCACAAATCCCACTCAGCAGCGGCAGTGACGGGAGTCTCAGCGGCGGCGTGAGCTTCAACGGTGGGGACACACACTCGCAATTGACAGTCGGTGAGTGTGAGGGGGGGAAAGACAATGGGGACCCGGCGTGGAGGGACCACCGTGAATAACAATGGGGACCCGGCGTGGGGGGACCACCGTGAAGAACAATGGGGGGACCCGGTGTGGGAGGGCACTCTAGTTTGAGAAACCTCTGCCAGGTGATACGTCTGTGTTTGTTTGTTTGTTTGTTCCGGTGAAGGCGCTGTGCACACGGCAGCCAGCTAACAGTCGCTTGTCCTTTTCTTTTCACTTTTAATTTCAAGTTTCCATGTACCTTGTGTGTTGCGACTGTTGGCAGACCAATTTCCCTCCGGGGATGAATAAAGTTTTATCGTAAATGTGGTCAGAGCTAATCATATTAGACAAGGACAATCTCATATGTGAAATCCCCACACTTAACATACAGTGGCTCAATGTACTGTTTAACTAATGTTTGAAAAATACTTACTCGCAATAATATTCTGATTTCTTGTTCAATTATTGATTGAGTGTCTGGGCTTACTTTTTCTGGATCTGAATAAGTCATTACTCCAAGCTAAAAATAAAACATCAAAACACCATGCTATTTAGAACCAAAGTTAGAAAAGTATTTCCTCACTCAAGATGAATTGCTGGAGTAATACATTTTTGGAGTAGAGAGAAAACTTGCAAAAGAAATTCAAGGGTGGGAAAGAAGAATCAAAGTGTAACTGTAGGGCTCAACATAGAGTCTGCTCACAGGATGGGATTGTGCAGCCTACAAGCACCATCCCAGCTGCCCCACAAGATCTGATTCTGTTCCACTCTCACAACTACACTAGCTACTCTAGCAGTTCCCCTACTCCAAAATAACAGCCTGTAAGACATTGCAGAAGCACCAGTGACCAGAAGCAAGACCTACCTCTAGTCCAACCATCTACTATTCCCGCTTGATGTTGGGGAATGCACCGGTGGCCAGCAATCACAGCAGATATATGACAAGGCCTGGGATCTGAAAAAAATTCTGAACCGAAGTCTGGATCTCACTCTACAAGAGGCATACTATACTCGGTACAGATCAATTGTATGGAGTACAATACTGATAGGCACAGATCAGTCATTGGATTACAGTACAAGTGGTCCATCATAGCTCAATTAAGCACATGTTCAGTGCTCACGATGGATTGTGTACAAGATAGAAGTGAGCAAAATTATTTCCAATATATAAATAGATTTAAGTAGTTTAAGATAGGGAAAGGGAGGATCAATATTAATGAAGCACAACAGTATTTATAGTTTTAATCGCATTACTATTTACAGCAAAATGGCCCAAGGAAAATCGTTATAGCTCTAGTGATAATAGACCATAGGTGCAGGAGTAGGCCATTCGGCCGTTCTAGCCAGCACCGCCATTCAATGTGATCATGGCTGATCATTCACAATCAGTACCCCATTCCTGCCTTCTCCCCATACCCCCTGACTCCGCTATCTTTAAGAGCTCTATCTAGCTCTCCCTTGAAAGCATCCAGAGAATTGGCCTCCACTGCCATCTGAGGCAGAGAATTCCACAGATTTACAACTCTGAGTGAAAATGTTTTTCCTCAACTCCGTTCTAAACGGCCTAACCCTTATTCTTAAACTGTGGCCCCTGGTTCTGGACTCCCCAACATTGGGAACATGTTTCCTGCCTCTAGCGTGTCCAATCCCTTAATAATCTTACATGTTTCAATAAGATTTCCCCCTCACCCTTCCAAATTCCAGTGTATACAAGCCTGGTCACTCCAGTCTTTCAACATACAACAGTCCTGCCATTCCGGGAATTAACCTAGTGAACCTACGCTGCAAGCCCTCAATAGCAAGAATATCCTTCCTCAAATTTGGAGACCAAAACTGCACAGTACTCCAGGTGCGGTCTCACTAAGGCTCTGTACAACAGCAGCAGGATCTCTTTGCTCCTATATTCAACTCCTCTTGTTATGAAGGCCAACATTCCATTGGCTTTCTTCACTGCCTGCTGTACCTGCATGCTTCCTTTCAGTGACTGATACACTGGGACACCCAGATCTCGCTGTATGTCTCCTTTTCCTAACTTGACATCATTCAGATAATAATCTGCCTTCCTAATCTTACCACCAAAGTGGATAACCTCACATTTATCCACATTAAACTGCATCTGCCATGCATCCGCCCACCCACACAACCTGTCCAAGTCACCCTGCAACCTCACAGCATCTTCCTCACAGTTCACACTGCCACCCAGCTTTGTGTCATCTGCAAATTTGCTAATGTTACTTTTAATCCCTTCATCCAAGTCATTAATGTATATTGTAAATAGCTGTAGTCCCAGCACCGAGCCTTGCGGTACCCCACTAGTCATTGCCTGCCATTCTGAAAGGGACCCATTTATTCCCAATCTTTACTTTCTCTCTGCCAACCAATTTTCTATCCATGTCAGTACCCTACCCCCAATAGCATGTGCTCTAATTTTGCCCACTAATCTTGTATATGGGACCTTGTTGAAGGCTTTCTGAAAGTCAAGGTAAACTACATCCACCGGCTCCCCCCATCCATTTTCCTAGTTACATCCTCGATGTAAACTAACTTTTTCATCCTTGTATTTAATTATCATTTCTCACAACTGGCTTGCCCCCTCCCATTTCCGTAACCTCCTATAGATTTGCAAATCTGATGTTAGTGTTCCTTCAATTCCAGTTCCTCATGCATTCTGATTTAACTCAATCTACCATGAGTGACCCCAAAGCCTACTGCCAAATAACTTGGTTATTCAAATTGGTCGAATTCCTACCAAAGTTGGTAGAGTTCCTAACTTATTTTCTGTGATCCAAAACACAAAAGATGAGCAGTACTCAATGTACTTGGTTACAAGCCAAGACAGCCGCAGTCCAGTGCATAGAAGCACTCAGCCCGGAACACTTCCTCGCGACTCTCCAGCAAAAGGCTCTCAGAAAATCAAATGTGTACACTTGCAAAATCCTACAAGATTTTAATTTGCCAAGCTTAACTGTTTAATCGAGGATAGCTCTAAGGATCAATTCCCAAAAATTGTTGGAAAAGTAGAATTTAGTTGATTGCAATTTCTTATGTAACAGATGAACCTGTCCATAAGATTTAAACAGGAAAAGTTGGAGACAAACAAACTGCAGATGCTGGTTTATACCAAAGATAGACACAAAGTGCTGGAGTAACTCAAAACACTACCCATCCATTTTCTCCAGAGATGCCGGCTAACCCACTGTTACCCCAGCACTTTCAGTACCCCAGGGTTCTGATTGTGAATGATCAGCCATGATCACATTGAATGGCAGTGCTGGCTCGAAGGGCCTACTCCTGCACCTATTGTCACTCGGTGTCTATTAAAAGTTAGATGATTAATTTATCTCTTTTTAAAACTTTACATTAATTTCTCAAGTGGGGTCTGAGTTTAGTACATATGGGCATATGATCCATTGAAATTGGAAAAAAATGTCTGAATTACACATGATTAATGGACATTGCTAGATTTTTTTGATTATGAATTAGAAAATGTGACTAAAAGTGCAAAGTGAAGTAAAAACATAAGGGGAACAAATTTAAATGGACAATTGTGAAATGGAAATTTATGGGAAAAGAAGCCAAGATTAAGATGAAGATTTTATAACTTAGTTTATAACGTGGATTAGTTGCATGCAAAAGCCGAGATTACACATCGGACATGTGCATAACAGATCATTCCCCACTTATAAATCAATATTTACATGGCCATTATTTAAAATATAGCATCGTAATATTTTTAATAAGCAAAATAAATGAGATTACCTTATCGCTCATTCCAAATTTTGTGACCATCAACTTAGCTATTTTGGTGGCAGTGTCAAAATCACTTGAAGCACCTAAGTTTTAAAAAAATTGCACAGTATTTCAGTTGCAGAATATTCAAACCGATGAACTTTTTAAAAAAACTCATTGTGTTAATCAAGCATGTTCCTCAAATACATATGTACAACAAATGTGGTCAATTATGAGCAAAGTTACAAGCATCAAAATAATTTCAATTAAATAGCTAGAAATAAAAGCAGCAATCATTTGATGATTATTAGTCAAATTAGGGCAGTACCTTCACTGTGAATAGTAGGGCCCTGGAGAGCATAGTGCAGTGGGATCTCAGAGCACAGGTACATAGTTTCCTGAAAGTGAGGTCACAGGTACAGAGGGTGGTAAAGAAAGCTAAAAGGAAGCCAATTCAAACACCTGTTCAGGCTGAACAAATTTCATCTCAAGAAATACAGTCCCAGCTTGCCGAATCGCGAGTCCTGGTAACATCCTTGCAAGTCTTCGCTGTATTCTTCTATCTTAATGGCATATTTCCTATGCTAGTGTGACCAAAACTGAACAATATTCCAAGTGCAGCCTCACCAAATGTGGGGAACAGTTTGACACAATATCTGAGAAAGGATGTTTTGGCATTGGAGGGGGTCCATAGGTGGTTTACAAGAATGATCTCGGGGATGATTGGGTTAAGTATGAGGAGCATTTGATGGCTCTGGGCCTTAATTGCTGGAGTTTAAAGATGAAAGGGATCTCGTTGAAACCTACTGGATAATGAAAGGCCTCGTTAGAGTGGACGTGGAAAGGACCTTTCTAGTAATAGCAGTCGAGAACCAGGGGACATAGTCTCAGGATAAAAGGACATATCTATAGAATGTAGGTGAGGTGGACATTCTTTAGGTAGAAGGTAGCGATTCTGTGGAATTCACTGCTGCAGAGGCCAAGATGTTGGGTATTTTTTAAAGTGGAAATTGATAGGTTGTAAGGGCATCAAAGATTACAGGTAGAAGGCAGGAGAATAGGGTTGAGAGGGGGAAAAAAAAGATCAGCCAAGATCAAATGGAGGAGTAGACTCAGTGGGCCGAATGGCCCAATTTTGCTTCCATGTCTTTCCGAAAGATCAAATGTCTATAGTGGGCAGATCTCAAATAATAATGAAACCATTTCGAAAAACCCTGGAGGCACATATTTTTAATTTAATAAATTCTAAGAATTACATCTAGTGCAAGGAAACATAATTAACAGAAACGGCCATTTGGTACTTTAAATGTCCTTTATGAAACAATCTAGTGATACATTGAGTTAAAAAGAAAAAACTACGCTATAAATACTGATACAGTAAACTCAATCAATCCAGCACACTTTGGATTTCAGTGGCACTGGACTGGCAGATTTTTGAGACTACTGGCTGTTAATCCTATCAATATACCAGGTTTGTTTAAAAAAAAAACGATTCTACACAGCAATATAATAAATATTTTAAAGTCCCCCATTAGTTTAAAAAAGCATGCAAAATAAGTGCCCCAGTAAGCCTGAAGGTAAATCAAGAAGAATTTTTGAATAACCAGTGGACTATTAGTGTTTTACTCTATCCACCTGTGAATGGATAACAGAAGTGCTTGCTGGTGAGCATACACAGAAAACCAAGCCAGTTTCAGGTTGGAAAAATGCAATCTGCGAGGTGCCACTTGGATCAGTCCTGTGCCCTCAACCTTTTTCAACCTCTATTAATAACTTAGACAATGGGGATTGATTGAAAATTCTGCTGATGATACCAACAGATGGAAAAATAATAAGAGTAAGAAAGTAACAGTGTTTGCAAAGTGATGTAAACAGGCAAGAGTGGGCAAAACTGGCAGGTGGAGAATTTCCTGCGTAATCCACTTTGGTAGAAAGAATATTAAAAAATACATGGTTTACAATAGCATAAGACAACAATGATGTGTTGAAAGAGATCTCACTGCTGTCACATAAGCAGCACAGAAAGGTGGTACACAAATGCTATACAAGCAATCTGGAATTAAAACATCATGTTGAGCTATGTACATTGCTGTGGCAGCAAAGCAGTGAAGTTTTATTCCAAATGCACAGGAATTAAGTGAGACCACATCTGGATCCATTGGTCTCTTTCTTTGTGGCAGAGATTTATTAAATTACAGATATATGGGCTATTTTATGAGGAAAGATTAAATTCCAAACTGTATCAAATCACTTTGCTTCAAAGACTGCCAGAATTTTATTGAAACAAGAACTTGAAGGGCGTCATAAAAGGTAGATATTGATGGCATTGGAGCCATCACTTTCCAGAGAAGGATCTACTATCATCCAATACATTCATTCAACTCTTAAATCTTTTCTACCTGTAAACATAGCTCTGAATGGTCCTTCCATAAGCTCGGATTCTGTGCAATTTAACTCTACCGCATTGCGGACATTGAACTTTATGGAACTGGCGCTTCAATGAAGAGAACCATATTCTGCTGAGAACTTTGCTCTATGGTACTCAGGTTTGACTTGATTGTTTTTATGTATAGCATTATCTGACCTGATTGAATCGCATGTAAAATGAAACTCTTCACTGTACCTCAGTAGACGTGACAATAATAAACCTAAAATTGATTGTTACCTCTGGTGAGAGTTTCTAAAACTAAATATCAAGCAATACATATTTTTAAACTTTAAGCAAAGCAAGGGCCCAGGGAGAAAAAGTAAAGAGGTCAAGACATTATTGAGTGAGAGAGCAAAGCACAGGACCATTTGGCCTATTCCTGATTCTATGTTCTTAAACAACTAAATAAAAAATGCAAACCAGTGGTAATTTGCTCTGTTCCAAAGATGAGCTCTTCTGCTACTCTTCCACCCATGCTGACATCCATTTGAGCAAGTAACTGAGCTCGGGTTTCACTCCATCTGTCATTTTCTGGTAATAATGAAACCTGCAAGGAATTTTGCACCGGAAAGACGGAACTCTTAGGAAACACCTTTATAAAACACATGCACATGAATTAACATTCTAATGCTAGAATGTAGAAACAAGGAACTGCATATGCGGGAAGTGCTGGAGCAACTCCTGGTCAGGCAACATTGTTGGAGAACATGGGTGGGCGATGCTTCGGCGCAGGGTTCTGACTCGAAACATCACCCATCCTTGTTCCCCAGAGATGCTGCCTGACCGCCGAGTTACTCGAGCACTTTTGTGTCCTTCACTCCAACTCTAATTTATGTTAATCTTAATTTTTAAGCGAACTTAGACTCCCAGTCCAGTAATAGACAAATCCTGAAAAAGGCATCAGGAATCCAAGTCAAAGTTCCAGGTGCTAGAATCATTCTAGGAACTTTGGCACAAAATATAAGCTGGTATTCCAGATAAATCTGACAGTGATGTTAAGTGATGAACATTGACATTCTAGTGCATTACTGCGAAACTGCTACGCTGCAACAAATGCCCATCTTTTAGATTAAACATCTAGATTCTGTCCGCTCACAGATGGAAAGATCGAAATATTCCTCGCAAACTAACCAATATTTATTCATTTAGCATTAAACCAGGTTACCCAGCCAATTAAAATATGGCTGCTTGCAATAGTTTCCAGGCCACATAATGGATACGTTGTTTCTACAGACACAGTAAATCCACTTTAGAAGGACCGAGTCACAATCATACAAAGAGAAAATAGGCCCTTCAGTGCACTGGCAATCAAATATCTACAATGCCCTCCATAATGTTTGGGACAAAGACCCATCATTTATTTATTTGCCACTGTCCTCCACAATTTAGATTTGTAATTTAAAAAACCACATGTTAAAGTGCACATTGTATAAAAATACCCTTTAATAAAATCAGACATTTTGGTTTCACCATATAGAAATTACAGCTGTGTTTATACAGTCCCCCCATTTCAGGGAACCATAAAGTTTGGGACAAACGGCTTCACAGGCATCTGTAATTGTTCAGGTGTGTTTAATTGCCTCCTTAATGCAGGTATAAGAGAGCTCTCAGCACCTAGTCTTTCCTCCAGTCTTTCCATCACCTTTGGAAACTTTTATTGCTGTTTATCAACTTGAAGACCAAAGTTGTGCCAATGAAAGTCAAAGAAGCCACTATGAGACTGAGAAACAAGAATAAAACTGTTAGAGACATCAGCCAAACCTTAGGCTTACCAAACTCAACTGTTTGGAACATCATAAAGAAGAGAGTACTGGTGAGCTTACTAATCACAAAGGGACTGGCAGGCCAAGGAAGACCTCCACAGCTGATGACAGAAGAATTCTCTCTATAATAAAGAAAAACCCAAACACCTGTCAATGACCACTGTCCGCAGAAGACTTCATGAACAGAAATACAGAATACACTGCAAAATGCAAACCACTGGTTAGCTGCAAAAATAGGATGGCCAGGTTACAGTTACAGGTTACAGTTTGCCAAGTACTTAAAAGAGCAACCACAGCTCTGGAAAAAAGGTCTTGTGGACAGATGAGACAAAGACTATCTTATATCAGTGATGACAAGAGCAAAGTATGGAGGAAGTATGAAGGAACTGCCCAAGATCCAAAGCATACCACCTCATCTGTGAAACACAGTGATGGGGGTGTTGTGGCCTGGGCATGTATGGCTGCTGAAGGTACTGGCTCACTTATCTTCATTGATGATACAACTGCTGATGGCAGTAGCATAATGAATTCTGATGTGTATGGACACATCCTATCTGCTCGAATTCAAACAAATGCCTCAAAACTCATTGGCCGGCGGTTCATTCTACAGCAAGACAATGATCCCAAACTGGGTGCTAAAGCAACAAAGGAGTTTTTCAAAGCTAAAAAAATGGTAAATTCTTGAGTGGCCAAGTCAATCACCTGATCTGAACCCAATTGAGCATGCCTTTTATCTGCTGAAGAGAAAACTGAAGGGGACTAGCCCCCAAAACAAGCATAAGCTAAAGATGGCTGCAATGCAGGCCTGGCAGAGCATCACCAGAAACGACACCCAGCAACTGGTGATGTCCATGAATCACAGACTTCAATCAGTCATTGCATGCAAAAGATATGCAACAAAATACTAAACATGACTACTTTCATGTACATGACATTGTTGTGTCCCTAACATTAGGGTGCCCTGAAATGGGAAGACTATGTATAAACACTGCTGTAATTTCGACAAGGTGAAACCGAAAGGTACAAAAATGGCCTTTAATAAAATCTGACAATGTGCACTTTAACCATTTTTTAAAATTTCAAATCTCAAATTGTGGATTACAGAGGCAAATAAATAAATGATGGGTCTTTGTCCCAAACATTATGGAGGGGATTATATTTATACTCATCCCACTTTAGTATAGCCACATTCCACCGTTTATCAACACTCCAGGGAAAATTTAAAACAGACAATTTAGTTTTGAGATACAGCGTGGAAGCAGGCCCTTTGGCCCATGATAATCAGCAATCCCCACACACTAACACGATCCTACACACATTTGGAACAATTTACAATTTTAACAAGCCAATAAGACTACAAACCTGTACGTCTTTGGAGTGTGGGGGGAAACCGGAGCTCCTGGAGAAAACCCACGCAGGGTATGGGAAGAACATACAAACTCCCTAGTCAGTACCCGTAGTCAGGATTGAACTCGGGCCTCAGGTGCTGTAAGGCAGCAACTATACCACTGCGCCACAGTGCCGCCCTACCAACCCACAGGAATGAACTAGAGCACGGAAAAGAGGAAATCCCCCTGGTCACAGGGAGAATGTGCAAACACCTCAGATAGTACGAGTTGCCAGGGTTAAACCCTGGTCAATGGAGCTATAAGGCAGTAGCTCTTCTAGCTGTGCCATCCAACATCTCAAGTTATAAAAAGCTAGAACATCCAGACATCATGAAAACATCCCATGAATAGAAATTTATACCATTATTCATTCTTCCAAGTATACTTTAATAACTTACGTGTCCCAGTGTTGGTCCCCTTGGCATTATGGTTGCTTTGTTAATGGGCATAGCATACTTTGTAAAATGAGCTACTATGGCATGCCCAGATTCATGGTACGCTGTGATTGTTTTGTTTCTTGCATCAATCTGAATACTTTTGCGCTCGGGACCTGTTAATAGTTGATAACAGCCGTAAGCAAATAGAAGCTTTTCAAATAAGATATACTTTGTTCAAACTCCATGTAATACAAAATTAGTTTGAGCATCTGCCAAAAAAAGCTTTTAATTAACACATTTCAGTATATTTTAATTTTTTATTCCAAATTATTTTTAATATTTGTATCAAATTACAATTTGGGGCTCTTAAAATTCTGATTCAGCTTGGAAATATCTTGAGAATAATCATATTTTATACAGTCCAGCCCCCCTTGATTACTGTTTGGATTTTAGCATCTTTATAGAAAAGGTATCTTGGGAGATAGAGATTTCTCCCAAGCACGTTTTGCACAATACACAAGTTAGTGAACAGAATTTTCCAAACAACATTAAAACAAACACGTTTCTGCAAATAAAACCTTATTCATCTTATTGTGGGCTAAATTTATTATTGACCTGGTACGGTTTACATTCCAAATTTGTTTTAACACAGATACAACATTTAACCACACAGGTTTTGGAAAATTTAAGTCTGTTATCTTCCTTCCACAAAGAATTTAAAAACAAGGCAACATTACAGGTAGCATCGTTCTGAGAAAGTCAAAATTCAAATAGCCAGTTAGAACCTACCCATCAGGATTTTGTCCTTGGCAAACTCCAAGTCTTTCATTGTTACTTGATCTTTTTCATCTACAGCTGCTTTCAGAGCAGCCTGGTTCACCAGATTCTCCAGTTCTGCCCCCGAGAAACCCACTGTGCCTCTGGCTATAATTTCTGGATCAATTGCTATAAAAAAAAAATTAATGTCAGATCATACAAAATATCACCGCAATAATAGTCTCGTTTATGGAACATCTGCAGCTTACCTGGATCAATTTTAACTTTGGCAAGATACCACTTAAGTATCTCTACTCGCCCTCTAATATCTGGTCTGGGAACTGTAACTTGCATGTCAAATCTACCTGGACGGATAAGAGCACTACAGAAAAACAAAAGAAGCTGGGCATCAATTTGTGATATGACCAAATTTAGAAATATTTTCTTTTGACATTGATGTACAACTGCAAAGTTAACATAATGTATTGGACAATTGTCAAATTAGATCAAAGCTGTTAACTCAAGATAGATTGATATTTTCCATTTTAAAGCAGTTTTTTGTTCATTAGATTATAAAACTTGTCAAAATGGAAAAAACAGTAAAAATGGTCACAATATTAGGTGCTGCACTACCATTTTTCATAATGATGCAGGTTTCTTTTGATAAATGTTTGAATATATTAAATATTCCTTATGTGATTTTTAAGAAAATCTAATTATGTCGATCTACATTTCAAGATCATAGCAGCAAAAATCTCTAAAACAGTATTGTCTAAAAGTCCAAACTTCTTCATCCGTTGAATACAGAAGATTTTAATAAATACAGAAGGCCAAATCTGCCAGACCTGCTGGGCTCCATGGTCCAATGGCCTAATCCAGCTGCTGAGATTCACCAGAATTAATGTGGGTGAAAGTGGTGGCCATTCACTGGCAAACCACCAGCAACTATTCTAAATGGGAAACTGGAACAGCAAGATCTGGCCTTCATAAGTCATAGGAGCAGAAGTAGGCCCTTCACCCCATCGAGCCTACTTCGCTATTCAATCATGACTGATCCAGCTTTCCCTCTCAACCCCATTCTCCTGCCTACTCCCATAACCTTGGACACCCTTGCCAATCTCCACCTTGCAGATACCAAATGCCTAGGACTCCGCCGCCATCTGTGGCAGAATTCCAGAGATTCACCTTCTGACTATAGAAATTCCTCCTCATCTTCTTCCTAAAAGGTACATACTTTTATTCTGAGGCTACTCCCTCTCGTTCTAGACTCTCCCACTAGTGGAAGCATCCTCTCCACCAATTCTATCCAAGCATTTCACTATTCGGCGAGTTTCAATGAGGTCCCCCCCTCATCCTTCTAAACTCCGAGTACAGGACGAGTGCCTTCGAACGCTCATCCATAGGTTAACTCAATCATCCCCAGGATCATTCTTGTCAACCTCTTCTGGACCCACTCCAATGCCAGCACATCCTTCCTTAGATATGGGACCCAAAATGACTCGCAATACTCCAAATGTGATCCGACCAATGCCTTTAAAGCCTCAGCATTACATCCCTGTTTTATATTCTAGTCCCCTCAAAATAAATGCTATTCTATTTAAGAAATAAACTACATAATCTTACTTGTCCAAAGCTTCAGGAAAATTTGTGGCTCCTATAATGATGACGCCTTCATTGGGCTTGAAACTGATGGAAAAACAAAATATAGTATTAACGATAAAACGTTTTTGTAATTCACAGAAACACAAAGCATGGGAGGATATCTATTTAGCTCAATGCCCTTGCCGCTGCAGACAAAACCCAATCACCTTATCACACACAACCACCTGTACTCTTGAAGTATTCGCCACCCCTTCTTTGAAAAATGTACCCAGGCTGCTTTTGAACAGCAACGCTATCTGCTTCCTTTATACCCGCAACCCTTGCTGTATATACCAGCCCTTCACCAATTACCACCTACAAATCTTTTGGCAATATGCTGCAGTGGATTAAGGATTGTTTGATGAATAGAAGAAATAGATAGGTAATTTATGGGTTGGTAAGCCGTGACATCGGGGGTGACAAAGATAGTTACGGGAAGTCGATCTGTTCATAATTCATATTAATAACTAGTGTTTGGTATCATTAAGGATACTAAACTAGGTGGCAGGGTGGATGACGAGTAGGATGCAGAGGTATTGGTGTATATAGTCAAGCCAAGTGATTGGACAAGGATATGACAAATGAAAAACAACGCCATCTAATTGGATAAAAAATAAGCAGAGCAACATTTTTCACATTTCCTTCTGACAATGCCATTTCTGTCCACAAAATCTATGCTGGTTTGCAGTGCAATCCTATTGGCCAATAATTTTCTTCAGATCTATTCACCCAATACTCCTTTCAACTTCACCAGATTCTACCAATTGATACACGAGGCACAAATTCCTGTGGTCAATTAACCTCCAACATACATGTATGTCATTTGAGACTAGGGAAAAAACCAGAGAGGAGATGGAAAACCATACAGTCATGGGGAAAACATGCAAAAAATCTACAGTCCTACCAGATGATGGAATCAAACCCTGGTCAGTGGAGTTGGGAAGCAGCAGCTCTACTAGCTGCACCACTGTGTCACTGGGATTCATCAGGACCTAAGTATACTTGAACATGAATCATTGATGGTATTCAGGTTCTGCAAACAATTGGGATGGCATTTGTTGCAAGAGTAAGTCCAGAGTACAGAGTATAGGAATTTTGCATCATTACGTTGAGAGCGCATCTGGAAGTGTACACAAGGATGTATATACTGTTGCACTTGATCTAACGAAACTAATTGCTGGGATTTGGGCTCTGTTAAACAGCAAGAGATTAAGCATACTCAGTGTTCAGGTGATTTCAGAGCAAAGTACAAAACTCTAAAGGAACTTGAAATGGTAGATGCAGAGCTGACATCTCCAGTGATTGGAGTGTCTAGAATCAGAGCTCAGTCCAAGAATAAAATTCATACTTGACAGGCAACAATTTTCTCAACAAAGAGAACAATAGAGGCTCAGCTGTTAAGTATCCTCGATAGAGATTTTCAGATATTAGCCCAGTGAAAGAAACTGAAAACGAGGTACCAAAACCACCATGATTGTATTAAACAGTGGAAATGATACAAGAAACCAAAGGCCTATTCCTGTGTATTTTTCTTAAATTCTATGTCTTCCTCTCATGACACATGTTTCTTTTGCCAATTCGCTTCATTTTAAATCCCCTGGTGTTTGACTGTTCCACCAATGCTAAATTCCTCATATTCCCTCTTGACAATCTCAACCTTAAGAACTCCAGATTCTACATTTTATCCAACTTGTAACAAAAGTATTTTCTCCCCAGCATAATTATAGGAAAACCCTATTACATCCTCCCAAGCTCTTCATAGCAGTCTAGTTTATGACTATCCTCCTTACAGTTCCCTGAGCTGTTCTCAAACTGGAAGTATGAAACACCAATGCACATCGTACCTCAGTCAGGAAGGGTCCCAACCCGAAATGTGGTTATGGGGAGAAGACAAGAAAAAGGGGTTAGGAGGGAGAGACAGATCAGCCATGATTGAATGGTAGAGTAGACTTGATGGGCTGAATGGCCTAATTCTGTTCCTATCACGTATGATCTTATGAAATGCCACCTGTCATTCCTCTTGGTAGCTGCAATTTGAACAGCTGAGTTCCTCCAGTAGTTTTTTTGCCTTACACAAGTATGTATGCAAGTACCACACCCAGGGCATGATGTAATATTCCAGTTGGACCAAAGTAGTGTTTTATAAAAGCTTATCACAACTCTTGCTCTTGCACTCTTGGCATCTATTTACAATGCCCCAAGTTGTAATTGATATCAACTATTGTCAATGCCTTGTACACATATACTCCCAAATCACCACCCTTGCACACTTTTAGTTATGTCCTCTTGTTCTTCCAACTGAAACATTTTCTTTTCTGCCTGCACTTGTTCTATACCCCTCCACGTTGTTCTTAAGTCCATCTAAGGCCTCTTTAATACCACTATCATATTTGTTTCCACCACCACTCCTGGCAGCGGGTTAAATCCACTCCGTGTAAAAAACATGCCTGTGCACAGTCTTCAAACTTTCCCCTTTTCACCTTAAACTTTGCCCCATAATATGTGACATTTCCACATTTGGAAAAGGTTTGACTGTCGATCTTATCTATGCTGCAATTTCATAAACTTCTTTCACATCTCCTCTGTGCCTCTGATACTCCACAGAAAATAAGCCAAGTTTGTCCAACCTCTGAATAGCCAATACCCTTCAATCTAGGGTTATCCAGCATTATTCAGCACCCAGTCCAAAGCATCCACATCTTTCCTGTAAAAGGGTGACCAAAACTGCACACATTAGGTATAACGATCCTCCTAACAGCTCTCCGTACAGTTTTCAAATTCGAAGCATAAAGCAGCAGTGGACATAGTACATTGGGAGCAGTCACATAAGTAATCTTTCACTTCACAAAAAAATTGCATGGCTAGTATTTATTGCCCATAAGAAAGTGCATCACCTTTTTGAACTGTTGTAAAGGCACTCCTAAGGTGTTTTTGGGAGCTCTAGCATTTACACTCAGCCACAAAAAGGGGATCCAGTGCCCATTAAACCAGATGATTCACAATAAAATTTACTTTTAGTGTTAGGCTTACCCATCCATTTCTGCAAGAAGTTGATTTATGGTCTGTCTGGAATAGGGATGCATGGGTGATTCAATTCTTTTTCCACCTACAGAATCCAGTTCATCAATAAAAATGACACAGGGTGCATTGGCTTTTGCCTCTCCTAAAGCATACACAAGGAAAAAAGAGCAAGATAAATAAAAAAAATAGTGAGAAAAGAAAAGAATAATCACATTTCCATTTGAAAACCAGAATACATACTAAATAAGTTCCTTATCCTACTAGCTCCAACACCGACAAACATTTCATCAAATTCTGATCCTGACGCATAATAGAATGGTACATCAGCTTCACCAGCAACTGCTCTCGCAAGAAGAGTTTTCCCATTTCCAGGAGGACCAATTAAAAGAATGCCTAAAATTAAACAAATGGGCACATCAATTTAAAATGAGATACATATATATTTTGTAAACATAACTGAAATTGTAGAAATAGCACCTCAGATGCTTATAATAAACATCTAAGGAAAACTATTCTGCACAAAGAAGCATTTAGGATGCACTAACAACTAAAATTAGACGGATATTTTTTTGATGTCAGTACAACTTTATCAAATGGCATGCAATGGTTTGTTAATCCAACATATTGCATTTCATTTAAAATGTACATTCCTCATTTTCATTCATTTCTAATAACTCCTGTGAGGAATTCAATCAATTAACACTCAAACGTCACTGCAGAACAAGTCCTTCCTTAAGAAATTTGATTTGGCAATATTTTCTGAGGGTTGGCTGCAAAAGACATTTAGAACAGTAAAAGATGCATGACAAAATTGTCACATTTTTCAATTGCATACCTTTAGGCAGTTTGCCTCCTAACACGGTGAATTTCTGAGGGTTTTTTAAAAATTCTACCACTTCCTGTAGCTCATTTTTTGCCTCTTCTACCTGAAAACAAAATCAGAAAAGTACTCGCAAATGAATCTCAAAATGTAAAATATTTATCAATCGTCAATACGAATTCTACCTACCCCTTTCACATGTTCAAATGTTACATTCTTCACCTGAATAGGATCCACTGCTGCATCCAGTCCTGATGTAGTACGAAATCGCACTGGTGAAGAGATTGTTACAAAATGAAATGCTAGCCCCTGAAACTTCCCATTTCAAATTAATTGAATCCCACGTGTAAAATAGATTAGTGGTGTGCAATTATCAGTTTTACCCCACTTACAAAAATCATTAAATAGTAAAAATATTTTGTTATTGAAATGAAAGGAGCAAATTCTCCCTTTCAGCTTCACACAGCACTAGACAACCAAAGGGTAGTACATAAATAAATATTTACCAGACAAAAATGGCGTTCTGGATAGACCATAAATTCCAAGCAACAGCAGGAACAGAAGAACTAATCTTGTCCTCCTTAAAGAATCTGGAAGAGTTGAATATAAACAAGTCCGAAGGGTCACATATAAAACAAATCAATTATTCAATAGAATTGTTTATAAGTGCCATGGCAGCAGAAAGTATTTGAGAAAACCAGTTCACCACATATCCCGAGGCAGCTGCACAGTGGAGGCCTTCAAGGTGCCACGGCTGTGGCACCTCCCAAAGGCTTGATGGGACTGGGAACCCACCCGAAGGATCGGACAGCGTAACCGGGAGGGAGCTGGAGAGTTTGGCTGCTAGGAGTGGAGGACGAACCAGGGTAATGCCTCAAGCGCGTTCAAGGAGGCGGCAGAAGGCGCCCCCGGGATACAAAGATGGCCTGGCAAGGAGAGGGACATTAGTTTACAGGAACTGCTCCAGTAGATCGAATGTGCAGGCGGACCAGACCGAATAACGGTGCCAAACACGGCAGCGTCTATATGTATAGTATATGTAAAAATAATTTATCTGTGCAGTTGCATGAGAAATAAAACACTATTGAACTATTGACAAGATGTTTTACCAATGCATTTTATGGCTTGAGCCCTTTTCACCTTCTACCTTAGAAAGTAGGCTTCTATCAGCTGGTTTCTTTTTAAATCATTTCAAGTGCTCAGCTAGAGAAAGGAATATTTTTGAAGAAACAAGTTTGAGCATTAAAATGAAAAATAGGTTTTACATTTTTCAAAACCCAATTGCTCCCAGAATAATTTTGGGGCAATTTCCAAGAAAAAAAAATTCTTACTATGTCTTGAAACATTCATCCAAGCCATTAAAAATCTTAAGCTTGATTATTCACTACTTTTGCCTTGCAGGCCATCTTCCAAAACACATTTATTTAGAGATATGGTGGAAATTGCTCCTTCAGCCTACCAAGTCTGCGTCAACCAATAACCACCCGTACACTAGTTCTATCCTACACACTAGCGACAATTTACAGAACACAATTAATCTACAAACTTGCACGTCTTTGGAATGTGGGACAAATCCAGAGCACCCAGAGAAAACCACAGGCAGAACGCACAATCTCAGTACAGACAGCATCCGTAAACAGGATCAAACCCAAACTCATTGGAATCACAACTCGCACCGTTCTTATTTTTTTATTCCTGCACTGCTTTTAATCAATCACTGTTAGCAGTTTCAGCTGCCTTGGCCAAAAACTAAAATTCCCTCTTAAAATGCACCCTTTACACCATATTTTTCATTCCATGCCTTTTGCAGCACTATTTTTGGGATAATATTCCTGCCTGGGGAGGATACAAAGGAGCCACATAAATGCAAGCTGTGGTTCCAGTTAATAGTTTGCTCATCTTCGAACATCATCCTCATAGTCATGAAACAACCTTAAACCTGAAATAACTGTCTTGTCCCACAGATGCTACCTGACCACGCTTTAATCCTGTTCCTTCTAGTTTCATTATCAAATTCACTACGAATCAAATTTCAAAGATTCTACAATGCCGTTTTTCTCAGCCAACAATTTGCTCAAAAGGGTACTTTTATCATATTTTCCATGCTCCTGCCTGGATCTAGACAACAAGTGGGAAGTGCAAGACCATGAGAGAGATGGGAGCTGTCTTCATTATGGTATCATCCAGGGTCAAATAACGATAGCATTCACAAGTCTACACAAGAACTTCAATTGAAGCTTTGAAGACAAATCAGCAGTAGCCAATGCTAGAAGATTAGAGATAGCAGGAAAATAGACATTTTAAAAAAGCTTCATTTTTACACAATGAAAATATACTTTGTAAATACTTCACACTAACTTACCATTGGTTCTCTGTGTGAGAGCTTGTGCTTTTAGAAAGCCTTCTGCAAAACCAGTTTTAAAGAGATCCTGATGAGCTTCAGGAATATTTTTAGTTTTAATCAAACTGTCCAAATTTTCAACCTCTCTGCCTCGGTCTCTCAACAGAAGTCCCTACAAATAAAGATGTTAATGCTATAATAGTATTTCCAAACAATTGCTACTGCCACAATACAAATACTAACTGCTTACCTTCATAAAAGAAGGGGCAATATTTTCTGCTTCAACGGTATTTTCAGTTGCTACAGGTCTCCTTGCTCTTGATTTCAGCGTTTTAAAGCCTCGCCTTTGCTCTCGGACTTAAGAAGATTTATGCTCATTAATACCGCTTCACACAACAAAAATTTTAATGCAAGTATAATTTATAATGACATGTCCAGCATACATACATGGCAATAGATGAAGATTGGAACACAAGGTCGGTAGAAACGCTGGATGTTGTTGAGAAAACTGAGATGCACGCAGCACTTTGAAGACATTGTTTGAAAATCCTAAAAACAGAATCAGAAAATTCACAAAACAGAAGGAGACCATTCAGTTCATGTGTCCATCTGATCAGTTATACAGCTTGATTCAACCTTCCAGCACTGGGCAACATCTATATGGATCACAGCCCCTGCAAGGACACATCTAAATAGTGTTAAAATGTGATGAAGTTCTCCAGATCCCAAAAGCTTTGAGAGCATTTCCTCCCTCATCTTCCACCCATCACTTTAAATCGATGCCACCTGGTTTTGCAATCAAAAGCTTTAGATCCTCCTCAGAGATACAGCACTAACCATTAACTCCTATTTTTATACTAAACTTACCTCCACATATTTTATTCTCTTGACATTGCAACTTACCCAACTCATCTCTCAGTGAATACTCCCCTTTCCGTGTTTTATCTCCCATGGGCTACTTCACACTTCTCTGCTTTAACCTGACTGATTACTGCTTCTTACAGTTAACAGCTTTCCTCCTCACTGTCAACCAATGTTTCCACCATTAACAATCTGTATTAAGCTTACTACATGCAAATCTAAACCATTCAGCCATATTACAGGGAAAAGAGGCGGCACGGTAGCGCAGCGGTGGAGTTGCTGCTTTACAGCGAATGCAGCGCTGGAGACTCAGGTTCGATCCTGACTACGGGTGCTGCACTGTAAGGAGTTTGTACGTTCTCCCCGTGACCTGCGTGGGTTTTCTCCGAGATCTTCGGTTTCCTCCCACACTCCAAAGACGTACAGGTATGTAGGTTAATTGACTGGGCAAATGTAAAAATTGTCCCTAGTGGGTGTAGGATAGTGTTAATGTGCGGGGATCGCTGGGCGGCGCGGACTTGGTGGGCCGAAAAGGCCTGTTTCCGCGCTGTATATATATGATATAAGAGTACTGATAAATCCTGTGGTATTCCACTGGTAACAGCCTTCCAATCACAAAAACATCCATGAGCCATTTCCTCTGCTTTCGGCAGTGTACCAACTCAGGGTCTAATAGGCCACTCACTTGGACTCCCATTGGCTTTAACTTTGAGTCGTGCGACATATAACAAATTATTAAAAACCTTGTCGACATCCAAGAAACCTACATCAAAGACACTGCCATCAACTTGTTAACTTCCTCAGAAAGTTACTCAAAGAAATCCCATACTGATTGGCTTGACAAACCCGAGTCTTTGGATTTTAGTTGATTTTATTTGTTTGAATTTTTCTCCCATATTGTTTTTGCTATCCAATGTCTAGCTTTGAATTTCATCCTTGCATTTCCTTTATTCCATGCTATTTAATTAACATTTGAATGATTTTTATACATGGCATATATAACATTCTACTTCTGCTTAGGTTTAAGCACCATTAAGATTTCTTTGGAATCTCTGGCACAGGGAGTCTTAATTATCCATAGAAAAGTTTACAATTGAAGTCAGTGATTAAACAGAGACAGAGAGCGTCCTTTCTAGTGGTAATGAAAAGTGGCAAGTTAACTGAAAATTTGATGTGCTGCATTTAATACAGAAAGTTGCTTCTTTACTATGACATATACCTTTTTAAAGAGAAACAAGTCACTTACCATGTTTATTTTCAAAGAAAGACTGTGATGAAACATGGGATATTTGCCATCTGGATGAACCCGAGTTTGAGTTAATTGGAGACAGGCATGGAAGTAATCTGTCTACCAATTCATTCAGCTGGCTGGGTTTTAAATCAGACAGCCCAAAATCCCTTAAATTACACAGAGGCTGAAAAGAAAAAAAAAGTCTTAACATCTTAAAACAAATGTTTTATCTTAGTTAAGACTACTGTTAGACCAACATTATTTAAAACGTGCAAAATCTGATGCAACCCACTCCTGCTTACACAGATCAAATTACTTTTAAGACCCCACTTTTTAGTGAATACTCCAATTTAGTGAATACTCCCATTAAAAACCCATTTTAAAAACAAAATGTAATCTGCTTTATATACTGGTAAGAAAAAAGTATATTACTTAGAATTAACTGTTGAGATTTGGCGTCAGATTAGTTTGGCACAGGAATCCAAATGGGATTCAGAATGAGAATACCAGTACACGAATGAGTTAAATTGTTACATTAATTAATAATTAAAATACTTTCTAATGATACACTACATAGTGCATTAATACCTTAAATTTGTTGATCAAGTCTAAATAAAGTAAAAAGGGGAAATGTGGACATAAAAACATTCAATATACACATTGATCACCAAGGCAATAAAAACCACAAATTTATTTCTAATGGGAGTAAACTGCCAAAAAGCAGACTTCGTTAGACCAAACAGAATACTGTTCAATGGGTGCTTTATTTGTCACATATGCAACTGCACAGTGAAAATCTTTTTGCATATATTACTCATGCAGGTAAAATGCTACAAGTTAACCAGAAATGGCCCTATACCCTTCAGGAAATATTGAAGTGAAGTTTATTTTGATGCAAAGAGCATCATCAGAAAATTGTTAGAATGGAGGTCTGAAGTTGTGAGGAGAGATTAGACAGGCAAGGTTTATTCTCACTGGAATGTATGAGGTTGAGGGGGTGACCATGGAGGTTTTAAAATTATGGGGCAGAGGGGTCCAGAACTAGAGGGCCCACTTTTAAGGTGCAAAGGGATACATTTAACAGAGATCTGAGAGGTAGGTTTGTCCACAGAGGGCTGAATATTTGGAACAAGCTGGCACAGGTGGTGGTAGAGGCAGATATAATTAAATTACATGAAAATTTAAAAGACATTTGGAAAGTACTTGCATAGGAAAGGCGTAGAAGGAATCAGACATAGTGCAGGCAATGGGGTTTGCAAAGAGAGATATCACTGTCAGCACAGCCCATCATAGTGGGCTGCAAGAGCCCATTACAGAGCTGTGCATTTCTATGATTCCGAGTCAAAGTATACTTTAATTGTATCCTGTTGGACACTGCAGAATTCATGCCTGTGAAATCAACCATCTTCTGTTCTTTCATCTTTGCTACAGTATTGATATATTTTGGTGTCACAGTGGAAATCAGTTTTCCCATCCCCTGCAACAAGTAGCAGTATACTACAACACCACCATCACACGAGTTTTCATCTTTTAGGAAAGGAATGATTTAAAAAACATTTACAGAATACAGCATTTGATTTTATACATTTATATTTCATTATAAACATTACCTCATTAACTTGATCATGCTCTTGAGGTACCTCACGTTGGAGACACTGTATGGATGCAGAACTAACCGAGCTTGCTGAGCTTTTTAGTGAATGAAAGGTGCTGATCAGCTGACTAAGGGGAACTGTTACCTAAAAAAATTGTAATACAAAAGAGATTAATAAAAATGTTTAGACTTTCAACAAGTATAACAAGGATTAAAGTTTATGTATTAATTATAAGAGATTTACTTCAAGACACAAGTTAATAGCAACGTTAATAATTTGAATTGCTGAAAACAAATGGATTTTGTTTAAAGACAGGAGCGAGTGACAGATTTTAATGAATGCTTTCAGTATATCTGCTTCAAACCTGCCCACACCAGTCTATTGCCCAAAGCTTGAAACTGAAGTCAGTCTCAGACTGGTAACTTTTTCAAACCGATAGTTAATGTCAAAAGCAAGAACAGTATTCCAAGACTTCAGGATTACCCAAAGCATTGAGACCAAACGGAGGACTTGGGTCTCTGCTGCTATACAAGAAATCTAAGCAGAAGTCACTAAGCAATATATCATTGATCAGCTCACCGAGTTCCTACCAATCCTCAGGCACACATTCATCATGCACTAATCAGTTGTATTCTCCCCACCTTCCTATCAACCTTATTTACAGTAGCCTGTAATCAACTACCATTCTATAGATGTGTAGGAAGGAACTGTAGATGCTAATTTAAACCAAAGATAGACACAAAAAGCTGGAGTAACTCAACAGGTCAGGCAGCATCTATGGAGAAAGGGAATAGGTAAGTTTTGGGTCAAAACACTTCAGGTCTGAAGAAGTGGTCTTGCCCCAAAACATCACCTTGTGGCGCGTCGAGAAAGGCCCGAAACAAAGGCAAGGAGCCGGGTATTTTGCGGCGTTATGGTTTATTACACGGTTATCAAACGGGTCGAGTCAGCCGGAATGGCTTTGCGCCCAAAACCTTGTCCTTTTATATGTAGTACCGGACCGCCCCCCTGGACTGGTCCATTCCCGTGCCGAGGGGTCGGTAGTGGTATGGCCCGACCCTTGGGAGCCGCCACAACCTATTCCTTTTCTCCAGAGATGCTGCCTGACCCGCTGAGTTACTCCAGCATTTTGTGTCTACCAATCTCTATACCTTTGGGAAGTGGAAGAAATCTGGAGCACAGGTGCTCCTCAATTTATGATGGGGTTACATTCTGAGAAACCCATCGTAAACCGAAAATATCGTACGTCGAAATGCATTTAATACACCTGATCAAGTGGCCAGAAGCGAGCAACGGCTCGCTACGGGTAGCTGCCATTGCACCATCACAAAGTCGAAATATCGCAAGTCAAAGCATCATATTGCGGGGAGTCCTCAGTGGGCCGAGTGCAAGTGTGCGGCGAAACGGAAGTCGGTGGAGTTGTGTAGAGTATTGTGTATATTTATGATTGCCACATTAACAGATATGATTGCCACAGAAAGAATGCAGAATAGATTCACCACACTGTTATCTCAAATGGAGGGCTGTATTTTTCAGGAGCTTAGATAGGTTCCATTTACTTCCATTGGAATGTAGAGGCCGAGGGATAACCTTAGAGGTTTAGAAAATTATGAAGAAACAGATAGTCACAATGTTTCACCCAGGGCAGGGGAGTCTAAAGTCAGGCATAGGTTTAAGTTGAGATGGGGGGGGAATTTAAAGATCCAAGGGTTCTGTTTCCCTCGGAGGGCAGTCGATATTTGGAATGTGACAGTGGAGACATATAATTTCTAAAGATTTGTACGGATATTTGGATAGGAAAGAAATAGAGGTCAATAGATCTCATGCAGTTAAATAGGATTAGCATAAATAGTATCACACTTGGCATGGACACAGTAGGTGGCAAGGGGCCATTTCTGTGCTCTAAGTTCTATGATTCCATTTCCGAGCTATGTACATGTTTAAAGGAGCTGTGGAAATATTTTAAGTGAATCCTTCAGCTCTTGGAGAAGAAACACAACCCCAGATCAGTCTCCATGTTATACTCAATTACAAATAAAACTATCAAGAAATACTGGAGAATGATCATTTATTGCTGTCAATTAATTTTAGTAAAGGGCCTGTCCCACTTAGGCAATTTTAAGGTGACTGCCGGCGACTAGGCTGTCGCCGACAGTTCGCTGGGGTGTCGCGAGCATGATCGTGAGGAGTCTTCAAAGAATCGTAGTGGATCTCAGGGCGTCGCTGAGAAACCAACCGGTATGAAATTTCTCGGCGACAGCTGGCTTGTTGCCAGGTATCGTTGCTTATTGCGGTCGCTGTCGCATGCTGTCCCCAGGTTTGCTAGATGCATTTAGAAACACAATATTAAATTAAGTAAAGTCATTTGAAGATACCATAAAATACTTGTGTTTAACCAAATTATTTACCGTCAGGACATTTGACAGGTAGATTGGAGGCGACAGTTTGACGGTCAGGTAAGCGTGGGAATTTTCACGATGTTTATGGCCATCAGCGATTACATTTAAAGTAGGCTCCCAACCCAGATATGCAACCCAGAAACCAGATATGCATCTCCCGTACATTTTCAACGAATGCCCACACTCCGCACAAAAATCCACTTTTAAAATTAAATTTCTTAATACTGCTATTAGTAAACTGGAAGTCAATCCAGTTTATGCCTTGTTACAGTGAAGCTTGGTTTTCAAGTAACCCGGGCAAGATGTTATATTTCAAAACTCTCAAGTACTTACCGACTTGTCAATGATTTCAGCGAAAATTACGGAGAAGCATTGACAGCGTGGGAATTTCGCGATGTTTCCGAAGACGGTGTAATCTCGACCTAACTCGGCATTGTTGTGGTCACTGTCGCCGGGTAAAAGAAAATTTCGGCAATCTGCTACGACTTTGACAGTCGCCAATAGTCGCCTAAAAAACTGCCTAAGTGGGACAGGCCCTTAAGTAACACTGATGTTCCAATGCTCTGAAACCTGTGCCAATAGGGAATTAATTTCCATCAAGGGATCAGTTAAACACAAATTGTGTCATTAGTTCCATCGCATGTGCAATTGATTCAAATTTCAGATTACTGCCCTCAAATTACATCTGTGTAACCATACCACTACAGTATTGTAATGAATGGCACCAAAAACTGTTTAACAATGATTACTAAATGGAGAGAGAGGGGAATCATGTTCTGTCACTTAGGGCACCCCATGTTCTGTCACTGTTGCCTAGGGTGGCACAGCAGTTGAGTTGCTGCCTTACAGCGCCAGAGACTCGGGTTCGATCCTGATTGCAAGGAGCTTGTACGTTCCCCCCTGTGACCGCATGGGTTTTTTCCAGGTGCTCTACTTTCTTCCCACACTCCAAAGACATACAGGCTGTAGGTTAATTGCCTTCCGCAAAGATTGTAACTTACCTTGGTATGTAGGATAGTGCTAATATACAAGGATCGCTGGTTTCGGTGGGCAGAAGGACCTGGTTCCACGCTGTATCACTAAACTTGTAGGAACTGACCTTTTACACACATCGAACCTTGAAGTTAATATTATGAGCACATTCTTATTTACAAAGCCCGTAAGTCAGGCATTTGGAAACCGAGATAGACAAAAAAGCTGGAGTAACTCAGCGGGGAAGGCAGCATCTCTGGAGAAGGAATGGGTGACGTCTTCAGACTGGTTAGGGAGAAGGGAAACAATAGACAATAGATGTGGAGAAATAAAGAACGATGAATGAAAGTTTATGCAAAAAAGTAACAATGATAAAGGAAACAGGCCATTGTAAGCTATTTGTAGGATGAAAATGAGATAGTGCGACTTGGGTGGGGAAGGGATAAAGAAAGAGGGGATGCCAGGGCTACCTGAATTGAGAGAAATCAATAGTTCTACCATTGGACTGTCAGCTGCCCAAGCGAAATATGAGATGCTGTTCCTCCAATTTGCATTTAGCCTCACTCTGACAATGGAGTGACAGAAAGACTCCATTGAGGACAATGAGGACAGAAAGGTCTGTGTAGGAATGGGAAGGAGAATTAAAGTGTCCAGCAACCGGGAGATCAGGTTGGCTCACGCAGGCTGAGTGAGTGTGTTCCGCGAACCGATTGCCCAGTCTGCATTTGGTCTCGCCGATGTACAAGAGTCCACATCTTGAACAACGGATACTGTAGATGAGGTTGGAGGAGCTGCAAGTGAACCTCTGCTTAACCAGAAAGGACTGTCAGGGTCCCTGGACAGAGTCAAGGGAGGAGGTATAGCAACAGGTGTTACATCTTCTGCAGTTGCAGTGGAAGGTACCAGGCGAGGGGGTAGTTTGGGTGGGAAGGAATGAGTAAATCAGGGAGTTGCAGGGGGAATGGTTTCTGCGGAAGGCGGAAAGGGGTGGTGATGGGAAAATGTGGCTAATGGTGGGATCCCGTTGGAGGTGGTAGAAATTTCAGAGGATTATGTGCTGTATGCGATGGCTGATGGGGTGGAAGGCAAGGACTAGGGGATTGTTTCCGTTGTGACTAGGGGGTGGGGGAGCAAGGGCAGAACTGCCAGGTACCGAGGAGACATGTGAGGGCCTCATCTATGATGGGAGAGGGGAACCCCCCTTCCCTAAAGAATGAGGACATCTCGGATGTTCTATTATGGAACACCTCATCTTGGGCGCAGATGGAGGAATTGAGCGTAGGGGATAGAGTCTTTAACCAGAGACTGCCTACACGTATGACGTCGGGCGGAAGAGGAAGGAGGTGCTACAGCGGGAGTTTAGAGAGTTAGGAAAAAGACTGAGAAGTAGGACGTCGAAGGTGGTTATCTCTGGACTGCTACCGGTACCTCGTGCTGGTGAGGCCAGGAACAGAGAGATAGAGGGTATGAATTTTTGGCTGAGGGGCTGGTGCAGAGAGCAGGGATATAGATTTCTGGACCACTGGGATCTCTTCTGGGCTAGGGGTGACTTGTACAAAAGGGACGGGTTACATCTTAACAGCAGGGGGACAAACATTCTGGCAGGCAGGTTTGCTAGTGCGACACCTGTGGCTTTAAACTAAGTAGTGGGGGCGAGGGGTTAACAAATTGTGAATATGAAGATGAGATTAAAGGGAATACAGGAGATATTGCAGAAGACTCTCGGAAGAATGGGAACAGAAGTTCTAGAGGGGAAAAGAGATTAAGGGCAGGGCCATTTGTGACCGATGTGAGAGGGGAGGTGAATACAGAAGTTAAAGTGTTGTACTTAAATGCGCGTAGTATAAAAAAGTAAAGTGGATGAGCTTGAGGCTCAGTTAGTCATGGGCAAGTATGATGTTGTAGGGATCACTGAGACATGGCTACAAGAGGACCAGGGCTGGGAACTGAATATTCAGGGGTACGCAATGTATAGAAAAGACAGACAGGTTGGCAGAGGGGGTGGGGTTGCTCTGCTGATAAGGAATGATATTCATTCCCTTGCAAGGGGTGACATAGAATCAGGAGATGTTGAATCAGTATGGATAGAAATGAGGAATTGTAAGGGTAAAAAGACCCAAATGGGAGTTATCTATAGGCCCCCCAAACAGTAGCCTCGACATAGGGTGCAAGTTGAATCAGGAGATAAAATTGGCATGTCACAAATGTAATGCTACGGTGGTTATGGGAGATTTCAACATGCAGGTAGACTGGGAAAATCAGGTTAGAAATGGACCCCAGGAAAGAGAGTTTGTAGAGTGCCTTCGAGATGGATTCTTAGAACAGCTTGTACTGGAGCCTACCAGGGAGAAGGCAATTCTGGATTTAGTGTTGTGTAACGATCCTGATCTGATAAGGGGACTAGAGAAAAAAGAGCCATTAGGAGGCAGTGATCACAACATGATAAGTTTTACTCTGCAAATGGAAAGGCAGAAGGGAAAATCGGAAGTGTCAGTATTACAGTATAGCAAAGGGGATTACAGAGGCATGAGCTGGCCAAAATTGACTGGAAGGAGGCCCTAGTAGGGAAGACGATAGAACAGCAATGGCAGGTATTCCTGGGAATAATGCAGAGGTTGCAGGATCAATTTATCCCAAAGAGGCGGAAAGACTAAGGGGAGTAAGAGACACCTGTGGCTGACAAGGGAAGTCAACGACAGCATAAAAATTAAGGAGAGGAAGTATAACATAGCAAAGAAGAGTGGGAAGACAGAGGATTGGGACTCTTTTAAAGAGCAACAAAAGTTAACTAAAAAGGCAATACGGGGAGAAAAGATGAGGTACGAGGGTAAACTAGCCAATAATATAAAGGAGGATAGCAAAAGTTTTTTTAGGTACGTGAAGAGGAAAAAAATAGTCAAGGCAAATGTGGGTCCCTTGAAGACAGAAGCAGGGGAATTTATTATGGGGAACAAAGAAATGGCAGACGAGTTAAACCGTTACTTTGGATCTGTCTTCACTGAGGAAGATACACACAATCTCCCAAATGTTCTAGGGGCCAGAGAACCTAGGGTGATGGAGGAACTGAAGGAAATCCACATTAGGCAGGAAATGGTTTTGGGTAGACTGATGGGACTGAAGGCTGATAAATCCCCAGGGCCTGATGGTCTGCATCCCAGGGTACTTAAGGAGGTGGCTCTAGAAATAGTGGAAGCATTGGAGATCATTTTTCAATGTTCTATAGATTCAGGATCAGTTCCTGTGGATTGGAGGATAGCAAATGTTATCCCACTTTTTAAGAAAGGAGGGAGAGAGAAAACGGGTAATTATAGACCAGTTAGTCTGACATCAGTGGTGGGGAAGATGCTGGAGTCAATTATAAAAGACGAAATTGCTGAGCATTTGGATAGCAGTAACAGGATCATTCCGAGTCAGCATGGATTTACGAAGGGGAAATCATGCTTGACAAATCTACTGGAATTTTTTGAGGATGTAACTAGGAAAATTGACAGGGGAGAGTCAGTGGATGTGGTGTACCTCGACTTTCAGAAAGCCTTCGACAAGGTCCCACATAGGAGATTAGTGGGCAAAATTAGAGCACATGGTATTGGGGGTAGGGTACTGACATGGATAGAAAATTGGTTGACAGACAGAAAGCAAAGAGTGGGGATAAATGGGTCCCTTTCGGAATGGCAGGCAGTGACCAGTGGGGTACCGCAAGGTTCGGTGCTGGGACCCCAGCTATTTACGATATACATTAATGACTTAGATGAAGGGATTAAAAGTACCATTAGCAAATTTGCAGATGATACTAAGCTGGGGGGTAGTGTGAATTGTGAGGAAGATGCAATAAGGCTGCAGGGTGACTTGGACAGGTTGTGTGAGTGGGCGGATACATGGCAAATGCAGTTTAATGTAGATAAGTGTGAGGTTATTCACTTTGGAAGTAAGAATAGAAAGGCAGATTATTATCTGAATGGTGTCAAGTTAGGAAGAGGGGATGTTCAACGAGCTCTGGGTGTCCTAGTGCATCAGTCACTGAAAGGAAGCATGCAGGTACAGCAGGCAGTGAAGAAAGCCATGGAATGTTGGCCTTCATAACAAGAGGAGTTGAGTATAGGAGCAAAGAGGTCCTTCTACAGTTGTACCGGGCCCTGGTGAGACCGCACCTGGAGTACTGTGTGCAGTTTTGGTCTCCAGATTTGAGGAAAGATATTCTTGCTATTGAGGGCGTGCAGCGTAGGTTCACTAGGTTAATTCCCGGAATGGCGGGACTGTCGTATGTTGAAAGGCTGGAGCAATTAGGCTTGTATACACTGGAATTTAGAAGGATGAGGGGGGATCTTATTGAAACATATAAGATAATTAGGGGATTGGACACATTAGAGGCAGGAAACGTGTCCCAATGTTGGGGGAGTCCAGAACAAGGGGCCACAGTTTAAGAATAAGGGGTAGGCCATTTAGAACGGAGATGAGGAAGAACTTTTTCAGCCAGAGAGTGGTGAAGGTGTGGAATTCTCTGCCTCAGAAGGCAGTGGAGGCCAGTTCGTTGAATGCTTTCAAGAGAGAGCTGGATAGAGCTCTTAAGGATAGCGGAGTGAGGGGTATGGGGAGAAGGCAGGAACGGGGTACTGATTGAGAGTGATCAGCCATGATCGCATTGAATGGCGGTGCTGGCTCGAAGGGCTGAATGGCCTACTCCTGCACCTATTGTCTATTCCATTTCTGTGACTCATTTCAATCTAACACTGGGGTTTACTTCAAATACTCTTTAATCCATTGATAGCTCATTCAATCTAGACATTACAACATATCTGTTCACCTCATCGCATTCAACCACTCAAAGGTTTCCTTGAATTTGATACCAGAAACTTCTCCCTCAAGTTCCTTGGAAATTGAGGGTGGCAGACCTCCAGTATGGTTTTGGGGGTTCTGAGATGGGCATTGATGCCAATGTAGGAACCAACAGATGAGGTAGGAGATGCCTGCCAGGGCAGGACAGTGGATGATATTTGTGGTGGCTTGCTCTTTCTGCAGAACTTTCATGCATGGATTGCTTGGTCCTAATATCATCCTGAATACTATCCTTTGAGGTGGCCAGGGACCAGAGATTCATCAAGAGTCTGGAGGGATGCTGCATTTCTTCAGTAGCTTTGAACACATCATTGAAGCATTTGCTCTATCCACCTGATAACCACTTCCCATTACAAAGCACCTGTTTTAGAAATCTTGTACTGGGTAGACAAGCACACTAATCGGCACAACCACCAAAGAACCCCATGTGTGCTTCACAAAAATCTGTGCCCCTGGGGAATACTTTCACACATCTTTTCACTGTACCTCGGTTCACGTGACAATAAACTAAACTGAATATAACAGATCCGATATCTCAACTCAGTTCATGACCTGTATAAAATTTGTCCAATGAGTGGACTGGTTTTCTTTACCTGGAGGTCAGAGAAATATTTTCTAATTTCCCCCCCTCATTTGTGCGAGTTTATATCTATTGCAAAACAATGTCAACACTTTCCAAAGATAAAATTATTAGAAATATTGCAATAAAAAGGACAGCTGCTGCACAAGACTGGCCACTTAAATGAATCAATGGCTATTTTCCTGTAGTTGGTCATTGACAAAGAACGACCACAGAAATTCTCTGAATACAGTTTCAAATTCAGCATATTGAAAGGATGTAGCAGAAAACTGGAACTCAATTAACAAAACTGAAGGTTACAGATGGCTGTAGGATATATTCTCCAAAGGGAATAAACTCAAATGGCTTTCAAATTCACTGCACATCATCCATTCAAACGATATTCATTATCATTCAAGACTTGAAAAATCCATCTGGATTTTTAAAAGGCAGAGAATGGAGAAATAGTGCGAAAGATGGATGTGGCAGAAAGGTAAAATAATTACCATCTGCTTCACAACTAAAGACAAACCAAATTGCAATTTTTGGGTCAACTAAGAGTAAGGAACAAAGTATAACTTTGGCAGAGAAAAAGCACAATTAAACTTAAAAAACCAAAGTAGGCAAATTCCTCAAGATCTTGCACACATCCAAAGATTACAAAAGGGAGTTGCAAAAAAATGTTAGCTCCAATGGAAATCTATCAGAATTTTATGAATTGAGAAGCAGCAAACATGCGCTTTCAAAACAGAGAAAAGAAAAGCCACTCAACATAGCCAGCTAATACCCTAGCAGCAGCTCAAAAAAAATGTAGATACTTTAAAAGAGCACCTAGTAAAATCAACTACAACATTCAGCAGAGATATTATAGATAAATGGAATAGTTTTGCCAAATGCATTTCTCCAGAATGTAACTAACAAAGTAGATCAAAGGGTTCCAGGGGACACAACAGACACATTTTTTCAGAGGGCTTAAATAAATTGGAGGTAAACAAGTTAAGAATTAGTTAGAGAGCAATAAACAGATCCTCACAAGATGGAAAATGGTAACTAGTAGTTGGGATGATCCATTGGAATGAAGAACTTCACTCAGAAGGTACACAACTTATGGAAGTTTTTTCCCCACAGAAGTTAAAATAATGCTTAGCAGCTTCAGAAGTATAATAGGTCAGTTAAGCAATTGCAAAAGATTGCAGTTGGAGATTAATCCATGAAAATGTGGAAGATCAGCACAAGGAATGGCAACTGCGTTTTTCGATTTGTATTGTCAGCCAAAAAAATGATGCAACTGGGTACAGTTTGTTTCCTTATCTAAGAAAGAGCAGACTTTAGATTTTAACATATTGATCGCTGTAATGATTAAAACAGATGAGATTGAGTAGGTTAAGTACAGAATTTGAGGGAGTTTGACAAGAAATTTAAGATCCTATTTCTCCTTGCTGGAAAGTTTAGTACTACAGAGCACAGATTCAACTGAGAAATGGTAATTTACAAATGAGAAGTATTTTGCTTTACACACAAGATGTAACGCTTGTTCGTGCACCTCCCTCACAGGACCTCAGCAGCCCTTCCAAGCAAGACAGAGGCTCCACACATATGTTCAAACCTTTTCTATTCCATTTTGTGCTCCCAATATAGCCTCCTTTACAGCAGCAATACCAATCATAATCAAAGTGATCATTCCACCAAATAACTGCACTCAATCCACCAAAGCCTGCTGGATCTCCTAGCCATTTTAACTCCCATTCTCATACCAACCTTTCTATTCCATTGTCATGGAGGTCAAACTGTAGAAACATCATCTCATATTACACACAAGTAGTTTACAACCCAACAAACATAGCATTCCAATTTTAAACAACCCCCCCCCCCCATTCAGCCTCTTTACTGTGCCCCCAAACCAGTGCACAACCATTTCCCCAGTATCACCCCCTCACTTTTCATTCCCATTCTCTTCTCCCCTTATTTGACACCCTTTGTATTTCTAGTCTTTGTCACTTACTCCTCGCCCATATTGCCAATCAAATCCCATTCCACTACAGTATATTCACCTATCACTTGGCCCATGGCTCGCCCCCCACTTGCCCTATGCAGCTTTCTTACCCCACTCCAAAGTCTGAAAGGCCACGACCAAAACATCGTCTGTACAATCCTCGGCAGATGTTACCTGACCCGCGGAGTTACTCTGGTTCATCTTGTTTTGTGCAAATTTGTAATACAAGACACGAGGGAGGGGAGGAACATAGTATAATTGAGCAGAATGAACCAGGCATCAATCTTTGAAAATTATGCTCAACAAACTTCGAGCCCTTGAAGAATACAATGGACAGTGATGAAGAGAATATTGAAGTTGCATATTTGAATCTCTGGTGCATTCGATAAAGATCTTACCAAAACATAAAATCTGAGCGAAATTTACAGGATTCGCGGACGGGATTCCGAGACCTTCTCTCAAGTTGCATTTTGAGTTTTTACAACAACGAGAGGCGATATAAATAATGAATTTCTTGGTTTGGAAGAATATCTCCCATCGCCGAACAGACAACAATATAGCTCCGGAACCTGTAGTCCGAGCTCCACATCCGCAATATGTCTGCCTTTCAGGGCCTACCCAAACTACGCTTCAATGCCTCCGACCACTTGCCTACCTGCGGCTGGAAAGTGGAGAGCGAAAACATTTCCAGGCCTGTGCGAAGCAAGCTCCAGTCGGAGAGGCTCGGCTCAGCTCGGTCTTCCCCCTGTGAACCAACTCCTCACAGCCGCCGAGCGCAGCCACTGGTGAAAAGGCCTTCTCTCTGTGACGTCGCATCCACGGCTCCATCCGGGCCTCGGTGACCACTTCCGGGTTACCGCGTCATCGTCGGCCTCTTGTACCTGACGTCAGACCAATTGCAATCGAACCCCCTCTTCGCCCGTGACGTCACTGGCGTTCGCAACCAGGGGAAACACCTTTTGCTCAGTTCGCCTTGACCTACGGGATTTCCTGGTTGCTCATTACCCCTCCCATTCCCGCACTGGCCATTCAATAGTCGATAGTCAATTTGTTTGTCACATACACATAAATGTGCAGTGAAATGAAAAATTACCCGCAGTTCACCAATAAGACCAATAAAAATAAGCAATAAAAATGCAATAACACATACACTCATAAACCAACACCAAACAAAAGAAACATCCATCACAATGAGACTCCTCCAGTAACCTCCTCATTGTGATGGAAGGCCAGAATGTATTTTTCTCTTCCCCTGCCGTCTTCTCTCCGCGGTCAGGCTGGTGGAGTTGCCACATCGAGGCGGTCCTGGGCCTCCTCCACTGTCAGAGCCAATGATTTCAACCTCACTCAAATGGTTGACAAACCCACTAGAGACATGAATATACTTGACTTGTGTTTTGTCAGCCATCCCTCCTTTGTAGAAAGTTGTGAGGTGACATCAGGCATAAGCGACCACGATGCTGTTAACTGTCCAAGCCAAGGTGACAGCCAAAACAGACCACCGAGTAGGAAAATCTTCCTCTACAAAAAGGCAGATTTCTCCTATAGATGAACTCATATCAGAATTTAATGAGAAATTAACAGAAGATTATGTGGCAGCAACAGACATAAACACGCTGTGGCTAGATTTTAAGCAAGTTCTTGTCAGGGCCATGGACTGTTTTATTCCACCAACATGGCTTTCGACAAGATCGATTATGTGAAACCCAACTGGCGGGACTCATCGATGACCTAGCCAGGTCACTCGATTACAAGGGTCAGACTGACCTGATTATATTAGACTTCAGTAAAGGGCCTGTCCCAGTTAGGCGATTTTAAGGCGACTGCCGGCAACTAGGCTGTCGTCGAACGTTCGTCGGGGTGTCGGGGGCATGATCGTGAGGAGTCTTCAAAGAATCATAGCGGATCTTGGCGCGTCGCGGAAAAATTTACCTGCTAGAAATTTCTCGGCGAAAGCTGGCTTGTCGCCAGTTATCGTAGCTTATTGCGGGCGCTGTCGCATGCTGTCCCCAGGTTTGCTAGGTTGTCGCCGGTACTGAGGACGGGTGAATTTCATTGTCGACTACCAACGTCAACCAGAGACAGGTACCGGGATCAGGAGAAGATAAGGTCTGGCAGGAACTGTCAAAACCCGTTTTGACTGCTGACAAAAGTGCAGGTGCAACAGCCGGGTGTGGAATGGGGGCGGAGACCGCGATTCTGTCAAAGGTGGGTGGACACTTGAACAAACCGACAGCAAGGTCCGGCCAGTGAAATATTTAGGCATATTTTGTGATCATTTGAAGTGTCCCTTTTTAAAAAAAAGATTTTGGCATGTAGTTATCCATCTTTCATAGGAATATAGTTTGTTGTAATAAAGTTGATTTTGGTGATTTTTTAAAAAAAATTAGAGTCTGAATTTATTACTGTCTAAGTTGAGCTTATAGGACTTGATATTACAATCGTACTATAATTGGCACCTTCTTAATATCTTGAGTGGGGGTAGGGGTAAAAACTTCATTGGGGTCATCTGGTGGGCACCCTCCTTCCTTGGTGTTTTGTTGATAGACCCACGACACCTCCAGAAGGCTCAACGACACCTAGCGTCCCAGGTGCGCTCCCCTCCATTTTTACCCCTCTTGCTGGTCATTTTGCAGCCCAGTTGGAGTCCTTCGTCTTCATCCACAGCCAGCTGCTGCTTCGCTCGGCAGCCTCTGACAGCGACCTGACGGCTTGCCGGAAGGCCTGTCCTCAAACTCCCATTCCCTTCAGGAGTCTGGTTGTTGACATGGCTACAAACCCTCTACAACCAACCTCTACAGGGAGCACCTGGGTACGCCTATCATGGCATCTCATTCAAAGATTCTAGTCTCATTCATTTTGACCAATTAAATAAAACGCTGACACAGGCACTGCACTATGAGAACTCTTTTCATTCATTTATTTATTTATTCACTGAAAAACCCTTGTCGCAGATGCATTTAGAAGCACGTAATATTCCTCCCTGTAGAGGAACAGTGCTAGTGCCATTCTTGTTCACACTACACTGCGGACTTCAGGCACAACTCCACAGACTCCTATCTACAGAAGTTCTCTGGCGATTCTGCCATCGTCGGCCTCATCACGGGCGATGAGGACAGGGCGTACAGAGAACTGATCAAGGAGTTTGTGGACTGGTGCCAGCGGAACTGCCTCCGGATCAACGCAGGGAAAACCAGGGAGATGGTGGTAGATTTCCATAGGCGCAGCCAGGGAACAACTGCAGGGGGCACAACTAAGGACCTTCTACAATACGGTGGTGCTATGGAGTGGTCTGCTGGAGCAGCAGCATCTCAGCGGCGGAAGGGAGGAGACTTGACAAGCTGGTCAAGAAGGCCAGCTCTATCCTGGGTTGCCGCCTCGACTCAGTGCAGGTGGTGGGACAGAGGAGGATGATGGCAAAACTAAAATCGCTGCTGGACAATGACTCCCACCCCATGCAGGACACTGTGACTGCACTGAGTAGCTCCTTCACCCCAAGTGCATGAAGGAGAGATATAGGAGGTCCTTCCTTCCCACTGCTGTGAGACTGCACAACCAGCACTGCTCCCAGAAGACGAGTCAACAATAACAGCTAAGAACACACAGAAAACTGATGACAATTTATGTATCTTTTATTTATAATGAATGATCTCTTGCTCTCTTGCTATCCACTTTGCTGCTGTAACACTGTAAATTTCCCCGGTGTGGGACGAATAAAGGAATATATTATATTATTAAATTAAGAAAAGGCATTTGAAGATACCAGAAGATAGTTTTGTTTGACCAATTTATTCACCGTCAGGACATTTGACAGGTAGATTGGGGGCGACAGTTTGACGGTCAGGTAAGCGTGGGAATTTCACGATGTTTCTGAAGACGGTGTAATCTCTTAGCCAGTTGCTAGTTTCACAAAAAAAGTAACTTGTATCGACCTGACTCGGCATTGTCGTAGCCATTGTCGTAGGGTAAAAGAAAATTTTGGCGATCTGCTACGACATTGACAGTCGCCGGCAGTCACCTTAAAAATCGCGTAACTGGGAGAGGCCCTTAAGGCTTTTGATAAGGTTCCCCACAAGCGGCTCCTGTACAAGCTCAACCATGTAGGGATAGGCAGCAACCTCCTAAAATGGATTGAAATCTTTTTGACAAGGAGACACCGGCGAGTTCTCTTGGAGGGAAAGACGTCAATTGAAACTCCCGTGACATCAGGTGTGCCACAGGAGACTGTCATGGGTCCATTGCTCTTCCTACTGTCTATCAATGACATTCCAAATGACTCTTTGCAGATGGTGCCATAATTTATGGAGAGATTAAAACACCAGAAGACAGCTTGTCCTTACAAAAGGATCTGGATGCTCTCTGTGAGTGGGGGAAAACCTGGCAGATGTCATTCAATACAACCAAATGTCATACCATGCATGTTTCATACAAGACTAAACCACTTTTATTGGAATACAACATGGGTAGCCATACATTACTTGCTGTCGACCATCACCCATATCTAGAAGTCGAATTAAGCAAAGATTTAAGTTGGGTGATGCATATTGGACAAGTGTCTCACAAAGCAAACAGAACGCTCGGCCTTCTTAAAATAAATTTTCACACATGTAGTACATCCATCAAAGAGAACGCCTACAAGTCCTTGGTCAGTCCCAAATTGGAGTATTGTGGAGCTGTATTGGGATCCTTTCAACAACAACAACAACAAGATCACCCTGGAGAAAGTACAATGCCGAGCAGCTCACTTTGTATGTAATGACTACAAGCGCAAATCAAGTGTGAATAATATGCTGACTTCCTCGGATGGATACCCTAGAGCTCCGCAGAATCAGGCTAAGACTTATTGCAATTTACAAAGAGATTCACAAAATCATGCCATCAAACCTCCCGTCATCCCAGAGCACCAACTGCCATGCAACAAGACAAAATACATCATCAACTCGCTGAATTTCAATAAACTTTGCTACCAATATTTCCTTTACCCTAGGACGATAAGGGAATGGAATATGTTATCACCCAACACACTCCCAATGTTCAGTCATTAAAAAGGGGATTGAGCAACTAGATCTCCTCAACATGGTCAAAAAGGCCCACTTCAAAATTTAATCACTACTCTACTCACTCCGACCTGCGCAAGATAACCACTTATGAGGTGTTTGCACAGTAATCAACCAGAACCAGAGTGAGGGCTAACGCAAATTGGAGGAACATCACCTCATATTTAGCATGGGCAGCTGACAACCCAGCTGCATGAGTTTCGATTTCTCTAACTTCAAGGAACCCTTGCTTAACCTATTTTACTGATTGTATCCCTCGTTGTCACCTTCCCCATAGCTAACAATAAACCATAATCTGCTTTGATCTGTCATTTTCACACCTTACCCTTATAATATTTCTAGACTCTCTGTCCCCTGACTCTCAGTCTGTAGAAGGGTCTTGATCGGAAACATCACCCATTCCTTCTCTCCAGATATTTCCTGTCCCGCTAAGTTACTCCAGCCTTTTGTGTCTGTAGTGTATATAATAATGTATATTGAATTGAATAAATTTGAATTGAATAAATTTTATTAGCCAAGTATGTATACAAACAAGGAATTTGCCTTCTGTTTCTGTTTTCTACTGCACAACCACCAACGGCTGGGCGACCTCGTGCAGGTTTCCTTGGTGCTTTGCTTGCAAGTAACAACACGATATACAGTAAACAATTAAGAATAAAACGTTATAATTTAAACATGTGAAGAATGAAATAAAATACCAGAACAAAGGCAGGCCATATTTCACAAAGTTCAATTTAACTTTATATTTTTATTTGTTGTAAACATAAGGAAGAAGAATTAAAGACCAAATACGGAGACACAGGTTCGATCCTGACTACGGGTGCTGCACTGTAAGGAGTTTGTACGTTCTCCCCGTGACCTGCGTGGGTTTTCTCCGAGATCTTCGGTTTCCTCCCACACTCCAAAGACGTACAGGTATGTAGGCTAATTGGCTGGGTAAATGTAAAAATTGTCCCTAGTGGGTGTAGGATAGTGTTAATGTATGGCGGCACGGACTTGGAGGGCCGAAAAGGCCTGTTTCCGGCTGTATGTATATGATATGATATGATGATACATTGCTGTAACAAAAATGTACACATATTTTAGAATCGCCCAAAAATGTGTTTTGGTTATAATGTGGAGATGAGAGAACAGTGCAGAGTTAATGCACGTGTTGCAAAGTAAGAATGCTGTTGCAATGAAAGAGGTTTTTGATGTACAAGTTCATGTGCATTCTAAGGGTTCAAGCGAAGATTGAAATAATTATCTGTTTTTTCCTGATTTAATTAAATGTAAAAATGTAAATGTAAAAAACCTTTATTGTCACTACACAAAGTACAGCGAAATTAAAGCAGTCCAGATGATGCAATCACACGCTCATTGGAGCAGACGGTACAAAGGATAAACCTTTATCCATAACAAGCTAAACCTAATCTACTGAATTAAACAAACTGACCTCTAATACAATATAGACAAAACAATTACAATACGGTCAAGGCAGTGTACAGTGCAATCAAGACAGCAAGTTATTGCACAGCAATGAGAGCTGACATATTGCAAATGCATCGGTAGTGCTGTTTTAAAAAAAAAAAAAAGAAATAATGTAATTAAATATAAGGTGCAGTCGGGTGTAACATGTAATAAGTTTAGCAAATGTTAAGCAATTTAAGTGCAGTAGGATGTAAACATGTATTAAATTGAGGCTTATGTTTTCTGACAAGTAACTGACAGTGTTCCGATCAGTTCCGTTCCTTCCATTCAGTTTTATGTGAGTGTCTGGCAGTGTTCAGCTCATGTATGACGTTGGGGTAGAAGCTGTTCTTGAGTCTATTAGTCAGTGATGTAATGGACCTGAACTGTCTACCAGACGGCAGCAGTTGGAGCAGCTGATGACCAGGGTGGGAAGGATCCCTCAGGATGTTGGCTGCTCTGCTGAGGCAGCGGACGGAGTAAAGTTCCTCTAGAGAGGGCAGTGGGCAACCAATGATTTTCTTTGCAGAGTTGATGACCCTCTGAAGGGCTTTCTTGTCTGCCTCTGAGCTGCTGGTGTACCACATAGAAATACAGTACGTCAGCACACTCTCGATGGTGCAACGGTAGAAAGTCACTAGCAGCTGCTCTTGCAGGTTGTTCTTCCTGAGGATCCTCAGAAAGTAGAGCCGCTGCTGTGCCTTTTTGACTGCCGCTATGGTGTTTGTGGTCCAGGAGAGATCCTCAGCAATATGTGTGCCCAGGAACTTGAAGGCAGGGACCCTTTCCACACAAACCCCGCTGATATGCAGTGGTGTGTAGCCCGTATTGTGTCTTCGGAAGTCTATTATGAGTTCTTTTGTCTTGGAAGGATTCAGAGCCAGATTGTTTTCCGCACACCATCCTATCAGTTTTGGGACTTCATCTCTGTAGGCTGTCTCGTCATTTCCTGAGACGAGTCCAACCACCGTCGTGTCTTCCGCAAACTTGATGATGGTGTTGGTTGGATGAGTGGGGGTGCAGTCATGGGTGTAAAGGGCGTAGAGAAGGGGGCTCAACACGCATCCTTGTGGGCAGCCGATGCTGATTGTGAGAGTGGAGGATGTGTGAGGGCCTAATCTGACCATCTGGGGCCGATTGGTCAGGAAGTCCTTAATCCAGTTACAGATAGATTGGGAAAGTCCTAAATCAGTTAGTTTAGAATCCAGTCTGTCCGTGATGACCGTGTTAAATGCTGAACTACAATCTATGAAGAGCATCCTCACGTAACTGCCCTGCCGCTCAAGATGGGTCAGTGCGGTGTGTAGGGCAGTAGTAATGGCGTCCTCTGTAGACCTGTTTGATCTGTAAGCGAATCGGTGTGGGTCGATAGTGGCTGAGAGGCTGGCTTTGATGTGCTGCTGGACCAGCTTCTCAAAGCACTTCATAATGACCGGGGTTAGTGCAACAGGATGGTAGTCGTTGAGATCACGGATGACTGGTTTCTTTGGCAGTGGGATTATTATTGCGGATTTCAGGCAGGATGGGATGATGGCTTTGGACAGGGACAGGTTGAAGATCTTCGTGAAGACCACTGAGAGCTGGTCTGCACATTCTTTCAATACCCTTCCCTTCACTCCATCCGGGCCTGCAGCCTTCCTTGTGTTGACAGCCCTGAGCACACGCCTCACCTCATGCTCCTGTACCGTGAGTGTGTGGCTGTTGAAGGCAGGTGTAGATGGTGTAACTAACTTTGCCGCTCTCACCTCAAAACGGGCAAAGAAGCCATTAAGTTCCTCTGCCAACGAGGCGTTTGCATCAGCGATCTTGTAGTTGCTGGTTTTGTAATTTGTGAGGTGCTGGATTCCCTGCCAAAGTCGTCGTGGGTCCTTGTGGGTGAAGTGGTCCTCAATCTCCTTTATGTGATTTTCTTTTACTCTTTTGATGGCTCTCTTAAGGTTGGCTCTAGCCACGCTGTAGAGGGCTTTGTCCTTGGACCTAAAGGCAGCATTACGATCCTTTAAGAGAGTTCTGACCTCCTTTGTCATCCAGGACTTCTGGTTTGAGTGCACCCGGGTGCATTTGTCGACAGTGACAATGTCAACACAGTTCTTAATGTAACAGAGTACTGTTGATGTGTACTCCTCCAAATCCTGGTCCTCAAAAATGTCCCAATTAGTCCTTTCAAAGCAATCCTGAAGCTGCGAGGATGCTCCTTCAGGCCACATTTTAACAATTTTGATGGCAGGGGGGGGGCTTTCCTTCTTAGGGGGGTGTATGCTGGGGTTAGGAGTATGGATAGGTGGTCTGATTGTCCCAAGTGAGGTATTGATGTTGTCCTGTAGCCACTCTTGATGTTTGAATAGGCTTTGTTCTGTAATTTGTGGAAGTCAATAACATACATTACTAGCCAGTGGTTATAAGTAGAAGCCATTGTGTTGCTATAAAAATATTACCATTGGTATTTCAGTATTCTGAGGGGATTTAGTTAATTGCAATCAAAGTTTATTGAATTCCAGAACACAATGATTCTTAATCCACATAAGTTTCACAGGACACATTTTGAATCATATGTATAATAACTGGTCTGCTATTGACTTTGAGAACTATATTTACAAATTTACTAATTTCAAATATACATGTCCAAACTGAACTTCAGAGGGAGCAATTTATATTGTATGCAGAAAACTGCTATCTCACAAGATATTATGTTGTTTATTCTTCCAAATATCATAGGTCTTCATTCGTTTCAACCCTGAAGTCAGTCTTCGCACCAGAGGACAAACCACCCCATGTAATTAGTGAACTTTTCAAAGAGCTCAATGAAATTGACTTCTTATACATTCAGTCACTCAGGAAGTATTTCAATCATATATCCAAGAAATAGAAAGGGAAAATAGTTCTGTCACAAAAGTGTTGAAAAGCCGGAATTTGGTACATAGCTTGATTTTCTGTGCATACTTTTGCTTATGAATGCAGGGCCCAGAACTTCAAGCTGCTGATAGGAGCCACTGGCATGAAAACATAAGCAGAAGTTTGATGATGACAGCAATGTATTCTTTGTAGAAGTAGAATGTCTGCACAGCATGTGCATCAATTATCTAGAGAGGTGATAGCATTCATGGAAGTCCTCCTAAGTTCCATGTGGATTGCCTTTGTAAGATATGAAGTTGAAATGATGCAAAACCTCGTGTCAAATATCTGACAGAGAAAGAGAAGCAAATTGGAGAAGTAAAGTAGAATAGTACCAGCTCAGGAATTCAAAATATTTAGAAGAGGTTGCATGAATGATGATGGGTACAGTAATCTGCATGGAAACCAAAAATAAGTCAAATATTTTGAGGTACAAAAATATAGAATTTTACTCACTCTGTTAAACTTTGTCCATTTCTTATTTGTTAATCACATGCATATGTGGACAGAGTTTCTTTTCAGTGATACAGTCCAGTGGTCAGAGGACAGAACGACTTGACCATGAAAATCAACATAATGTACTAACGAAGAAGCTTAATGTGCTGATAACTGCATGCTGTCATGAATCCATTTTGACTCATCCTATCGTTACATTCCTGTTCTACACATCCTTCCCCCACCCTCTTTGCAATTTAAAACTAATGTTTTCCCATTTTCCCAGCTAATGAAGGGTTTTTGACCAAAATATGAACTTTTTCCACAGTTGTTGCCCTGATCTCTTGACTTGTTTCCAGTATTTTTGTTTCTGATATCCAGTATCCACAATTTGTTCAGAGGCGATGCTACTCCTGAAGCATGCACCATCTTGCATGGAACATAGGAGGTATTAGAATCATACAGTCATTAGAGTCAACTGACCCTCAGCCCCACGCATCCCTGCCGACCAAGATGTCCCATCAAAGCTAGTCCCATTTGCCCGAATTAGGTCCATCTCGCTCTAAACCTAATCTCAATGTACCTGTCCAATGATCTTTTAAATGTTGTTAGTGTACCTGTCACACCTACCACCTCTGGCAGCCAATTTCATATGCCAAGCACCTTCTGAGTGAAAAGGTTGCCCCTCAGGAACTGGTTGAGCACATGTTTGCCAATTCAATCATTGCCCAATGGGTGACCAGTATGTATGGGTGACCCAAAATGTCACCTATCCATGCCCTTCCATCAACTATTGTATTGTGGTGAGTCCAAAACGAGCGTTATTATCCAAAGGTCTTTATTCATAGCAAAAACCGTAACAAGCTGCGCACTTACTTTGGACACCACTACTTAACTGCTTACATAATCTAATCTAATCTCTTGAGTTTGGCACCAGACACAACTATACCTCGCGCTCCCGCATCCCGTGACTCGTTAGCCCAACCGAGGGTTCGAGACCCCCCCGCTAATCCGTATGTCCCTACATGACCCCCCCCCAGAACCCTCGAAACCATACCTCACGGGTGCCCGGACCTCCCTCCCGGAACGCGTACGGAGGGGGGAAACTGATACCTCCAATGTGACGGGAGGCGGGGAGGCCGCCGCCGCCGATGGAGGGGCCACGGAAGCAGAGGGCGTAGGCGACGGAGAGCGCTTGATCGGGAACGGGGGCCCGGGCCCAACCATAGGCGGCGGGGGGCTGAGAGGTGGCAAACAAGGCGCCGCTGGCGGCACCAGGGGGGCAGCCATTGGCCGGCCCCTGCGCGGCGGCTGGGCCACCGACACAGGGAGGTCCTGGTCCAAATGGGCCGGCTTGAGCCGGGATACTGAAACGAGCTCCTGGCGATTACCCACCTGTAAGGTAAAAGTGACAGCCCCTCTCTTAAGTACCTGAAACGGGCTCTGATAAACCGGCTGAAGAGGGGGGCAGTGGGAATCTTTCCGCAGGAACATGAAATCACAGTCCCGCAAGTCCGACGGGACGTGGACCGCCGTGCTTCCGTGCCAGGAAGTCGGGACTAGAGCCAGTGAACCCACCCGTGCCCGGAGGGAACCCAACACCGACATAACGGGCGGCAGCAAGGCGAGGGTGGAAGGGAGAATGTCACCCGGCACCCGCAGGGGCGAACCGTAGATGAGCTCGGCCGAGGACGTGCCTAGCTCGGCCTTTGGGGCCGTACGAATGCCGAGGAGGACCCAAGGCAGCTGGTCAGCCCAATCGTGGCCGGTCAGTCGGGCACAGAGGGACGCCTTCAGCTGCCGATGGAAGCGCTCAACCATCCCATTGGATTGGGGATGGTAGGCGGTGGTCTGCTGTAAACGAGACCCATACAACTGTGCCAGCGCGGCCCAGAGGGAGGAGGTGAATTGGGCTCCCCGATCTGTGGTGATGATAGCCGGTACGCCGAAACGGGCCACCCAATGCAACGCCAGGGCCCGTGCACAGGAGGCCGCTGAGGTGTCCGACAATAGGAGCGCCTCCGGCCAACGTGTAAACTGATCCACCACCGTCAGGAGATGAGTATAACCCCTGGAATTTCTGCACCTTCGGGCGTCACTGCCCCACCGCCGATGGAAGAAACACCAGCCGCTTTTATTCTGCCGTGCTGGTTGTGCCCGCGACCAATAAACATGTTCTGCAGCCCCTTCTTGCCTGGCAGACTGCGAAATAGCGGCCGAGCCGTCGCTCTCCCGGCCGCTCCCCCGACTGTCGCTGGGCCTCGAGACACGATTGACCGAGTCGTCCCGGGTGTTCCGCTCCCTGACGAGCACGTCGGCTTTCTCGGCGAAAGTTCCCGGGTCGTCAAACGAGACGTCGGCCAACACCAGCCTGACGTCCTGGGGTAGCTTCTCTCGAAATGCCGCTTCGAAAACCATGCACGGCTGATGGTCGCCCACCAAGGTCAGCATTTCCGTCATCAACTCGGACGGCAGCCGCTGCCCCAACGCTGGTATATGGAGCAGCTTCAGAGCCCGCTGGTTCTGGCTCCAGCCGAATTTCTTCAGTAGGAGCCTCTTGAGCCCCACGTACTGCTCCGTTTGGGGTGGACTGGTCAGATATTGACTGACCCTCACAGCCACCTCCGCCTGCAGACAGCTCACCAGGTGGTGGTACTTCTCCTGTTCGCTCGCCACCTTTTTTATATGGAACTGCGACTCCGCCTGTACAAACCACAGGTGCGGCTGATGGGCCCAGAACGGCGGTAGGTGAACCTCGCCCGCGCTCGCTCCCACTTGCGACATTCTGCGTGTTCTTACGTTCGGGTCACCAATGTAGTGAGTCCAAAACGAGCGTTATTATCCAAAGGTCTTTATTCATAGCAAAAACCGTAACAAGCTGCGCACTTACTTTGGACACCACTACTTAACTGCTTACATAATCTAATCTAATCTCTTGAGTTTGGCGCCAGACACAACTATACCTCGCGCTCCCGCATCCCGTGACTCGTTAGCCCAACCGAGGGTTCGAGACCCCCCCGCTAATCCGTATGTCCCTACAGTATCATTACCAAACATGGAATGTTGCTTCAGACAACGATAAACATATTGGGCTCTAGGCATGCCGTTTGCCTTCTCAGTTACTTGTCGGATCTGTGTAATGGCAACTTTTGGACTTTTCCAGTGACTTCTTTTCCAATTGCCGTTACTACACAGGGAGTAGGAGTGATCTTACGCAGACCCAATAGAACATAACTTCCAGTCGTTATTTCCAGTTTAATTGGTTGTTTATTGAAGTAGTTGTACAAACAAGGAGCTGAACATACCAGGCTTTCGTTATTCTGCATACAAGTTGTAGCTGGTTGCTCAGTCCCAGGTCTGGTCCCAGGTCTCAGGTCTGTTCCCCGGTCTGGTGAGAACTGTATGCTCTCCCTCCCTGTGTCTGCTACTCCCTGTCCCTTATGCCCATATATATACACCACCCTGTGCATCTAATGACCGCCCCCAAAATAATACCGCAAGATATATCTAGACAAAATAATATAATATGCCAACAGTAGCTAGCCTAAACATAAATGGCTCCTACAATCTGCCTTCTAACTGTGATTTATGCACTGAAATACCTAGACTCCTGAACTTCACTCATTTACAACCTCTGTAGCAACCATAGGGATTGGTCCTGAGAGTCGAACCCTCGGATTGGTCAGCTAGGTCAGGTGGTGGTTTTGGCGCCCAAAACCAGTCAGTGGGAAGAGAACTTCGAAGCAAACAGTTTGATTTAATGGTTGTCTGTAAATTCGTTTGTTATACTTTGTAATCGAATATTGCTGCCGCAATAAACTTCTTTAACAAAGAACAAGCCTCCAGACTCGCCATATTGGTGACCCCGACGTGATCTAGCCGATCATCTACCATGGAGGAACAAGACGCTCCTCCTGCGGCTCCAATGCCCGGCGTACCGCAGCTAAGCGCGGTCAGCGTTCATCTTCCTCCATTTTGGGCACATCAACCCCACCTTTGGTTTGCCCATGCGGAAGCCCAGTTCCACCTAAGAAACATCTCGGTGGATGAGACGAAGTATTATTACCTGGTCAGTGCCCTACCCCCTGAGACGTCCGCGCGGGTGATGCAGTTCATTACCTCCCCTCCGGCAGACGGCAAGTACGAGGCACTGAAGGTACTCATGCTTCGATCCTTCGGATTCAGTAGGCATGATCGAGCTGAGAGGCTTATGCACCTACCGGATCTCGGAGATCGGCTGCCGTCCGCCCTCATGGCTGAAATGTTGGCGCTGGCAGGTGAGCACAAGGATTGCCTCATGTTCGAGCAGGTATTTCGAGAGCAACTGCCAGAAGATGTTAGGCTTATGCTCACGGATTGTTTTTTTAAGGACCCCGTGGCTTACACGGAGAAAGCCGATGCGCTTATGGCGTCCAAATCGAAGAAACATAGTTCGATCAACAGGGTCTCGGCTCCATCAGGCAGCCTGCAACGGCACCAAGATGGTGCCGCGACTCCCGCCATTTCTCCAAAACCCCGCCAAAAAGATCCGCACAAGCGCGGCTGGTGTTATTATCATCTGAGATGGGGTGGAGAAGCCCGCAACTACCACTCGCCTTGCAACCTCTCGGGAAATGCCTCGGCCGATCGTACATAGACGCGGTTGCGATTGGCCAGAACCGACGCCTCTACGTCTGAGATCGATTCACGGACACAGAATTCTTGGTCGACACAGGAGCCATAGTCAGCATCGTACCGCCGACCGACCTTGAAGCCCGATCGGGTAAGAAAGGGCCTACCCTCATCGCAGTTAACGGTAGCCCCATCCGCACGTATGGTACACGGGCAATGTCTCTGTCCTTAGGCACCCGCATGTACGAATGGTGTTTATCGTCGCAGAAGTCGGTCAAGCGATCCTGGGCGCAGATTTCCTCTGGGCCTTTTCACTAGTTCCCGATGTCCGAGGTAAAGGCCTTCGACCATCCGCTAGCAGCGATGAGCCCGCTGCTCCACCGCCGGCCACCCCGCCCAGCCCGACTGTCCAGGCCGTCGTCGCGGCCTCCGACCCGTATGCTGCGGTCCTGGCTGAGTTTCCGGAGCTGCTCGTTCAGTGTTTCGACGCCCCTTCTGCAAGGCACGGCGTTGTCCATCACATTCCCACCGAGGGGCCCCCTGTTTTCGCGCGGGCCCGGAGGTTGCCGCTGGACAAACTCAAGGTGGCGCGGGAAGAATTTCAGAAGTTGGAACAAATGGGCATTGTCCGTCGGTCCAACAGCCCGTGGGCCTCTCCGTTGCATATGGTCTCCAAAGCATCTGGGGGGTGGAGGCCATGTGGAGATTACCGGCGCCTTAACGCCGTCACCACGGCGGACCGCTATCCCATACCGCACATTCAGGATTTCTCGTCCGGGCTGGAAGGTGCCGTAGTTTTCTCCAAAATTGATTTGGTGCGGGGCTACCACCAGATTCCTGTGCATCCGGGAGACATACCAAAGACTGCCACGATCACTCCGTTCGGGTTGTTCGAATGGTTGGTTATGCCTTTCGGTTTGAAAAACGCGGCACAGGCGTTCCAGCGGCTTATGGACCGTGTGGGTCGAGATTTGTCTTTTATTTGGACGATATCCTGGTCGCCAGTCGCTCGGTGCGAGAACACCTAGTCCATTTGCGGACGGTGTTCATGCGGCTTCAAGACCACGGGCTCATCATACACCCCTCCAAGTGTCAATTTGGCCTCCCCTCTATTGATTTCTTAGGACACTGGATCACCTCAGCCGGCGCCACTCCGTTGCCTGACAAGGTGGAGGCGGTTCGTGCCTTCCCGCGGTCCACCACAGTAAAGGGGTTGCAGGAGTTGGTGGGTATGGTGAATTTCTATCACAGGTTCATGCCGGCAGCGGCACGGGTCATGCGTCCACTCTTCCAGTGTCTCACAGGCAAACCTGTGGAGTTGGAGTGGTCTGCGGCCGCTGAGACGGCCTTTGAGGCAGCTAAAGTGGCTCTGGCAGACGCCACCATGCTGGTCCACCCGAGCGCCTCCGCCCCCACGGCCCTGACGGTCGATGCGTCGGACGTGGCGGTGGGAGGGGTTTTGGAACAGCATGTAGATGGCAGTTGGCAGCCCTTGGCGTTTTTCAGCCGACAGCTTAACACGGCTGAGCTGAAGTATAGCGCCTTTGACCGAGAGCTTCTGACTCTCTATTTAGTTGTCCGCCACTTTAGGTATTTTTTAGAAGGCCGCCCATTTGTGGCCATTACGGACCACAAACCTTTGACTTTTGCTTTTTCGAAAGTGTCCGACCCATGGTCGGCCCGCCAGCAGCGGCACCTGACTGCCATCTCAGAGTTTACTACCGATGTTCGCCATGTCGCGGGTAAGCTGAATGCCGTTGCTGACGCCATTTCCCCAATTTCAGCGGTGGAATGCGAGGTGGATTTCCAGGAGCTTGGGGAGGCACAGCGCCTGGCTGACATTGCCTCAGCATACCAGTCCACCACTTCGGGGTTGAAGCTGGCCCAAGTGGCTTGCGGGCCTGCGGGTACAAAAGTCTGGTGTGATGTTTCCCTTCCCCGCCCTAGGCCGGTGGTGCCGGCCACCCTTCAGCGCCGGGTGTTTGATGCCATTCATGGGCTGGCGCACCCGTCCATCCGCTCCACCTCTGCCTTAGTAGCCGATAGGTTTGTGTGGCATGGCCTGCGGAAGCAGGTAGCCGCTTGGGCCCGTTCCTGTGTTCCCTGCCAGACCGCTAAAGTTCACAGGCATGTCCAACCTCCGGTACAGGAGTTTGAGGTCCCTGCGGTCCGTTTTTTCCATATTCACGTTGATTTAGTTGGACCCTTGCCTTCCTCCAGGGGCTACACTCACCTACTCACGGTGGTTGACCGATTTACCCGTTGGCCGGAGGCTTTCCCGTTGTCTGACACCTCCGCCGCCTCTTGTGCACGGGTCCTGGCCCTCCATTGGGTGGCCCGCTTCGGTGTGCCGTCCATTATTACCACCGACCGGGAGCCCCAGTTCACCTCTACCCTTTGGGCTACGTTAGCGGAGCTGTACGGTTCCCGGTTGCAGCAGACCTCGGCGTACCACCCGCAGGCTAATGGGCTCGTGGAAAGGTTTCATCGGCAGCTTAAGGCGGCCCTCAGTGCGCGGCTGGACGGCCCTGACTGGGTAGACCAGCTCCCCTGGGTCCTTTTGGGCATCCGTACGGCTCCTAAGCAGGACCTAGGAACTTCGTCCGCGGAACTGGTATATGGCTCGCCACTCAGAGTGCCCGGGGATTTCCTTCCGGAGTCCTCTGGTCAGCAGCCCTCGGTTCCGTTGGTTTTAGCATCCCTCCGGGCGCGAGTGGGTTCCCTTACTCCGATTCCTACTTCACGTCACGGGTGTTCCATAGTGCATGAACCGCCTGCCTTGAAGGACTGTGAATTTGTGTTTCTGCCTACGCCCATCGTTCCCCGTTGCAGAGGGTCTATGAAGGACCGTTCCGCGTATTGCGTAAAGGGACGGTCACCTTCATCTTAGATGTTGGGGGCAGGAGTGAGCTCGTCTCCGTGTCCAGGCTCAAACCTGCACACTTGGTTCAGGACCGCCCTGTCCTGGTCGGTCAGCCGCCTCGGCGGGGCCGCCCTCCTGCAATTCCACCTGACCCGGGACCCTCTGCTCCTGTGGTGCCTGCAGCCCCTCTCCTTACTCGTTCTGGTCGCGAAATCCGGCTCCCTGCTAGATTCCGTACCTCGGGTTCTGGAGGGGGGTCATGTAGCGACCATAGGGATTGGTCCTGAGAGTCGAACTCTCGGATTGGTCAGCTAGGTCAGGTGGTGGTTTTGGCGCCCAAAACCAGTCAGTGGGAAGAGAACTTCAAAGCGAACAGTTTGATTTAATGGTTGTCTGTAAATTCGTTTGTTATACTTTGTAATCGAATATTGCTGCCGCAATAAACTTCTTTAACAAAGAACAAGCCTCCAGACTCGCCATACCTCACTCCATTTAGGTAATAATTTGCTGTTTGATTCTTGCCAAAGTGCATGACCTAACACTTTGTCACACTTCATTTGCTGGATTTTCACCTGACTACTATTCTATATCCCCTAGTAGAATTACGATCGCTTCATCACAATATGCTCTTCCACCTGTAGAAACAAGCAACTGCAGATGCTGGTTAATGTATAAAAGGACACAAAGTGCTGGAGTAACTCAAGCAGCATCTCCGGAGAACATGGATAGGTGACGATTCTGATTGAGATCCTTCTCTAAACCAGGTCTGAATCTGAAACATTATCTATCCATGCCCTTCCACCAATATTAGCAAATATGGAATGTTCTTGTATAATTAGCAATAATGGAACATGCGTTTGGCCTATATCCCTGTAAATGTTTCCTATCTGTGTACCTGTCCACGTGTCTTTTAAATGCCGTTATAGAACCTGCCTCAGCTACCTGTTCTGGCATCACGTTCCATATATCGACCACCCCCTGAAAAAATTTCCCCTCAGATTCCTATTAAATCTTTCCACTCTCATATTAAACCTATGTCCTCTGGTTCCAAATTTCCCAACCTTGGGTTGAAGACTGTGTATTCGCCCTGCCTATTCCTCCACTAGTTATATCCCAATATCATAAAAAGGACCAATTTATTCCAAATCTTTGTGTAAGAAGGCACTGCAGATGCTGGTTTACACCGAAGATAGGGACAAAATGTTGAGGTAACTCAGCGGGACAGACTGCATCTCTGGATAGAAGGAATGGGTGATGTTTCAGGTCTAGACCCTTTTTCAGACTAAGACTCATGGGAGAGAGAGACAGAGAGATATGGAAGGGTAAGGTGTGAAAACGAGATATCAAAGAGGACGTAGCTCAAAGAAAATATAGAATAGATCATTGTTAGCTTGGGGAAGGTAACGACGAAGCATAGAAAGATTACATTTTAATCAGGACAGTCAGACTGGTCGGAGAACTAGGACGGAGGAGGGATGGAGAGAGAGAGGGAAAGCAAGAGTTACTTGAAGTTATAGAAGCCAATATTCATACCGCTGGGTTGTAAGCTGCCCAAGCGAAATATGAGGTGCTGCTCCTCCAATTTACATTGGGCCTCATTTTGACAGTGGAGGATGCCCAAGACAGAAAGGTCTGTCAGTATGGGAATGGGAGGAGGAGTTAAAGTGTTTGGCAACCAGGAGATCATGTAGGTTTAGGCGGACTGAGCCAGTATAAACCAGCACCTGCCTTCCTTTCAACACAATTAAATACTCTTAACTCTTTAGATTTGACAATATACTTGACGGAAGCAATGTTTCAGAGGCATTTCGACAGATAAATGGGAACAGATGGATAAGGACCATGTCCAAGCAGATGAGATTAGTTTCATTTGGTATCATTGTCTGTACAGACATGGTGGACTAAGGACCTGTTCCTGGGTTGTACTTTTCTATGTTTCTAAGGGGTGTGTGGTACGCAATATTTCCCATTTTAATTCTTTTCTCCTTTGAATCTTCCTTAAATTTTCCTTGTGTGAGCTCTTCCTTTTCATATTTAGTTATATATTTTATTTGTTTGTGATTACCCCAAATAACTTTTAATTCGGGCACTACACAGTTTTTAATGTGAAAATTAAGTATATAAAACAAGCTTAATAAAGCGGATGATTCCTTCTGAAGATTTATTACCAGTGCAAATTCAGTTAAATAAATCACCTTGTTCTATGTTGTTATCACAAAATGCTGGAGTAACTCAGCAGGTCAGGCAGCATCTAGGAGAGAGGGAATGGGTGACGTTTCGGGTCGAGACCCTTCTTCAGACTGATGTCAGGGGGCGGGACAAAGAAAGAATATAGGTGGAGACAGGAAGACAGTGGGAGAACTGGGAAGGGAAGAGAGGGACAGAGGAACTATCTAAAGTTAGAGAAGTCAATGTTCATACGGCTGGGCTGTAAGCTGCCCAAGCAAAATATGAGGTGCTGCTCCTCCAATTTCCAGTGGGCCTCACTATGGCACTGGAGGAGGCCCATGACAGAAAGGTCAGACTGGGAGTGGGAGGGGGAGTTGAAGTGTTCAGCCACCGGGAGATCAGGTTGGTTAAGGCGGACTGAGTGAAGGTGTTGAGCGAAACGATCGCCGAGCCTGCGTTTGGTCTCGCCGATGTAGAGAAGTTGACATCTGGAACAGCTAATACAATAGATGAGGTTGGAGGAGGTGCAGGTGCACCTCTGTCTCACCTGGAAAGGCTGTTTGGGTCCTTGGATGGAGTCGAGGGGGGAGCTAAAGGGACAGGTGTTGCATCTCCTGCGGTTGCAGGGGAAAGTGCCTGGGGAGGGGGTGGTTTGGGTAGGAAGGGACGAGTGGACCAGGGAGTTACGGAGAGAACGGTCTCTGCGGAACGCAGAAAGGGGAGGAGATGGGAAGATGTGGCCAGTAGTGGGATCCTGTTGGAGGTGACGGAAATGTTGGAGGATGATTTGTTGGATATGCTGGCTGATGGGGTGGAAGGTGAGGACAAGGGGGATTCTGTCCTTGATACGATTGGGGGGAGGGGGGGCAAGAGCGGAGCTGCGGGATATAGAGGAGGCCCTAGTGAGAGCCTCATTCATAATGGAAGAGCGGAAGCCCCGTTCCCTGACGAATGAGGACATCTCTGATGCCCTAGTGTGAATCACCTCATCCTGGGCGCAGATGCGGCGTAGACGGAGGAATTGGGAGTAGGGGATAGACTTCTTGCAGGAGACACGGTGGGAAGAAGTCCAGATAGCTGTGGGAGTCGTGGGTTTGTAGTAGATGTCAGTCACTAGTCTGTCTCCTATGATGAAGATGGTGAGATCCAGAAACGGTAGGGAGATGTCGGAGATGGTCCAAGTATATTTAAGAGCAGGATGGAACTTGGTGGTGAAATTTATGAAGTCAGTGAGTTCTGCATGGGTACAAGAGGTAGCACCAATACAGTCGTCAATGTAGCGGAAGTAGTGTTCGGGGATGGGGCCGGTGTATGTCTGGAACAGGGATTGTTCGACGTACCCGACAAAGAGGCAGGCATAGCTAGGGCCTATGTGAGTGCCCATAGTTATGCCTCTGGTTTGGAGGAAGTGGGAGGAGTCAAATACGTTGTTAACGGTGTGAACCAGCTCTGCTAGGCGGAGGAGAGTGTTAGTAGATGGAGATTGGCTTGTTCTACAGTTGAGGAAGAAACGGAGGGCTTCAAGACCAGATAGAGAGCTAGATAGAGCTCTAAAGGACAGCAGAGTCAGGGGTTATGGGGAGAAGGCAGGAATGGGGTACTGATTGAGAATGATCAGCCATGATCACATTGAATGGTGGTGCTGGCTCAAAGGGCCGAATGGCCTACTCCTGCACCTATTGTCTATTGTGGGGGCTGGAGGTGTAGAGTGACTGGACATCCATGGTAAAGATGAGGGAGTGGGGACCTGGAAACCGGAAGTTATTGAGGAGACGGAGAGCATATGAGGTGTCTTGGACATAGGTGGGGAGGAATTTGACCAGGGGGAGATAGGATGGTCGAGGTAGGTGAAAATAAGTTCGGTGGGACATGAACAATGGAAGAAGGGAGAGGGGACAGAAACAATGGGTCAGCCAGGACAGTTCTGTTTCCATGTTGTAATTTCTGTGGTCTTATTTTTATGTTTTCTCTGTTGTCCTGCAGCGGGCCGCCTGGACGTCGGAAGCCCACAGGCCCCTGGGTGGGGGCCGACATCGGGAGCTCCGGCAGCGGCAGCGACAGCGTCTTTGCCGGCCCCGAATCGCGGGGCTTGGGTCGGCCCGCCACGGACCTTTCACAGTCCGGCGCGGCCTGAAATAGGCCGCGCGATTTTCTCGGCCCGGCGGGGGCTTCAATATCAGGAGCCCCGACCGCCCCGATGTGGCAACTTCAACAGCCTGACCACGGGAGAAGACGGCAGGGGAAGAGAAAAGACATTCTGGCCTTCCATCACAGTGAGGAGGTGACTGGAGGAGACTCACTGTGATGGATGTTTCTTTTGTTTGGTGTTGGTTTATGATTGTATGTGTTATTGCATTTTTATTGATTATTCTTATTGGTCTTATTGTTGAACTGCGGGTAATTTTTCATTTCACTGCACATTTATGTGTATGTGACAAATAAATGACTATTGACATTTTTTTTCTTCATGTAAACCAAGGCCAAAACTACAAGCCATATATTGGGCATGCACATCCCCCCCCCCAAATGGATTTGTTGGGCCCAAACCTCGCCTGGATTGGTGCAGCACCCTGTCCACTCCCCCTCCCTCCCTCCTCCCCTCCCCCTCCCCTCCTTTTAAACTTTAAAATGTGAATAACTTTAAAAATATAACACTGATTTCAATAAAACTACTTGCATTATCACTAAACTGACAATGGTGAGTAAGGTGGGCCTAAAATTGTCGCACTATCGTGTACCGTTTTGGCTGAAGTTCAGTCAGAAACAAGATAATAAACGAGAGTTTTAGTATATAGATTAGCCACCAACTATTTGTAGGCTTTTTGGCACAATTTTCTCCCACACATATCAAAATCCTAAAACTTGATGTAATAACACATGGACCGAATGGAAAAATTATAATCCAACATATACAAAAATATTCATTGCATGGTTCAAATATATTGAATAGTCCCTATTTGGTGTGATTTACTTATTTTCTGATATTGAATCTAGACTGTTTACCCATTACACAAGATCAAAGTTATGTGTACACAAGTGAAGGACATTTTTATTTGGAGGTGAAAAGGTTTGGTGCATGTTTTCAAATCATTTGATTGCAAATAAAGATTAATTGTCCGTTCTAAAGGGGGGGGTGCATATATTTTATAATTTCCACAGCTTTAAACAAAGATTGGCATTTATATGGTTTATATTGGTCAAGGTAAAACTTGGCATTCAGTCACGTCATGATGAAACACGACAACCTTTTTATGTACAGAAACAGCAATGGTATAGAAAAATGTCCAATCTTTTTTTGTGACAATGGTTAAAGTTTAATTAAAAAAACAATCTACTGGTGGAACTCAGCTGGTCATACATTATCTGTGGGGGGAAATGGGCAGTCAACCTTTTGGGTAGAAACAATTCCTTTGGTCCTAAAAGAGTGGAGGAAGGAGAATCAGTGTAAAAGCCATGCGGTGAGGCCACATTTAGAGCATTGTGTTCAGCTTTGGTCACCAGGTTATAGTAAAAATGTTGTCAATCTGTAAAGGGTGCAGAGATTTACAAGGATGTTGCTAGGACTCGAGGGCCTGAGGTATAGGGAGAGGTTGAGCAGGCTAGGACTTTATTCCTTGGAATGCAGGAGGATGTGGGATGATCTTATAGAGGTGTACAAAATTCTGAGAGGAATAGTTTGGGTAAATGTTCAGTCTTTTGCTCAGAGTCGGGGAATCGAGAACCAGAGGACATATGTTTAAAGTGAGTGGGGAAAGATTTAATAGGCACCTGAAAGGTATCTTTTTCCCCCACAAAGGGTGGTGGGTATATGGAACGAGCTGCAGGAGGAGATAGTTGAGGCAGATACTTTAATGATATTTAAGAGACAATTGGACAGTTACATGGATAGGACAGATTTAGAGAGTTTTAGGCTGCCTGAGCCAGAGTTACTCCAGCAGTTTATGTTTGCTGTGAGGTTAGGTTCTATCTTGCTGGAGATGGTCAATGTCTGGCATGTTTATGCTAATATTACCTGCCAGTTATCCATGCATGAATGTTGTTTAGATATTACTGCATTACTTCTTTTGCAGAGGAATCATAAATGGAATGAACAATGGACTATCATCAATCCACATCCCCACCTCTGACTTTATGATGGAAAAATAATCCAACTACAATTTTTGATGCAATTAAATATAATCTAAATAGACTTGCAAGTTAGCAGATGAACTATAAACTTTAACAATTACGCAATATTTAACACAGTATGCAGATAAGAACCAAGCATCAACGTAATCTAAGTGCTAAGGATAAACATAATCTGTGAAGAGTTAACATTTCAGATCAATAACCTGAAGAGCAAAATTTGTTTATCTCTCTACAGATGCTATCTAATCTATTGAACTTTTCCCGAATCTTCAGATTCCAGTTCAGAATGTTCATGCTGGTGAGAGCCTTTCATCGAGTGGAAAAGGGAGGGAAGATCAAACACCAATATGGATTATTTTTAATTGGCAAAAGATCTACCACGGACAAATAAAAAAATTACTCTCAGTTGTCGGGATCTAGGACCCTCACCAAGTCCAGATAACGAAAACCAAATGCATAAAGTTTAAAGAAAGTAAGAACGAAACTTGAAGATGAAGAATCTAATGAATTCTTCGGTGTCATCTAAGGCATTACCTTCGATAATAAGTGTGGTGTATTTACCATTTTGAGTATTTGTGTTTCGGCAGCTGAGCCTTGCCGTAGTTCCGGGTATAAAGCATTGTGGGATACCTGATTACACTCTCTGGTGGTGTTGAAGTAAAGCAGCTATATGTTGTATGCTAACCTGTCTCACTCGTCGATTCTTATCATAATACACCACAGTTAAAGTTGGCGACGAGGATAAAACAAGCAGAAAATGCCTATGATAGGTTCCATAGGGGAGTTCGCCCCAAAGACAGAGTCTTGGTCGGCTTATGTGGAACGTTTAGAGCAGTTTTTTGAGGCTAACGACATTGCAGTGGAGAAGCAAGTGGCTACTCTGTTAAGTGTGATGGGAGCATCTACATATGGTCTGTTAAGGAACCTGGTGCAGCCGCTGAAGCCAAAAGATAAGTCCTACGACGACATTGTGAACATTTTAAAGACTCATTTTGAACCCAAGCCGTTGCTTATTGCGGAGAGATTCCGCTTTAACCGATGCAACCAGCGGGCGGATGTGTCTGTGACCAGTTACGTTGCGGAGCTGAAACAGTGTGCAGTTAACTGTGAGTTTGGAGCGACGTTGAATGAGACGCTTCGGGACCGTTTTGTCAGTGGGATTTGTAACGAGGCAAGCCAGCGCCGGCTGTTGTCGGAGTCCAACCTGACTTTTGCACGGGCATTTGAAATCGCCCTCAGCATGGAGACTGTGGAGAGAGACACGCAGCAGCTGCGGGGACACGAGGTACGTCCGAACCAAGTGCATAAAGTGGATGCGCACACGGTTAAGCAAACGGGGAGGAACTGCCATAGATGTAACGGCAGAAATCACAGCCCACAGGTGTGTCGCTTTAAAGATGCAAAGTGTTACAACTGTGGTAAAACCGGGCATATTAAAAGGGCATGCAGAGGAAAAGTGGCGGCGGCACCGACACAGAGCAGATATAAACGACAGACTGATAAAAACACAAAGTATGTGGAGGCGGAGGAAATAGTGTTGCCAATGTTTTCATTAGTAAATGGCAACAACTGTAAACAAGCATACCGGGCATGTTTTGTGGTTAATGGCAAAGAAGTCAAACTAGAAATTGACACCGGAGCTGCCGTGAGCATTATCTCAGAGGAGCTGTTTCAGACCACCTTTTTAAAGCAACCACTAGGGCTTGCTGAAGTCACACTGAAGACATACACAGGGGAGGTTATTCCTGTGTTGGGACAGTTTGAAGCCACTGTCAAATATGAGAGTCAGAGTGAGCAGCTACCAATGATTGTGGTAAAGGGAGCAGGACCAGCTTTGTGTGGAAGGAACTGGTTAAAAAAGCTCACCTTAAACTGGAAAGAAATTAAACATGCCAGTGACAAGTCTCATCAGGAAGACATAAAGCATATTAAGGAGATGCCTCACCTGACATCAATACAGGATGTACTGGAGTTACACGCTGAAGTGTTTAAAGATGAACTTGGCACTCTGCGTGATGTCAAAGCAACAATTCTGGTGGAACCAGGGGCCCGCCCAAAGTTTTGCAAAAGCCGTCCACTGCCATTTGCCATGAAAGCACGAGTGGAGGCTGAATTGGACCGACTGGAAAAGGCCAACATAATTACTCCAGTCAAACATAGTGAATGGGCAGCACCCGTTGTTCCTGTTGAAAAAAAGGACCATACCATCCGTCTGTGTGGAGATTACAAACTCACTGTAAACCAAGCTGCCACCACAGAGACTTATCCCTTGCCACGGATAGAGGAGTTGATGGCAACCCTCAGTGGAGGAAAGGTGTTTTCAAAGATCGACCTCGCCTCAGCGTACCAGCAGGTACTTCTGGAGGAAGAATCAAAAAAACTGTTGACCATTAACACACACCGAGGCTTATTTGTCTATAACAGACTTGCTTTTGGTGTGAGCGCAGCACCCTCCATCTTCCAAAGAATCATGGAGAACCTCATGAAAGATCTGGATGCAGTGGTGTATCTGGATGATCTCCTCATCACAGGAAAAACTGAACGAGAGCATCTGCAAAACCTGCATAAAGTGCTACAGAGACTGCAGGAGAGCGGACTGAGAGTCAGGGACGCAAAGTGTGAGTTTGGAAAGAAACAAATCGAATACTTGGGTCATGTGTTAAACAGCCAGGGCATTCAGCCGTCACCGGAGAAAGTCAGAGCAATAAAGGATGCACCAGCCCCCATCTGTGTGAAAGAGCTGAGAGCTTTCTTGGGACTAGTGAATTATTATGGACGGTTCATGCCCAACCAAAGCACCGTGCTTGCTTCCCTGTACAGGTTGCTGAAAGACCAGGTGTCGTGGGAGTGGAAAAGTCGAGAGCAGAAAGCTTTTGACAAGTGCAAATCGCTGCTCACAAGTGACAAGATCCTGGTGCACTATGACCAAAAGCTTCCTCTCACTCTGGCCTGTGACTCCTCAGCGTATGGCATTGGAGCTGTCATACAACACAAAATGCCTACAGGGGAGGAGCGCCCCATCGCCTTCTCATCACGCACATTATCCCCTGCTGAGAAGAAATATTCTCAGATTGAGAAAGAGGGACTGGCGCTCATTTTTGGTGTAAAGAAGTTTCACCAATACCTGTGGGGGAGGAAATTCAAACTTGTGACTGATCACAAACCCCTGCTAACACTGTTTGGAGAACACAAAAGCCTGCCTACCATGGCTGCAGCTCGAATCCAAAGATGGGCAATAATTCTCTCTGCCTATGATTATCACATTGAGTACTGTGCTTCAGAGAAACATGGTAATGCAGATGGCCTCTCAAGAGTTCCGCTGCCTGACACAAACGACGCAGGGACCACAGCCGTCACTGACAGCGTATACACACTGTTAACTGAACATCTTGAGCAGGCTCCACTGAACGCAGACCAAGTGGCACGTGCAACACGCACAGACAGCGTATTGTCAAAGGTGCTGAAATTTGTCATGGACGGCTGGCCTGCTGAAGTGGATGAGACTCTGAAAGCTTTCCACACGCGTAGATGTGAACTTTCAGTAGAGCGAGGATGTGTCCTGTGGGGCACCAGAGTGGTGATTCCTGAAAAGTTGAGAAAAACTGTGTTAAAGGAGCTGCATTCTGGCCATCCAGGAATTGTGAAAATGAAAGCACTAACACGCAAGTACGTATGGTGGCCTAAAGTTGATGCAGAGGTGGAGCAAGTTTGCAGAGCATGTGAGTCATGTCAATTGGAGCAAAGGATGCCTCGTCAGGTGCCTTTGCATCCATGGGAATTTCCGGGCCAGAGCTGGAAAAGACTACACATAGACTTTGCTGGTCCATTTTTGGGACACACTTTCATGTTGGTGGTGGATGCTTACTCCAAGTGGTTGGAGGTGTTTAAAATGTCTAGCATCACATCACAAGCCACTATCACACGACTGAGAAGACTGTTCGCAGCTTATGGATTGCCGAAGCACATTGTCACGGATAATGGAACGCAGTTCACGTCAGAGGAGTTTAAAAACTTCATGCAGCAGAATGGAATCCTTCATTCTACAAGTGCTCCTGGTCACTCTGCCTCGAATGGTCTGGCAGAACGGTACGTTCAGTCATTCAAGGGTGGAATGAAAAAGCTGACACACACCGCAATGGATGTGGAGGACAGGGTCTCCATCTTTTTGATGCAGTATCGCACCACACCAAACTGCACTACTGGTCAGTCACCTGCTGACCTGTTTCTGAACAGACACGTGCGCACCCGTCTGGATTTCATCCGTCCGGACACAGCAGCCGCTGTTCGTAAAAAACAGTACAAGCAGAAGTTTCACCATGACCTCCGGGCAGCAGAAAGGTGTTTCTCAGTGGATGACCCAGTGTATTTATACAATACGGCTGGGGGAGGACGCAAATGGATTCCTGGAGTCATAGTGGATCAAACAGGACCGGTGTCTTACAAAGTACAAGGAGGAGACACCGACATCACCTACAGGAGACATGGAGATCAGCTGAGATTCATAGTCATGGGAGATGGACTGGATCAGGACACTGAAAACTCAACCACTGACACTTCTGCACCGAGCCAACTCGCACAGCCGGAGGACATGTCATCATGCAGCGAGCCAGGGACTGTGGACCGTACAGCTGCAGCTGCTGCGCCGTTGAGTCCACGCCGATCATCAAGGGTCAGGAAGCCTCCAGACCGCTATGTCCCTTAAGCTTCTTTTTTTTTTTTAAAAGGGGAAATGTTCGGCATGAAGGACTGTTTAGTTGTTTAAGTTGTTTTCATTAATATGAACACACAGATGGACTGAGACTTGTTAAAACTACAAGAGGGTCTCGAGTGATAACAAGTAACTTTGCATAGTAGTAATTTTGGGAATGGTTATTGTTAGTAATAAGGCACTTGCTAATTTCAGTTATTTAAGATTACCTTCATTTTAAAAAGGGGGTAATGTGGTGTATTTACCATTTTGAGTATTTGTGTTTTGGCAGCTGAGCCTTGCCGTAGTTCCGGGTATAAAGCATTGTGGGATACCTGATAACACCCTCTGGTGGTGTTGAAGTAAAGCAGCCATATGTTGTATGCTAACCTGTCTCACTCGTCGATTCTTATCATAATACACCACAATAAGCAAGTTCGGTATCTCGACTGAGCATGCGCAGGTCATAGGTCGCAAGGGCTAAACATTCTCGCCGGCTGATCTGCTGCGCGTATACAGACCTGCGTTTCATCCGTATTTTCCAGTTTTGCTTCTTGAAGAGGCAAGAAAATACTGTTTTAAAAATTATTAATTAGGTGTATTTATGGTTAACTAGACCAAGTGGACCCGTTGGGTCCAAACCTCCCCTGCATTGGTGCAGCACCCTCTCCTCCCCACCCCTCCTCCCCTCTCCACGCCCCTCCCCCCCTCCACTCTCCCTTCCCCCCCCCCCTCTAATCCATCCCCCTCAACCCCCCTTACCCCTCTATCGGGTCTCGACCCCTTCCTGTCGGGTCTCGACCTAAAACGTCAACCATTCTTTCTCTCCAGAGATGCTGCCTGTCCCGGTAAGTTACTCCAGCATTTTGTGTCTACCGGAGTACAAATTAATCATAAATACGCCTAATTAATATTTTCTTACCTCTACGAAGCAAAACTGGAAAATACGGATGAAACGCAGGTCTGTATACACGCAGCAGATCAACTGGCGAAAATATTTAGCCCTTGCAACCTATGACCTGCGCATGCACAGACGAGATATTGAACTCGCTTATTCCGTGGGCTCAGTATTTTATTTAAAAAAATTGCACAAGTGCCTAAGCGGCCAACTATTCCAAGGTTATACTGCTCTAGCAGTAAACATTCAGCAGTAAACATGGATCTACTCAGCTCGGCTTCAGGAGGGGAGGATCGACACAAAGTGCTTGACTCACTCAGCGGGACAGGCAGCATCTCTGGAGAGAAGGAATGGGTGACGTTCCGGGTCGAGACCAAAGATACTAGAGGAACATGATGGACCACTCCGTTGAAATCGCCTATACTGAAGTGTAGTACACAAAGGAGCCATTTTAGTAGGCAAAACCAGCCGTTCGTTATGCCTCTTGCAGTGTAATCAGTGTTTTGGGGGAACAGTATGTGTGATGATACCATTAAAATGCAGAACATATTTCATCTATCAATTCACAGATTTTTGTTATTTTTCGTTTTAAATGTTTCTGCAAGTTTCTGCCTACTAAAATGGCGTCAAGACATACTACGGTTTTTAGGGTCGAGTGGTCTATCTTGTTCCTCTAGTATCTTTGGTCGAGACCCTTCTTCAGATTGAGAATCAGGGGAGATGGGGGTCTAGAGATATGGGAGGGGAAGGTGTGAAAACGAGACATCAAAGGGGATGCAGGACAAGGAAAATGGATAATAGATCATTGAATTTAGAGACAAAATACCGGAGTAACTCAACGGGACAGGCAGTATCTCTGATGATTGTTAGTTGGGTGAAAGGAGGGTTCGCCGCACCGCTCCGGATTTATGGCAGCTCTGCAACTCATCAGCCTCACGCACCGATGTCAACACACCAAGCTGATCGGACTGAGACGCCGCCGTCTCTGACACTAGAAACACTCAGAGCCACCGGTCACTCAGCGACAAAGATACCAGACTCGCGCCGCCAATGGGCCCGCCTCCAGGACCCACGAGGGCAGCTTCAGCCGTGCCTGGTCACATTTCACCAAAACAACGACAGTTTAAAAAAAAACTGATATAAAAGTAACACTAACCATTCTTGAATTGCAATTTTTTAAATTCAGATTCAGTATCTAATCCAGCCCGATATCTTCTGTCGGGCTGGAATATCTATCATTTTATAATCTGCTGCCCTGAGTGAATCAAATTGACCGTTTGGCGAAGGACCCCAGCTGAATTTTTGAACCAGTTTTGAAAAGCGGCGCGCGCGCGCCGTTTCTCCCGCTGTGGCTGCGGGTGACCCGATGAGAGATGGAGGTTCCAAGTGACGGTGAAGCCCCGGCCGCCGTCTCATATAGGGACGTGAAGGCGGTGAAGGTGCCGACCGCCCCCAGCATCGAGGACTTCCTTATCATCAAACCCATCAGCCGTGGGGCGTTCGGTAAAGTGTACCTTGCTCGCAAAAAACAGGATGAGCATAAGATATATGCTGTCAAGGCAAGTACTGGATTCCGTTGCAGACTGAACGAGCCAGTTTACGTTGTTTGCCCATTCGCATTCCCTTCCACGGATGCTGCCTGACCCGATAAGTTACACCAACAGTTTTTTTTACACCAGGTTGTGTTGTTGGGTGGAGGCACGAGTGACCGCAGATGCTGGGATGTTAAGCAGAAAACAAACTACTATCGAGGCCCCTCTGTCATTTCCCTTAACGAATGGTGCCGGGGCTGTTGCTCCAGCACTTTGATTTTGCTTATGTTGTTTAGTACATATAGAGACTCTGAAGAAGGGTCTCGTCTTGAAACGTCACCCATTCCTTCTGGCCAGAGATGATGCCTGTCCCGCTGAGTTACTCCAGCATTTTGTGCCTATTTTTATTTTTAGACTATAAGAGAGACTTATGACTAGGGAAAAAGACATTCTGGCCTTCCATCACAGTGAGGAGGGACTGGAGGAGACTCACTGTGATGGATGTTTCTTTTTGTTTGGTGTTAGTTGTGATTGTATGTGTTATTGCATTTTTATTGATTAATCTTATTGGTCTTATTGTTCAACTGCGGGTAATGTTTCATTTTACTACACATTTATGTGTATGTAACAAATAAACGACTATTGACTATTGAGTATTGGGACAAATGTGTTTGGAAGGCTTTAATTTTTCTTAGGCACAAAATGTTTTTACTTCAAAGGTTCTTCGATGGGTCATCAGGTGCACATTTTACAGTTTGATTTCATGCATTATGTTTACTTCAATTACTTTTGAGTAATTAAAAAAGAATGCAGATTGATGGAAGGGGATTATGACAAAACTCTATTCCACAATGTTGGTTGTAGAAATAAAATCTTGATTGGAAAAGATTCAAAATTGTTAAAAACTGTTTGAGATTGCCATTTGTAAAAGGGACGAGGTTAGATTAATAGAGTAATACAGCAAGGATACAGGTCCTTTGGCTCAGCTTGCCCATACCAAATAAGATTTTGATGCAAATTTGTTTTATAAGGCCCTTGCACGGCAGGCGAGGTCACAATCCCTGACCTGTACTGTTGCTATGCAAAGCCTTCTGGAGTACAAGTGGTGTACTGGAGGCAAGCACTTACCATGGCTGCCAGTACAGTGGGACTGCCTTCGGTCCCAGCAGCCATTGAATTGTCGCAGTTTTTTTGCCAGAATTCTGCCAGAGACTCTGAAGCCAAAATCACTATTAAACTTGCAACACCTCAGTCCCAACCAAAAAATGTTATGAATGGCATCACATAATTACATTGCTTAATCACATCAGGCTGCTTAACTTCATCCCAATAAACTTAGTACAGCTGTAAACCTCACGCTACATACCACAACATGCATATACTGCCTGTTGAACCATGTCAATCTCACCACCCCAGTATAATCCACAGCACTTCCTCATTCTTGTAGAAGACAAGTTTTTGCAATTAGAGGTAGCAAGAACTAATGAAAATGGAAGAGACTTTCCTGCAGGGCCTGACCCCCATGGAGGATAGAATGGTGGTCTTTGTCAGAGAAACATTAGACAGGGCCAGATGAACATTTGAATTGCCAAGCCATAAATTACTATAAATGAAGTATTGTAGAGGAGATTAATAAAGCTAGGTTGTTGATGATCGGCAGGACATTATGGGCCAAGGGGCCTGTTTGGTGCTATATTCCTCTATGATTCTATGAAATGCTACTTAACTGCTGAATGTTCTCACTATTCTTTATTTTTTGTTTCAAATTCTGTTTTTCTTTTTCCTTTTGGAAATAAAGTCCAAAACATCGTTTGACATGTAGCATTTTAATTTTCTATGTTTTATGCATCAGCACTCTTGCAACTCTTTACAGTGATATTTAGCAGAATGTTCTGGAAATGACTTATGGAATATAGTTCTCTCTGCTCTGGTTCTGAGCTCCGGTATTTTCTCCATAACCCCCAGCATCTTCTTTCCTACGTTCTCCTTACTCATTGATTGGGTGGACTAATTTGTCCTTGTGTTATTTTGTGCAATTTGTCGTAGCGTTCTTTGGGCCCTCTTTCTATGGTAAAGATGATATTTAAGTTTAAGATGCTCTTTTGATGACAGATGATAAGCCAGATACCAGCAGCAGAACTCACAAATCACTGTTCCTTGGGGCTTGCAATAACAAGGAACTGCAGATGCTGGTTTATACCGGAGAAAGACACGTATGCCAGAATAATTCAGCAGGTCAGGTAGCATCCCTGAAGAACGTGGATAGGCGACGTTTTGGGTTGGAATCCTTCTTCAAACTGATCTGAAGAAGGGTCCCGGCTCAAACATCACCTGTCCATGTTCTCCTGGGTTGCTGCTTGACCTGCTGAGTTACTCCAGCACTTTGTGTCTTTCCTTAGGGCTTAAATGAAAAAGAGCTTACTTATATTTTAAAGTTCCTTTTTCTTTCCTTGATACACAGGAGACCAATTGCAGTGGCTCTGGTTACATGTCAAAATATATTCTTGCAAAGCCTTTAAGGTTATGGATACCAGTGCTGGTGGGATTTAAATCAGCTCACTTAAATACTGGAATTGGAAGACCATGGAGACGGAGTGTAGCCAGGCTGGGTGAAGTTAAGGAGAAAAGGGTAACGAAGGGTCTGGCCTGACAAAATAATATATCAGAATCACAGAGGGGGAGCAGTGAGAGAAGATGTTGCTGAACTCTCGTCGGAGAGAGGAGGAGAACTTCTTCAAAGCAGACATACCTTGAGGAGATTTTGCAGTGGAATGGACAAAATGTGTAGGAAAGAAGTGCAGATGCTGGTTTAAATCGAAAGTAGACAAAATGCTGGAGTAACTCAGCAGGACGTACGTGTTGCGTGTGTTACGAGTGTATGCTGGAAGCTGCCTTGTACTCTAGAAGGCTTGAGTGACTGCATCACGCCCTTTGACCTTATGACCTACCGTGCAATCCCCCTATTTGTGTGTTTTGCCCTGTATCCCTCTAAATATTTCCTATCCATGTAGTTTTCTAAATGCATTTTATACATTGTATTTGGTACCAGCCACAACACTTATAGCACCTTAGTCCATATACCATCACCCTCAATATGGAAAAAAAACTTGCCCCTTTAAATTATTCTCCTCTCGCTTTAAACCTATACCCTCTAGTTTTAGACTCCCCTCCTCTCGGAAACTGTGACTGTCCATCTTGCCTATGCCCCATATCTATATACCAAAACTCTAATTTATTTGTTTGTTCCTGAGCTACAGCCAAAACAGTATACGATAGGACAATTTTAGGCCCACCTCACTCACTGTTGTCCCTTTGGTGCTAATAGAAGTTTCATTGAAATCGGTATTATATTTTTAAAGTTATTCACATTTTAAAGTTTAAATCTATCTCCTAGGGAGAGAGGGGGGAGGAGGGAGGGAGGAGGGAGGATAAGGGGTTAGAGGGGGATGGAGTGGGGGGGGGGGGGGGGGGGGGGGGGGGGGGAGGGTGCTGCACCAATGCAAGAGAAGTTCCTTTTGGTCTAGTGGTTTTATAAACCTCTACAAGGTATCCCTTCTGCTTCCTACAGCCCAGTTGAAACTGCCAGATCGTATTCGGTCCCTAATAATTCAAACTCACTCTGGTCCTGGTAACATCCTCATGAATCTTTTGACTCCCTTTCCGGCTTAATAACATCCTTCCAATAGCTGAAAACCTGTGTGGTCTCACCAATGACTTATACAGTTGTGATATGACCTCCCAATGCCTATACTAAATGATCTGAATGATGAAGACAAGCGTGCCAAACACCTTCACTGTATTGTCTAGCAGTATCACAACTTTCAGGGATCTTCCTCCATCCATGGGTCTCCCCTATAACACTCTCCAAGGCCCTACCATTTAATGTGCAAGTCCTGCTCTAGTTTTACTTGCCACAGTGCAACAACTTGTACATCTGAGTTAAGTTCCATTTACCATTTCTTGGTCTATTTCACCAATTTATCTGAATCCTGTTGTAATCTTAGACAAACTTTTTCACTCTTTGCTACACCATCAATTTTGATGTCGCCTGCACTAACCATGTACTAACATATTAACACCAATTTCTTCTAAATCATTAATCATTAGATGTAAAACAATAGTGGACCTTGTGCCGATCCCTGTGGTCACAAGCATCCAATTTGAACGACAACCCTCCACCATCATCTTAGTACTCCTTCTGCCTAATCCCTGGATCCCATCTGATCTAGCCTTCCAGACCAGCCGACCATGTGGGATCTTGCCAAAGTTCATGTTAGAACACGTTCATCGCCTTGCCCTCATTAATCCTTTTCAAAAAAATTAACCAAATTTATGAAACAGGATTTTGCATGCACAAGGCATGCTGCCTGTCCCTAATCAGTCCTTGCCCTTGTAAATAGTTTAGTTTAGAGATACAGTGCGGAAACGGGCCCTTCAGCCCACCGAGTCCGCACCAACCAGCGATCCCCACACATTAACACTATCCTATACACACTTGAGACAATTTACACTTATACCGAGCCGATGAGCCTACAAACCTGTATGTCTTTGGAGCATGGCAGGACACCAAAGATCTCTGAGAAAACCCATGCAGTCATGGGGAGAACATACAAACTCTATGCAGACAGCACTCATAGTCGGGATCGAACCCGGGTCTCCCAATATTGCAAGCGCTGTAAGGCAGCAACTCTACCGCTGTGCCACTACTCACGCTGAAGACTACTACTCATGGAAATAAGCTGTTTTTATGTCTGGCTGTGGCTGCTTTGACTTCCAGAGGGAAGTACTTCAAAGATTTTGTGGCCAGGGTGAGAGGGGTCGGAGATGATCTTGCCTGCTCGCTTCCTGGCCCTTGCAGTGTACAGTTCGTCAATGGGGGGAAGGTTACAGCCACTTTGCTCTCTAGTTTTAGACTTGTATAAAGAAGGAACATGTTTTCTACTATCTAGCCTATCTATGGCCATCGTAATCTTGTACTCCTCTCAGGTTCCCCTCTAGTCTCTCTTCATAATTGAATAGCTCCATCCCAAGCAACATCCAGGTGAATCTTCAGTGCAATTACATCCTTGTGGCAAGCAGAACTGTACACAGTACAGTGATGAGCTAATAAATGTTTTAGGAAATTGTACATAATTTGCCTGCTCTTTTATTCTATACCTTGGCTAATGCAGCCAATTATCCTATATGCCTTCACTTCCTATGCTGCCAACTTAAGGGGTCCTTGGGATTGGGTAATAAGGTTACTTCCCGTATTCGTCCTCTCAAAGTGCATCATCATACACTTATCAGGATTGAATTTCATCTGATTAATGTCATCCTGGAACTGCCAATTTTTGTATGCAGTTGGGAAAGAGGAGAATGGGGTAGCAAATGAATCATTAATGAAAGAGAATATTGCAGAGCTGGAACATATTTGATTAGTCAAAGATAGAAAGCAGCTGTTTGGGAGAAATAAACAGCAGAGATGCGAATGCATTATTCCCAAGGCCACTGAGTGGATAGTCAAAAGAAAATCTGTGTGGAAATTTCAAAACTGTAAAAGCCATAGAGAAATGATAATGGGGAAACGAGCATTCCAAATCTACACTGGGAAAGCAATATTGTATCGGATGAGGAGGGGCAAGAGTTTGACTCTTCAGAAGAACTTCCTTGATCAGTACTTTTCTGACCTAATAAAGAAGGTGGCATTTCTGGACTTGATTCTGGGAAGAGGAGGTTTCACTTGAAGAACATTTCGGAAACAACAGTCATCTATTATAAATTAGATGTGAAACTGTGATGAAAGGAGAATGGGAATTGATAAGTCCATCGCTCTTGGCCGTGCCTCTTGCACCATGCTTCCATTCACAACTCTTACTGGCATTTGGCACTGGGAGTATCACTTGTTTTTGAGATCCATTTCTTAACTTCCATCCTCACTGTTGACATTCTGACTTCAGCTGTTTCCTATGTTATGTCATTGACACTAACAAATACTACAATTCTGTCTCTTACTTGTGTAAGACAGAGCGTAATGGTGCAAGGGCATTTTTCTCGCTGGAGGTGTGTGACCAGTGGTGTTCTGCAGGGATCTGATGTTTGTGATATATAAAATAGACTTGGACAAAAATGTAGATGGGTTGGTTAGTAGGATTGTGAATGATCTAAAAAATGGTAGAGTTAGGGGCAGTGCAGAAGGCTGCAATGATACAAAAAAAGATGTAGATCTGTTACAGATATGGGAGGAGAAATGGTAATTGGAATTTACTTTGGGCAATTGTGAGGTGTTGCACTTTGGGAGGTCAAATGTCAGAGGAAGTATACAGTTAATGGGAGAATTAACAGGGTTGATGTGCAGAGGGATCTTTGGGTCCAAATTCATAGCTTCCTGAAAGGAGCAACAAGACAATGGAAGTAAAGCCTTGAGTATTTCACATCGGCAAATCAAATGTGGGTATAACTGACACGCATATAGGTTCACATCAAATTATTTCCCACATTTAAGGGAAAGAAAGCACCAGAGAATTATAGTAACATGTTTTTCTTTATTAAGAATATATGCATCTGAATAGTGGTTAAATAGAAATTAAAACTATGTTTAAAGGGAGTTAGACCATTTGCACTACAATTCATTAAGGCATTAGAGAAGATAAAAAAAGAAAAGTACAACGGAAAATGTTAGAAGGTTGTATGAAGGGAAATGAGAAACTATGAGTATGACAGATCTGACATCATTGAGAAGCTTCATTGCAAATAATTAAAAAATGGCTAAAGAAGACACAGCAGGAGTAACTCAATGGGTCAGGCAGCATCTCTGGAGAACATGGATCGGTGATGTTTCGGGTCGGGACCCTTCAGCCTGATTGTAGTAGGAGAGGGGACAGAGCTGGAAGAGGGGTGGAGGTAGAGCAATATGAGAGGGGGTTTGATTGGCAGATTGGACAAAGGACAGAGATGAAAGACAAAAAGTGTGAGATCAGGAAATGAGGATCGAAGAGGTGTGACATGTGAAGCCATTGGAAGAAATATAGGTGGAAGGGGATGGGGGAAGGGAGAATGGGTGCACATTCAGGTAGTGCACAGGGAAGAGAGGGGGAAAAGGGGAGGGGGGGGAGGAAACAAGTGTTGGTTAGTTACCTAAATTTGAAGACTTCAATGTTGTAAGCTATCCAAACGAAATATGAGGTGTTGTTCCTCCACTTTGCATGAAGCCTCACTGACAATGGAGGAGGCCCAAGGAGAAAGGTCACTGGAGGATGGGAGTTGTGAAATTCATTGCCACAGGTAGCTGTGGAGGCCTAGTCTTTGGGTAACAGAGGTTGACAGGTTCTTGATTAGGGCAGATGGGCTGAATGGCCTAATTCTGCTCCTATGACATGAATTTATGAGTTAGAATAATTAGCAATAGACAATAGACAATAGGTGCAGGAGTAGGCCATTCAGCCCTTCGAGCCAGCACCGCCATTCAATGCGATCATGGCTGATCACTCTCAATCAGTACCTCGTTCCTGCCTTCTCCCCATACCCCCTCACTCCGCTATCCTTGAGCTCTATCCAGCTCTCTCTTGAAAGCATCCAACGAACTGGCCTCCACTGCCTTCTGAGGCAGAGAATTCCACACCTTCACCACTCTCTGACTGAAAAAGTTCTTCCTCATCTCCGTTCTAAATGGCCTACCCCTTATTCTTAAACTGTGGCCC